>NC_092872.1:670707677-671019427 GCF_028372415.1 Notamacropus eugenii
GTATGGGACTTTCTCCCTACTGGGGTAGATCAATGCCCCACATCTGTATGAAGGGCAAGGTGGAATTGGTGAGAATGGAAAAGCTCCAATTTATTCAGTCTTCTTGGAGTTCTCCTTGAGTTCTGACTTTTCAATCTTCCGTCAGTATGGAGTCCTAGCCATCTTACTTGTTGAGGCTTCCTGAGATGGACAGAGCTTCCAGAGATCCAGATCAGTCTGCATGGCTGCTCTAGCATCTAACCTGCAATCCTGGCTCCAAGATAGCCATGGTTCTAACTCCAGGTCCTAAGGGAGACACTTTAGCACCTAAAACAGGACAAATAAAATAGAACAGAAACAAATACTCCCAGACCCAATTCTTGGAGCTGGGATCAAGAAGGTAAGGAAGATAAGGAAAGTCTCTCCCTTCACACCAGTTCAGTTCATGACATCCACACTGCGTGCAGCAGATAGCAGTCATCAAAATAGATAGGAGTCACTGAAAAAGAATGCAACCAAAAAGATGCCAGAACAAGAGATGCTACCAAAAATGGAGCAAACTACTTAGTCTTTCTACTTTTAAAAATGCAAAGAGTCAATCAAGGAAGCTACCCCAACCCATGTGGGAGGGGATGCAATGGATTCCATGTTAGACAGACTAAACATGCTCAAAAGACTATGTAGCATTACAGAAATGTTTCAGTATCTGTACAAATCATAGGTTTATGAAGATTGCAGGTTAGTTTAGTCAGAAAATGACATTTCTGCCTAAAGAGGGAAAAGTGAATAGACAACAAAACAACATCTTCAGGTAGGAATCTAATGAGGAACTGGTGACATTTTAAGTATACCAAGGTGATTTTTAATGGGGGCACAAAACAATAATAGCACATTACACTCTGTACTATGGGTATGCTTCAAGGATTTTAGGCCCTTTAGCCTATAAAATTTGGGAATCCTAGAATCATGGATTTAGAACTAGTAGAGACCTTAGAAGTCATCTATTCCAATCCTTCATCCCCATTTTAGAGATGAGAAAAAAAAACTAGAGAGGTTAAGTGATTAGCCCAAGGTCACCTAGGTATGAAATATCAGATATAGTATTTGAACTTGGGTCCTTTGATTCTAAGATAGATTCTGGCCCTGTGTGACTTTGAGCAAGTAACAATCTTACAAAGTCTGTGACCTCTAAGGTCCTTTACAACTTGAAAATCTTAGGATTCTATTCCTGCTTCTATTTTCATGAGTCATGATGGCAGATTGTAACCACTTCCAAAGCTAGAACATATGTGAAAAGGAACGTCTGCCAATCAGATATCTTCAACTGAGAAATATGTGAAAGTCTGGCAACTTTTTTTTAAGATCACTCGAAAATGAGTAATGCATTTACAATAGTTCCTTCTTTCCTTCCTTCCTTCCTTCCTTCCTTCTTTCCTTTCTTCCTTCCTTTTCTTTCTTTCTCTTTCTTTCTTTCTCTCTTTCTCCCTCTTTTAGATTTACTATTTTTTGGAGTTATGTTGGGAAGCAGAACATGAAAGAAACTATACAACATGGAATAAGGAAAATGGTAGATTTGATAATGTCCCTTAAAGGGTGTATGAATATAGGTGACATGAAAGGCAGCTGGAAAGAATTCACCTTCACCCCTCACTGAAGTTATTTGGGGACAATCTGTTCATACACCTTTCTAAACAAGGACTATTATGTACTATTTTGTCCTCCCACAGTGCCTAGCAAAATGGCCCTTATATAGTAAGTTCTCCGTAAATGTGGCTGACTGAATTGTCATTTTTCATTTTGTCTTGGGGCTAAAGTGTGGGATGGAGGTAAGGGGAGTGTAGGAAGGGACATAGGCTTCAGGGTTTGCAGCATGTCCTAAAACTTCTCCTTTGATGTCTGGGTCATTGTTTCAATGCATTACAAGGTTTCCATGCCGCAAGTCAGTTTGCAGCAATAGTATATTATATAATCTATCACAGAGACTAGGAGGGCTATGGTTTCCTTTACACAAAAGGAGACCTGACGTGCTTTTAGCATCCATTTAGCAGTGACTTTATGGGCAAATGAATGACACAAATATCCTTAGCTTTCTCCTTAGAGTATTTCAAAGCAACAAATTTGAAGAGAATGGTCCCCAATTTACTGGTAATCCATATGTCCATAAATCACTATTGTCATAAGATCACATAGACTTAATGCTGCAAGAGTTCTTAGAAGAGACAACATCTAATCCAGCTCCTCATTTTACAGGCAAAGAAATGCAGACAAAGAAATGGAGGACCAGGGAGGCGAAGCGATAGGCAGCAAGTGACAGAATCATAGAGGAATTAGAACCTGGGTCCTCTCACTCCAAATCAATTGCTTTTTTCACTGTACCAGACTGCTTCCTCTCTCCCTGATATGAACAACTGCTCTTTGTCCCCCAATTTAACTTTTTTAAATAATTGACTTGCAGCATTGTATTATTTTATGCCATATTTCTAAAATTTATGAGGCCAGAAGGTATACTAGGGTTTGGAATATATTGAAAAAATTAAAGAGATGGAGGCAGGGTGGTCAATATTCCTCAAGTAGAAGGGGGATTGGAGAAGTTTGGAAAAATTAAAGGCAACTACAAAAAAATTGATGCAGATAATCTTTATGTACCATGATTACTTATTCAATATTTTGGAAAGTGACACTAGCATTGGGAGGTAGCCCTTTGAAGTAGAAAGAGTTAGGTTTAGCAGCAGAAGATCTGGGTTCAAATTCTGACTTTATCACATAATACCTCTATTATCTTGGGCAAACTTCTTATGATCTCCATGCCTGTCTCCTCATCTATGCAAAAATGGGATAGAGAGTTTATTGAGGTCCTTTCCAATGGCTCCAAATATTTCCTTTACCACTTAATACATATGTGACAGGAAATCCCTTACTCTTTCTGGGCTTTAATTTCTTGTTTTTCTTGCTGTTCATCCATTTTCAAAGAGGAGTGTAATGTCTTGACTTGGCCCTGAATTGGATGTAAGTGAGGCAGAACTGCTCAAAGTCTTTCAGCCTCACCTCCTCCAGAGGCATCAGAGTGAAGTGGCAGGACAAATGTCCAGATGGCTGGTAATGGCTCAGGATGCAGTGGATAACCTTTGCCTTTCTGAATTGTCTTTCCCAGATCTCAGTTTATTTAAGACAACACCCACTCAGTGACTAAAGAACTGAGACAAAAGATGGTTTAATTTACCATTACAAAAATATCAGTCTGAGAGGAGATACACCTAAGAGTTTATGGCCAAAATAGCAAGCAGTCATTATTATACTCAGTCTAAGTCATCAAAATTTAAAAAATGAGCCATAGAGGCTTAGGCTGGGGCTATTATTTTTTTTAATTTATTTTATTTTCAATTCACAGAACAAAACAAGAATTCCCATAGAACAGTACAATAAAAAAAGATGATTGTACATGAAACTGCAAAGCTACCATATACAACTTGCTACTCCTTCAAAATATACAACAAAGTTATCATGTAAATTTATTTTTTCCCTTTTTTTCTTCCTTCCCCCCCAATCCTGGAGATGGCTACAATTAAACACAAATAATGTGTTGATATACATACACACATACTATATATACATACATATGTGTGTATGAATATGTGTATATTATATATATATACATACAAATATGTGTAAAATCATTTTATACTGCTTCTCAGTTCTTTCCCTGGATGCAGATTGCATCTTTCTTCATATGTCCTTTGTTTTTAATTTGTATTTTTATAATAGCCCAAATGACTTAGTCACTCAAAGTCTTTCTTAAAACAATATTGATGTTATTGTATGCAATGGTCTATTATTTCTGCTCACTTCACTATTTATTACTTTGGGCAAGTCTTTCCATGCTTTTCTAAGACCATCGAGCTCATCATTTCTCGTAGCACAGTAGTAATCCTTCACAGACATGCACTGCAACTTGTTCAGTCATTCCCTAATTGATGGGTATCACTGCAATTTTCAGTTCTTTGCCACCACAAAGAGAGCTACTATAAACATGCAAGTCATATTCAAAGTTATAATCACTATTTGTGAATTTCCCTTAATCTTATTTTTTACTATTTTTTCTCAGTCTCTCTTTTCACCCTATCTTTGCTACCTTATCTTCTCCCACAGTCTTTTCATTATTGACCATCATGATGATCATCGTCATCCTCCTCCTCATCATTATTATTATTGACCATTCAGTAAAAGCCAGAGTGATTTTGGTTTAAAGACATAGTGAAATAATTCCATTTGAAATGCCATGGGCTTTTTCAAAGCCTATTTTTGGAGAGCTATGTTTTAAGAAATCAGAAATGAAAACTACATGGAATAAAATAATAAATTGTGTCAGCTTTTTAGGAGAAAAAATCAAATAAAATATAAAGATGATATTATTGTTACTAAAATTAATATCAAAATAAAATTAATAAATCAAAATAAAAAATTTAGCCCTTAAATGCCAAAATCTCTAACAGGATAGAAATGATCCAAAATCATACTCCCATGAACAGAACACCCACGTGGAAGGATCAAGTGCCCCAAATGCTGAGAGGGACCACATATGGCCAAGGAGAAGGAATGGGTAGGGAGAGGAGGAGAGGGGAGGGAGGGGAGACCATTTATTATGGACTCACAAGTACTAAGCACTGTGGTCAGTGCTGGTGATACGAATGATTCAGTTCCTGCTTTCAAGGAGCTCACACTTTGAGGGAGAAAATAGAGAATCATTAGGACAGTTAAAATTAATTTACTTTCAGAGAGCAATGAATTTTGCACTCACTATAGAAATCTAGTCACTGTCTCTTCATTCTTAGACTGCCCCTTTAAGTTGTTTTTTTGTTTTTTGTTTTTTTTTTTTAGCATGGCAGTTACACTTGCCAGTAGGGGGAGAAAGGCTCCAGCCTTCTAATTAAGCAGTTTAATTCTTCATTTAGAAGAGTGAGCTCACGTGGAGTGGGGAGGCAATGTCCTTTAGAGAAATATCAATAGTGAAAATTATAGTGAAAATAATGCAAAGAGCATTGATTCTGGAGTCAGAGGACCTGGGTTCAAACTACTCCTGTTGTCACTTAGTGTGACTTTGGGGAAATCATTCTACCTAAATGAATATCCATTAAAATGGAGGCCTGTTGAGCCACAAACAAAACTCAAGACCTATCACAGTGATGCCTAACAATGTGAATTACCATAGACCAGGAACTGCAGCCTGGGATAACGAAATGACTTTACCCCTAACCAATTGTATGACTTAAGGTGAGTAAATTATCTGATCCAAAATTCTGTCCTTTTGGAAAATAAGGTTAAAGGGGGTTATTCTAAAGGCTAGCTTTCTATTTATTGAGCCATATGCCCTCTGATACTTTAACCTAGACTAATTACTGTCTTCTTATACAATATTCATAGTTTCTAGAATACGAAGTTGACATGTATTGTTTCTGAAATAAAATATTTTTTTAATTTTTAATTTTCATATTTCTTTACTCATTTATTTTTACTTAAAGTTTCTGTGCATCTCTCCTTTCTTCCTCTCCCCTTGAGATAGTAAGCAATCAGATACAGGTTGTCCATGGTCAATTATGTAAGACATTTCCATATTAGTCATTTTGTACGAGAAGATTATAACAAAAGAAAAAAATGAAAGAATGTGTAAAATAGCGTGTTTCAGTCTGTATTCAAAAAATATTAGTTCTTTCTCTGGAGGCAGATAGTATGCTTCACCATTAGTCCTGTAGGATTGTCTTGGATTATTTTATTTCTGAGAATAACTAAATCATTCATAGTTCTTCATCAAACAAATATTGCTGTTATTGTGTACAATGTTCTCTGGTTCTGTTCACTTCACTATGCATCAGTTCATGCAAGTCTTCCCAGGTTTTTACAAAATTATTCTGCTTGTCATTTCTTATAGCAATCATATACCCTAATGTAGCAGCAAGCACCCTGGCATACACAGGAGGGCCTGCTGCACACTTTCTTAAATCTGCTTTTCTAAAAGGAAAGCAACTTTTTGAGGGGTCAACAATCTACTTTAATTACATTGACCAGCAGAAAAAATACAAGCAGAGGAATAAAAACCAAGAGACAGGGTTTCTGTCTGACCATAAGCAACACGTACATCACAGATCAAGAGACAGATCCAGTTTTCTGACCATTACATACATACATAGTTACCAGAGAGAGAAGCACCTACATCTGCGTTTTCAAAGCCAGGAGCTTCTTAAAATCTACCCTCGTCCAAAGAATAAGCCTCAAAGTGAAACCTCTCCTCAGAGTATATATACACTTTTCAGAGCCAGAGGGCATGACCCTGGTGACCCAGTGCCTCATTAGAAATTAACAAAAGGTATCTGAGGGCTATTAATGGGCAGGGAAAATCTTTAACTCTAATTAACATTAGACTTAGCTTGTTTAGCCATTCCCCAATTGACTGGCATTCCTCCAATTTCCAATTTTTAACCATCACAAAAAAAATAAATATTTTTGTACAAATAAGTCCTTTCCTCTTTTTTGGTTATGTTTGGGGTATAGGTCTAGCAGTGTCATTGTTCAATCAAAGGGTATGTAGTTTTAGCCCTTTGAACATAATTCCAAATTGCTCTCCAGAATGATTGGATCAGCTCTCAACTCCATCAACAATGCATTAGTGTCTCACGTTTCCCACATCCTCTCCAATATCCAACATTTTCCCTTCTTGTCACATTATCCAATCAGAGAGGGGTGAGGTTGTACCGAAGGGTTGCTTTAATCTGCTTGAAATGGCATATTTTGAGGGGCAGGTAGGTGGTATAGTGGATAAAGTGCTAGGTCTGAAGTCAGGAAGGCTCATTTACCTGAGTTCAAAACTGGCCTCAGACACTTATTAGCTGTGTGACCCTGGGCAAGTGCTTAAACCCTTTTTGCTTCAGTTTCTTCCTCTGTAAAATGAGCTGGAAAAAGGAAATCACAAGCCACTCCAGTATTTCTGCCCAGAAAACCCCAAGTGGAATCACGAAGAGTTAGACACAACTGAAAACGACTCAACAACAACATATTTTGAAGGGATGATTGAGTTTACTTGGCCATCAACTCATCCTCTCCTGCTTATAAATCCAGGAAGAGGTCTTTGTCTGCACAAGACATATCTGGTCAAGACCCAGAAAGAGTTTGTTACAGAATGCCTTTTAACATTATGGGTTTAGTTTTACCTGTCAAATTTGGTTAGACCAGGTCAGACTTATGCCCAGTGTCTAATGTAGTTCTTTCACTATAATATGCACATCTAAAGACAAATGTTATCCTTGTTCCCAGAAACCATTACTATGATGAAGCTTCATCAAGCTATCCATTTATTTTCATACCTGTGCATCTAGTGGTACAGCTGTTTGCCTTTTTATGTATCACAGATTCCTTTTCTGTGCTTGAGGACAGTTGGGGCCACTAAACCACACATAAGGAGTCTTGTGAGTCACATTTTTTCTTACCCTTAAAATGTACCACTATCTATGTTCTATGGTATTTTTATTTATTTTTTAAAATCAGGATAAGAATTTAATCTTGTTGGAGCAACACTCAGGAGTGTTGTGGGTCACAGGCTACCCAGCTCACTTCTTTGACAACTTTACCTTAGGAACATCCAGTTGTTTTAAGAGGATGGTTTTTGAATTTTTGAAACATAAATTACTATAATTAATCTTAACTAAACTTTACACACATATGTATGTGTGTATGTGTATCAACATTTCAGTTCTTTCACTGATACAGATCACAACCCCTTTAGAGATGATCGGTATGAATTAAGTATTTTCCTGCAGTCACCCTTACAGAGATTAGTCTTTCTGAACTTGCTCAGGCTGGTCAGACAATGATGACTGATCTAGAGTTTCTACTCAGATTCCTAAGCCTTTTCCACTTGGTAGAACTTGTCAGAGCTGGTGCTCATCTGGCAGTCTTCAAGAAAATTCACCCCCACACCAAGGTGGACCTAGGATCATAGATACAAAGTTTGAAGGGACCAACCCTGGGAGTCAGCTGATCTAATTACATAGATGATGAAATTGAGGCAAGAGAGATAAAGTAGCTAACCTGAGGTCACATAGTTACCCAAAGAGAAGAGGCTATATTGGAACCCAGGTATTCAATAACTAAATCCAGTGCTCTTTTGTCTGTAACACTTGGAGGTATCAGAGTATACCATTAGTGGATGTACTTATATACTTCTCTCTACTTATAGGATTATAAGCTTTAAGGCTGGAAGGGAGCTTAGAAATCAAATAGTCTAGTCTCCTAATTTTACACATGAAGAAACTGACCTACCAAGGTGATTGCCCAAGCATTCTCTCTCTCTCTCTCTCCCTCTCTCTCTCTCTCCCTCTCTCCCTCTCTGCCTCTCTCCCTCTCTCCCTCTCTCCCTCTCTCTCTCTCTCTCTCTCCCTCCCTCCCTCTCGCTGACACAAACACTCCTTTTTTCCCTCCCTCTCTCCCTCTCTCTCTCTCTGACAAACACACACCAATATATCATACATCCCTTGAGGATGAAATAAGAATAAATAATTTATAGCAATCTTCAATATTGAAACCTTCACATCAGAAATGTCAACTGGCATTTTATATCATGAGGCATAGGGTTCTGCCTTTTTTTCAAAATTAAAAGTAATAACCTTTCACCAAAATCAAAACAGCTATGTGCATGTCCATGATTTTCACTGACTTTGAGGGCCATGTGTTTTTAAAACACAGTACCTAGCAACCACCAACAAAATATGGGCATACATAGAAAACTAACGATTGTGCATGACTCTTGGTTGATTGTATTTCCCAAATATGTACTTTTTGGGTAAAATCCAGATTCCAAATAAGCTACTCATATAAGTCCACTGTGAGGCTGGGGGAGGGGAGGGGAGGGAGGAAGTGGCATAGTCAATAGAGAGTTGGTTTCATAATCAGACAGACTTGAGTTCAAATCACACCTTGATGCTTACTAGCTTGGTGATTCTGGGCAAGTTGCTTAACCTCTCAGTGCCCCCAGGCAACTAAGCTCTAAAATGCAGAGCAGGTACTGGCCTGCAAAGGTAGAGGAAATTCCTCACTATTCCATGTATTCACTGTGTCATAGATTTAAAGTGAAAAGGAAAGTTGTTGTAACCTTCTCATTTGTAAATGAGAAAACTAAAGACTAGAAGAGGGTAAGGGACTTCTTCAACATAATGGAGAAAGTAAGTGAGAAAGCTGGAATGTGAGCTCGGGTCCCATGACTCCAAGTTCAGACTTTTTTCTACAGTACCAAACAGTTTCATTCCCAAGAAATAAAAATAAATAAATGAATCCACTGGTAATATAGAATTACCTTCATTGAAGAAAGGTCAATGAAAATTCAATATAAGCAAAGTCTTATGAATGAATCTTAGTTATGGAGAAAGAAGGGAAAGATTTTCCAAGCTTTTATATATATGCACATATAGATATAGATATAGATATAGATATAGATATAGATATAGATATAGATATAGGTTTGTAAACCTTGAAGGTCATAATGTGAAAGCCCAAGGCAAAAAGTCCTGGAGAAGGGTGTTGGCATCTGTTACTTTATATACAACCATGACAACAAAGGGACATTAATGATGACTGGAGTCAATGTGCCCTTTCTGGGTGTATCTAAAAGGAAGCAATTTTATGATCCTCAAGAGAGAGACTAAACTCTTAGGAGAGAACTGAATTGATCATTATTTCTATTTTTTTTTATCATTGACATATCTCCAATTCCCCATAGTTCACCAATTTCAGATTTTTTTAATACCATAGGGAAAGAAGTCCAATGTGGAAGGATTTCCTCCCGTAATATTAAGAATGCATTGTCTCTTCTACAGTTCTTCAGAGTAAATATACCTACTCTGGTTTATTTGAGATAGGGAATGAGGGGAAGGGAATGTTGATGATTGGGGAAAAAAAAACAATGATGAGGGGAAGGAGAAAAATGGAAATGGTAAAAAGATAAATTTACATAGTTTAGGAAAAGAGAGCACTAATTCTAAATCATCATGAGCTAAGTTCAAATCCAGCCTCTGACTCAGGTAGAAACCTGTGCAAGCCTTAGCCTCTGTTGATCTCAGTTTCCTCTGATATAAAAAGAAGGTATTGAGCTAAAAGGCCTCCATCCAGGCAAAGACTTTCAGACCTGGAAGTATCCCACACCTTCTTTCTATAATATAAGGAAACTAGAGGTATATTGTCTAGAATATGGGTCCTAAAATCAGAAAGACTTGAATTTAAAACCTGCCTCAGATATTTACTAACTGTGATTTTGGGGAAGTCAACCTCACTGTATTTCAATTTCTTCATCTCTAAAATGAGAATAATATCACCTATTTCCATGGGTTGTTGTAAGGATAAAATTAGGTATTTGTAAAGAGCTTTGTAAAACTTAAAGCTCTGGCTATAATAATAATAATAATACTAGCTATTCTTATTAGACACAATTACTATCAAAATAGAACCCAGAACTCAGTTTTTCTGATTCTCATCTGGTTGCCTTTTCCTCTCTGTTCTACTCTCCTACCTTACTCAAATAGTTTAGCAGAAAAGAATAATATTCAATAATAAAGGCATAAGGAAAATATCTCAGAAAAAAACTGCTGACTTTTAGAAGTGCTGTTGGGGATGCAGAAAGGAGGAGACAAGCAACATTTAAAAGAGGAACTTAATTTTGCATTGTAAAGATATTCACTTTTTCCCCCTTTATCCCTCTTTTTTTTTTAAAAAAAAATTGGCTATGTTTTACATGTGTCCCTGGGTACTTCACCTTTGGCAATTAAATCAGAACATGCTAATTGTCTCCAAATGTTGGACAGAGTTAATTTTTTTTCTAAGAGTTCCAGAATTTCAAGTGATTCTGTCTATGTGTTCATGAAAAGGAAACACAAGGGCTGTCATTCTGTTAAAAACAGCCTCTGTAAGTGAATTCAATGCCATGACAGATCTCTAGCCTTTTGGTTGTACTTTGGGATGTCCATCCCATCACAATTACACAATCATAAAACTGGAAGTGACCTTGGGTGTCATCCAGACCTTCATGTCAAGGATGAGAAAATGGAGATTAAGTAACTTCCCTGATGCCACACAGATAGATACTAAGCAGCAGAAGTTAGAAACAAGCCCAGATTTTCTGACTTTGCAAGCAATCGTTTTTCCACTGTATCAAAGGTTTCTTTTTTTAGTGATCTTGAAAGAAATATTTTCATTTTCTTTAGGAAAAGTTTTGTATAGAAGGTGTCCCCCTTGTGGCAATAGCAAAACCTGGAAGGGACTGCTGTTCTAATCCAGACATTGAATTTACATAAATCAGGGCTTTAGACCACTGCTATCTCATCCTTTTTCAGCACTTCCTTCCAAATGGGAATAAGCTTTTGAATATGCCTCTTACAGACTAAGACAAGGCAAAGCACACAGTCAAACTTATTGTCAACTTCCTATGGATATCCTTTGAACCCTTACTTCTTTTCCTTTCTCTCCCTTGCCATTCAAGGGATGATATTTTTCATAAAATAATTATTTGAAACCTCAAGGGAATTATTTTTTCATCAGCAGTTTATTCTCTGTATAGTATGAAAAAAATGCTTAATCGCAAGCTTCACTATGCTAGCTGACCATTAAGCTATTTCAGTTGTGCAACTGAAGGCAAAGTCCTTTGAAGAAATCAAGGGAAAACCATTCTGACTCTCAACAGTGACCACATTCCCTTTCTGTCCATGTCCTCTTCCCCTTTGGTCTCGGGTAAATGCTACAGGATGTTCATCTGGGGGATTTTTGTTTGTGGGCACAAGTATTTCCCCTGGGTCTAGTGGCTCCCTGGGTTTGGAAAGTATCATTTCCTTAAGCTCAAATGTCCATATGCTCAGTATTCTTCTCTGGGGGTTGCAAGAGAGAAAGTTTCTACAGGCATTAACATAAGCCAAAAAGATAGTTACAGTCCTAGGGTCAGTGCTTAAAAGGGCAGACCCAACTGAAGCTGCATTTAAAATTGGGGAAATTGAAAAATATTTAAAAGTTTCCTCCTCAGCTACCTCTCTTTGTTTCAATCACTAGGAGTAAGGACGGAGCTATTTTTGATCACAAGTGTTGAATAATATGAACCATCCAAGGGCAAAGAGAAAGTTGGGATAATCCTAAACCTGTTTCTAAAAATAGAGATGCAGATAACAATAGATTCCCTGGAAAAATCTCACCAGCCAGCTCTTTATCACTCTTTTCCCCCCTTGGTTCACATTTTCTCTGTATTTAACTCTCAGATATTACCATCAAGAAAAAAATTATAGAATTAAATTTTATTCTAAATCACTTATCCTGCAGATAAAGAAACTGAGGCTCATATAACTTGACTTCTCCAGTGTTATATAGGTAGGAAGAAGAAAAAAAAAATGTGTTTTGAACTGAGACTCCCTGGCTCCAAATGAGTGTTGTTGATTTTTGCCTATTTGTTTTGGTTTGGTCCTACCTCCCCCTAAACTAGAATAGCATAACAGAAAAAGCACTAGCATAGCATTCAGAAACTCTGAAGTCTAGCTTAGGCTTTCCTATGAACTGAATCTGTGACTATAAATAAGTCCCTTAATCTCTCTGGCTTCAGGTTCCTCATCTTTAAAATGGAGTTGAGCAACATGGTGGTGGATGCCTATAATCCCTGCTGGGGGAGGTTGAGACTGGTGAAGTCCTAGTGTTTTGAAATTTGGAGCTACAGGAGGGTCAAAGCCAATAGGATGAGACCCTGGGAGTGGGGCTGGGGTGGGGAGGGGGAGAACTATGCTTCCTAAGGAAAAGTAATCTGCCCAGGTTCAGTCCAGTCAGTACTGGAATAGATAGAGCCATAAGGAGCTACTTCACTTCTAGTCTAGGTAAGATAGGGAGACTAAGTCTTACCAGAATACATAAAATAAAATACAGCCAACTGCTCGCCCTGGTTGACCTATAATGTTGTTTCTAAATCTATAACTATTATAGCCCTATGCAACCTTCTAGGTATGGTGAGAACTCCATGGGTAAGATGGGAGAGGAGGAGAGGTAGTGTCATAGAGTATGTCTCTAAGAGAGGCAAAATAGAGATTTCTAAGCTATCTACCATCCTGGACTGTTTTTCCCTCCTCATCTCTACCTGCCATAGGCTTCCCTAACTTCATGTCCCAATTAAAATCTCATCTTCTCTAGGAAGCTTTTCCTAATTCCTCTTGCTTTTAGTGCCTTCTCTCTTTTAATCAACTGCCACATAAATAGTAATTCTTGATTTTGACAAGACATTTGACAGCCTCTTATGATACTTTTGTCAGTCAGTCAACAAGCATTCATTAAGGCACTGTATATGTCAGGCACTGTTAAGTACTAAGGATACAAAGAAAGACAAAAAAAAAAAGGCTCCTTGAGTCCCTGCCCTCAAGGAGCTTACAGACTAATGAGGGAGATATACAAACAGCTAGGTATAAACAAAATATAGACAGGATAAATTGGAGATAATCAAGAGAAGGAAGGCATTACTGTTAATCAGGACAGACTTCTTGCAGAAGATAGGATTTTAGCTGGTCCTTGAAGGAAGCCAGTGAAGCAAGGATGAGGAGAGAGAGGATAAATGCAATAAAGAAAACAGAATAGTGTGACTGTTAAACAAAAGAAAATTAAATGATACCCTGAGGTAGTCAAATGCTGCCTTAATGGTGCCATGATGTTCAGAACATGGGAAATAATAGCCCTATGGAACTGTGTGTACTGGTCAAACCACACCCACACCTGGACTGCTGTATTCTCTGTTCTGAGAATCTGAATCATTTTAAGATAGATAATAATGAAATTGATTATATTCAAAGGACAGAAGCCAGT
The DNA here is from genome assembly GCF_028372415.1 of Notamacropus eugenii. Lineage (NCBI taxonomy): Eukaryota > Metazoa > Chordata > Mammalia > Diprotodontia > Macropodidae > Notamacropus > Notamacropus eugenii. Next base: position 670,721,508 of record NC_092872.1, read on the forward strand.
ATGATGAATGAACTGGAAATTATATAATTGAAGGAATAATTAAAAGAAAAGTGGGAAATTAACTTGTAAAAGAGAAGATGCAGTGGAGACATGATTGTTGCCTTTAAATATTAGAAATGTTATTCTATGAAAGAGGATATTTCTTCTTATTCAGTGTTAATCAAAAAAAAAGCCAACAACAACTAATTGAAGTTAAAGGAACATAGATTTCAGGTCAATGTAAGGAAGAGCTTTATAAAAATTAGAGATGTCCAATAAAGGCTGAAACTATCTTGTAAAGTGGTGAATTCTCTATCACTGGGAATATTTGAGTAGAAGATAAATGAGCATTTATCTCAGAAAATGATAGCATTTTTGCATTGGGAAGGAAGAACTATATGAACTTCAAGGTCTTTTGTTTTTTTTGTTTGTTTGTTTTTTTAGGAATCATAGATGGAATGGATCTTAGAAACCATTTAATCCAACCCCTTTCTTTTACAGATGAAGAAACTGAGTCTGAAAAAGTGACTTGTTCAAAGTCACTGAGCTAGTATATAAAAGACTGAATTCATACATATGGCTTTTGATTGTAAATTGGCTGTTTTCCAGCTTAAGATTTTATGAATAATTAACAAATAGCAAGTTACTAATAGAATAGGAGATAGAACTTTTATGTTCTGATGGAGGGCAAGGTGTTATCTGAAACATGCCTGGATATTGCCTTGGTGAGGAATGAAATTTAAAAAAACAGAAAGAAAAGAAGAAAATATTAAAGGGGCTGCAAACACAAATTTGTGGGAGGCTTAGCAGGGTGAAAAATGAAATAGGTGTAATGTTAGCACCACAGGAAGAGGTAATGCAACTCAGGTACAAAGTTGGTACGGGAAAAATAGCAATAGATAAAATCATTGCAGCAAAAGAATACAATAATATCTACCTACCAGCAATTTTTTTTTTTTTTGCCACAGAGGAATATTCAGAAGTGTTGGTTCACCTCAAATCAAGGGTTCTTAAATTATTTTGTGTCATAGACCCCTCTGATAGACATGTGAAATCTATAGACCTCTTTGAAAAATCACAATTAAAGGAAATACCGAATTTTTGTTAGAGTTTAATGAAAATAAAATTGTATTTTTTTCCCATCCAAGTTCACAAACCTCTGAATCAATCAGCAGACTCAAGTTAAGAATCCTGGCTCCACTTTAGTGCTTGTGATGTTGTGGACCCAGAGTAGCAAGTAACAAAGGGAGAATTAGAAGTCAGGTGTGACCTTGGTGGCTAGAGCAGTCGGGGGTCCACAGGTTGCTTTTGTTTTTTTTCCCCAAGTGAATATTCTTTAGCTCTTCTTGAAATCTGCCCCTATGGAAAGGGAAATTAATGGAACAAGTACTGTTTTAGCTTCCTCTCTGATTTTGATGTGCCTCCAGGAGAGTGCCAGGTAAAATTAGAAGTGGTTCTTTTATGGTTATTGTTGTTTTATTTTTTTTTAATTTTCTTTCAATTAAGGAAAATCTATTTTCTCTCCCTCCAGTATCCCTGAATGTGGGGGAGGAGGGGAGATGGGAAGGGAAGAAACTAACTTGTAACAAATTTACTTCATACATTAAATAAAATTAATTCCATCCCACAAACATGTGTTCCATTCTATCCCTAGCTGGGGTACCTAGGTGGTACAGTGGATAGATCACTAGTGCGGAAAAAACTGGTGTTTGTGTACAAGATGGATGGCATGTATTCTGTTTGGACTGAGATCATGGTCGGCCCGCCTTTTCTGTACTAAGACATCACCTAGAGAATGTGGCTATTGGATAGATAGATAGATAGATAGATAGATAGATAGATAGATAGATAGATAGATAGATAGATAGGGAGGGAGGATGGGAGGGAGGGAGGGGTAGGTAGGTAGGTAGATATTTACCTCTCTCTTTTTCTCTCTCAGAAGGAAATAGCTTAGGGTCCCTGAAAGTGCTATATAATTTTCTAAATTTGATCTTTAGATCTCCTCTTTTCCTGCTTTGCAGTTCTGTACCCAGCTTCTTTAATATTTGCCATGCTTGCATACAATATATTTTCAAAGGCTAACTAACTGTGTACCATAATCTAAGCAACAGACAAGTATTCTGTTTTTGTTTTTGTTTTCCTAACATGAATGGTAAGTTTGATGTTTTTGCACAAACCTGGATCATATTAAAGGTGGCCCCACAGTACAGTGTGTGGGGGCTTGATGACATCAGCAAAATGTCATCAGAAAACAAACGCAAACTGGAATATGTTACTGTGGAATGATTGTAAGACATCTCCCTAGAGTTGTTGTAAGAATCAATTGAGATGATACGTGGAAAGTGCTTTGGAAATCTTAGACACACACACACACACACACACACACACACACACACACACACAGTGAGAGAGAGGGGCACGTTTAGAGCACTGGGCCTGAAGTCAGGAATGCCTGAGTCCAAATACGATCTCAGATGCTTAATAGCTGTGTGACCTGGGCAATTCATTTGGTCTTTTTTTGCCTTAGTTTCTTCAGCTGTAAAATGGGGATAATATTAGCACTAATCTCGCAGGATTATTGTGAGAATGAAATGATATAATATGTGTATATCAATTGTAGGCAACAATTTTGCCTGTGATAATGCTTGGGTTTCAATACAATGTATCTGTTTAATTCACAGGGATATTTTGAGGTCTGTATTAGGAGCATTAGAATTTGTAAACTGTTAATTTCTGGAAGATACCAAGCTTCTGTTGTATAATTCTTGGCAACAGGCTATGTCTTTTTCATTATTCACTTTGAACTTAAATAGAAAAAGATGCCTCCTCCCCAAAAAAGAGAAGATCTCTATGTACACAGCACAACATAAAAGGAAATAAAATTTAAAACCATGAATGTCCATTTACACGGTTTACTTTTTTAAACCATGTGATAAACACTACAAATAATTTTCAAAGCTACCTGTTTTTCTGTGCTTCCTTCTGTTTTCTTTTCTTCACTTTCTTTTCTCCCTCCCTCCTCACTCAGCCCTATAGAAGGCTACTATTAGACACAAAAATGTGTGTGCATGTGTGTGTGTGTGTGTGCGTGTGTGTAAAACCATACTATACATATTTCTAATTATCATTTCTTTCTCTGGATGGGAGAGCTCTCCCTTTATAGGTCCTTTGTAGTTAGTTGATTTGAGTATTTATAATACTCAAAGTTACTTAGGTGTACAAAGTTGTTCTTAGAACAATAGTGATGTTACTGTATACAATATTTTCTTGATTCTGTTCATTTTCCCTCTTCATTATTTCATGCAAGTCTTTGCATTTTTTTCTAAAACCAACCAGCTCATCATTTCCTAAGCACAGTAGTATACCATCACAATCATACACTACAATCTCAAATTGAGAGGCATCCCCTGACTAGCTAGGTCTTCACCACTGTAAAAAGAGTTGTTATAAATATTTTAGAACATATAGGTGGTTTTCCTTTTTCCCTTATCACCTTGGGAAACAGAACTAGTAGTGGTATTGCTAGGTCAAAAGGTATACATAGTTTTACGACTTTCTGGGGATAATTTCAGATTGCTTTCCAAAATGGTTGGATCAGTTCACAGTTCCAGTAACAATGCATCAGTGTCTCAACTTTTCCACATCCCTCCCACATTTTTTGCTTTTTTCTTCTATCATTTTAGACAATTTGAGAGGTATAAAATGATATCTCATAGTTGTTTTAATTACAGGATATGTCTCAATAGACATTTGGTAGGTGCTAGATGCTTGCAACCCACAGTGATATGTTGCATAATTTCTACTGTTCTTATGAATAACAGCCTTAAATTAAATGCTAAGTCTGGGCTCTTTAACAATAACACTTTGGAACTGCCATCATAACTTCTCCATATTCATAAGCAAATTCACATGGCCCAACCAACCTATTCAACCTCTTTCTTTCAATACTTTGTTAGCTAAGTTCTATTAAGTTATGGGTGTCACTTATGGAGGATCTTTGGAGTTCTTGAATCTTAACCATTTCATTAGCTCTATCCGGCAGCAAACCACGTTTCGCTACGTGAACCAGATCTAGAGGCAGCAGTCTATAGTGACTCTTTACTATTGCTCAATTAAGAGATATATTTGTTATGAAAGTATTCCGTAAGTTTCAATAGGTTTATCATGTTCTCTAAGAACGTCTGATAATCTTTTCCTTCCTTTGGAATGAGGGCATACTAATCTTTCAATAGTTGCCTTGCGACAATGGCCACCATATTTTGTTCATACTCTAAATTCTTTTAGAATGCTTTAGAAATTATTATTATGGTGACTTCTTTCTTATTATCTTTTTCCTATAGGGCTCAGATAGAAATGTCTATGTGAAAGTTGCGATCCTGCTATAATTTTATGGTACTCAGTATTCTGTGGACTATTCATAAATGCATAAATGCTTTCTCTAATTGGATAAGAGTGTTGGGATTTAAACTTATCTTCTTTAAACAAAATTCACCGAAACCATCTTTGGGACAACTCCAACAGTATTTTCAGGTACTATTTCTTGCTCCACTACCTTCCATGTCAAGTTGTCATCACAATGATTTTGAATAGGGATAGGATGTGAACCTTCAAAAGTGCATTGATGGGTTTAATTTTAGGAGTGTTTGAATCATATGGATATGAGCACTTCAGTCCTCTTCTCAGACCCTCAAAACTACCATAATGGCCTGAGGATGTATGAAGTTCTCACTGACTGGCATTCTTCTGTTTTTCTTTTCTTCCCCATTCTGGGTTGGATAAATGATTTAGACTTTGAGAGAACTTATTGTTATTATTATTAATAATGGCTATAAATTATATATGGCACTTTAAGTTTTACACAGTACTTTACAAATATTATCTCTTTTCCCCATTATAAGAACCATGGCACGATTATTATTCCCTTTGCAAATCAGGAAAACAATGTTCAAAGGTGTTAAATGACACATGGAAAATGCTTGTAAACCTTAAAGACCCAGAGTCATACAACTATTAAGTTTCTGAAGTTAGATTTGAAGTCAGGTACATACTGTTGCTGTTGTCTTCCTCATCATCATTGTCATCGTTGTTGGTTTTGCTATTAGGGTATCAGGAAACTTTATCATCAAATACGTCCTCTCTTTGAGAAGACACTGTTACCTCTTGGTTTGATGATTTAAAGGTTCAAGAACCATAGTTTCTGGGCAATTTAATAATTTTCTTAATAAGGCCATCTCTCTTAGACCAAAGATCCCAAATGGTAGTGGGGTCACAGTTTATATGACCTCCAAAGAGGTATTCCCAAGGGAAAGAAATCAGCTTGGATTGGTTAACACAATGGGAGGTATAGATTATATTAAAATGAAGGTCTTGGGGTACATGATTTAGGTAACTCACATCTTGGACAAAGAGACATCAGTTTCCATATCACCTGTCTTGATAATAGGGAGAATCGACCTCTCCCCAGACCTGTCTGAATAAACACAATAAACTGGAGTACAACCATTAACCTAAACTTTGAATTTCTTTTAGTGTCTGATTAGATCTTGGGTAGGGCAGCTAGATGGTGCAATGGATAGAGCACCAGTGCAGGAGTCAGGAGGACCTGAGTTCAAATATTACCTCGGACACTTGACACTCACTAGTTGTGTGACCTCGGGCAAGTCACTTAACCCCAGCTGCCTCATCCTGAGTGATCTCCAGTCATCTGGTCACTGGATTCAGATGGCTGTGGAGGAGAAGTGAGGCTGATGACCTGTACAGCCCTCCCTCACTCAAAACAAAGTCAAGTGCAAGCCATGTCATTATTTTTCTGATGGCACGGTCTTCTTTAACATCAAAGGACAAACACACACACACACACACACACACACACACAGATCTTGGGTAAATCTTTAAGAGAGATTTCCCACACTGGTTGGTCTTTGGATGAGAAAGTAGACAGGGGAAAAATGTTGGTCCTAATACAATAATTAGTTATAAAATATAAGAAAGATATGTCAATTTCTTACACTAGGCAAATCACTAAATCTCTCTCAGTGACACAGGCAATATTTAAAGACTGAGAGTTCCTAGTGAATGAGAAAGTTTCATTATCGGGTGTCTACCAAATCAATGGACACAATAGATAGATAGATAGATAGATAGATAGATAGATAGATAGATAGATAGATAGATAGATAGATAGATAGATGATAGATAGATAATCATTGTAATCTATATAGAACCCTTCCTCTTCTACTTGTACTTTGTACAAGACATGCTACCTGACAATTTGACAAGCAATCTCCTTTTTTGTGTGTCTTGCTGAATATATTTCAAGGATAGTTAAAGCAATAGAGTCCATATCTGTAAAGGAATTTTTTTTGATCTTATAGAAGATAGCTTATGGGAAGAGAGCAAGAGAAATAATAATGACTATAATAAATAATAATAATAATAATACCTATATTTTATGTAGCACTTAAAGGTTTGCAAGGTATTTTACATTTGTTATTTCATCTGACCCCTTTAGTAATCCTGGAATGTAGATGCAATTATTATCCTCATTTAACTGGATAAAAAAATGTGAGACAGAGGTTATGCAAGATCAGACAGCTAGTAAGAATCTAAGGATTTCAATGTTTGTCTTCCCATATCCCAAACCTCTGTTCTATTATTTCATACTATAGATCCTTTTTTATTTTGGCTATAAACCCAGAAGGATAAGGCAATCACTATACGTTTAGACCTGTTGTGATGCTGTGGTATGCAACAGAAAAAAAATCTATGAATACTTAACTTCCTCAGTAGTTACTGACCTTAAATTCTCTGGCACATCTGCCCATCTCCTCTACCTTTTCTGCCTCCTGATCACCCTTGGAAGGCAATTCTGACACATCAAAAGTGTCAGTCATTGCCTGTGTGGAGTGATTTACTGCCAGGCCTAGAGGCCTGTGTGGGCTACCCGAGTCTTCTTACCTCACCTCCGAGGTCTTCGGTTGGCCAAAACCGGATGCTCATATGAGAGAAAGGACGTTCCAGAGTCGAACAAGGGTTGAGCTTTATTTCAGGGTCTAGTTACAAGTGCAGGGGGGTCTTCCTTAGGAGGAAGAGGGAGAGATTTCCTAAGGAGGCTAGGATCTTAAGGGATTGGAAGTAGAAGTACAAGCGGGGAGAGAGGGGGAGGGGAGAGAGGAAAGAAGAAAACGGAGCCTACTGTCCTCTTGGCTCCTCACGTGCTAAGCAAGCTTTCAGGCTTCCTCAATCCTACTTAACCTTCAGCCACACAGTTTGCATCTCAGTACCGTGCTGTTAGATAACAATAGTGTGCCCAGATCCAGGACGACCTCGAGGGCAGGGAGACTCCACTCATCACGTATCTCCCGGGGAGAGGCGGAAATACCCGAGCTAGCTCGGTTCACCTCGATCCCCTGTCGTTTCCTGGGGGGGTCTCGTGAGAGCTCTAAGATTTAGAAGTCCCACTTTTACCCGCCCGAGACCGTCCACACGGATTTGAACTTCCAATCCCAACAATTTACTGCCATCTTACAGGGGCATTCATTATTCTTCAAGGTAGGAATTGAAATCCTTAAAATTGGGGGTTGGAATATTTTTTATGCATCATGACTCATTAATGTAACTCACATTTTATACAAATAGTATATTTTAAGATTTACAAAGTATGATCTTTACAATAACTGAGGCAAGTAATAGAATATCTTTAGTGATTTGTGTTCCAAAGTGTGCATCAAACCCAAGTCTCATGATTCCAAAGTCAAAGGAAATTTTCAATAAATGACTGTGTCTCCCTGTTCCATAATCAATATCTATCCTTTGCAGATGCAGATGATCATTAATGTTCCTTGTGTTAGCTACCCATGCTGAAACAAAAACACATATATCCTACATCATTTCTGCAATCCAACTGAGTGAGCACTTATTTAAATATTTAGTATGTTTAAGTCTCTTAATCTTTTAACACACCAGACTAAAAGTTGCAGAGCTGATGATGACCTAATTTTGGTGAAGGGGTTTCCTCGCCAGGAATTCCCTAGATAACTAATAAATTCACAATTCTGTTCCCCCCTCCAAAATTGGACAAGACACTGTGTTAGATCTTTAGCTTACCAACAAAAAAGACCTTATCCTGAATTCAAGGAACGTATATATGTGTGGGAAGTTAGAAAGTATACATAAATAAGGAGATAAAATATATATTCAGAGCAAATACAGTGCAATTTCCTTGAATGAGTTGTAGTGGCTCTTGTGTTGATCCTTGAAGAGGGCTAAGGATTCTGAGACGTAAAAGTAGGGAGACATAGGGAACAGCTGTGAAAATGAAGGGTGATGGGAGATGGACTATTATTGATAGGCAAGAGCAAATAGACCGATTTGTAACATAGAATTTGTGAAATCAGAAATATGTTAGACCCAGACTGAGTTTTTTTTTTTAATATCAAGTAGAAGAGTTTGATTTTTAATCTAGAGGCAATAGGAAGCCATTAGAGATTCTTGAGCAGGGGAATGAGGAGGTCAGATAAATCTTTATATTCCCTTAGTGCAGAGACTTGCACATACTAGCTACTTAAAAAATGTGCATTTAATTGAATTAAAGAAATGATGTAGTGTATGTATGTATGTATGTATGCATGTGCTTTTGTGTGAGGGGCAGGAGGTTGGTGGGGTAGCATAGGGATCAGTAGTACAGGGAAGGGAAGAAAGCTATTGAATATGAAGTGAGAAGACAGAGCTGTATAGCTACTAATGGCACAGTTGTGTGGAGGATAGATTGAAACTGGAAGGAGCTGAAGGCAAGGATATCAATTAGGAGGTTATTGAAAAGAGGTCGTCAGCACCTGAGTTAGTATAGCAAAATGGGAAGTTTACTGTGTGAGTAGAAAGAAAGATGTATCCTGTGTGAACTGAAATGTGTTCAGTGGTAGAATCAACAAGATTTCTCAACCGATTGGCTACATGGGATAATAAAGATTGAAGAACGTTTTATGGCAGATTGCCCCAAGACACTTAAGAAAGTCTTTCTTTTATTTCACACACATACACACACACATATCCATTTTGTTCTACACAGGACGCAGACATTTCTGCTTATAATCTTCATGGAATTGTAAATATTGAAAGTTATGTTAAAAGTATTCAATTGGTCTTAATCTGTACATTGAAATTAAGAAAACCCTATATCTCCAATCATTGCTAACAGAGGTTGGTGATCCTTTTTACACTGAAAGTTCCACATTATTAGCCCAGCATCAGAGTAATCGAATGCATTTCTAACCTTAATTTGGGGTTCTAGAGAGAACTTTTATTTTATAAAGGGCATTAAATTTATTTCATTCAATCCTTTAGATATGGCAAACATTGAGTATATTTGGACGATGTCTTGACGCCTTCCGACCAAAAGATATTTTACTCTATTTGTCCTCAAACTCCTTAATCTGAGTAAGGTCCCAATGATCATTCTAATTTTTGATAATTGATTGACTCACATGAGAAGAAAGACTCTGTTCTCCATTTTCAAATGTTTGCTGACATGCATTTCTTTCTTTCCTGAGCAGAAAACAAATCTTGGCATTTCCCATCTCTATGCTGCTTCATCTGATGACTTTACCCCCACTGCAGATGTATCCTGGCATAAGAAAAATATGTATCTGATTTGAAAAAACTAGTGTAGTTTTTAACTTTTAGTCTTTTTCTGCACCTGATCCCACCCCACCTTCAACTGGCACTAAAACTATGTCACTGTGGAAACCTTATGAAAAGCCCTGACTCAATTTTCAGAACTACATCAACAAATGGTGGAGTCAGGTAGAAATCCATTTGGTGCATTAATGGCTAAAGTGGATACAATGTGACGTAGGGAAGAAATGTATGGCTCCTGAAAGCATTAATATCAAAACACATACATAATTATTGTTTTAAGCCTCTGTGTATTTTTTTCTAATGTTAATGATTTTAAATATTTTCAACCAAGTCCAGAGGTGTTAGAGTGCCAATAGCAGCACCTGTTAACCCAAACCAGAGAACTTCTTTGTAAGGTTATTTGTAGTACTTGAAAGAATCAATTACACAAATGAGTGATGAGGGAAATGTGGCTAGATTACAATTCATGTGAAAACATTAAAATTTTGAGATTTTAGTGGACTGCAAGGTCAGTATGATTAAATGGTATGACATAGAAGTCAAAAGAAACCAATATGATCTCAGCAAACGACATCATAGCCAGGAAGAGTGAGGGGAAAATATTCCTGTAGTCTGCCCTGGTCAGAACACATCTTGAGTATCATATTCTGTTCTGGGCATGATCTGATATGAAGGATATGATACAAGCCAAACACATATAGAGGAGGGTGCTCAGGCAAATGAAAGGAGAGGAGATATTACTGTATAAGAATCAGCAGAAAGAGTTAGGGATGTTTAACCTGGAGAAGAGAAGACATGGAAACAGCATTGTTATCTTTAAACAAAACCAGGGACCCATCAAGTCAGAACAGCTCTGTGCATGCCTAATTACATCAGTATTTAAAAGTCTGTCACATGGATGAGGGCTCAGACTTAATTTGTTTGACCTTAGAGGACAGAACTGGGACTAACAGGTAGAACCACATAAGTTAGTCACTAGTTATTTGCCATTCCTGTGTATTTTTCTCATGGATTTCCATCAGTTATGCCAACTTTTTAAATAATGTTATATAGTCAAAAACATCCTATATAAAGTGATGCATTATCAATTAATCAAGCACCTCCCTGCCCTGATACTTACAATCACAGGCACGCAAATAATGTCTGTTGGAAACACTCTTCCACACGCATGCCATGATCCAAAATCACTGCAACATCCCATGCTATCTATTCAAATGATATTATTGAATATGTATATGTGAGTGCATGTATATATGCATGTTTGTATGTATGTATGTATGTGTATACATGTATATGTTTATGCATATAATATATACATATGCCCCTGCTTCTCAAAATAAACTATTTTACTTTTCTCACTGAAGTCAAATGTTTAATCCAGGAATTAATATTAATATTTTTCTTCACCAGTGATACCTCCTTCTTCTCTGTTCCCTCACTGCCTCTGCATCTTTGTGGCAATCAGAGAATCATAGAGTTTGAAAATGATCTTAGAGATCATCTACTTCAACCTCCCATGTAATTAATGTAGCATCTGCTTCTATACCTGCTTTCACCTCCACTGAACAAAATGTCTTCTCAGGATCCCTTAGATTCCTTTTTTTTTTTTAATTTAAATTTATTTATTTAAGTTTTCAACATCCATTTCCACAAAATTTTGGGTTCCAAATTTTCTCCCCATTTCTCCCCTCCTCCCACCCCAAAATGCTGAGCATTCTAATTACCTCTATCACCAGTCTGTCCTACCTTCTGACATCCCTCCCTTCCCTTATCCCCATCTTCTCTTTTGTCCTTTAGGGCAAGATAAATTTTTGTACCCCATTACCTGTGTTTCTTCTTTCCTAGTTGCAAGAACAGTACTCGACAGTTGTTCCTAAAACTTTGAGTTCCAGCTTCTCTTCATCCCTCCCTCCCCACCCATTCCCTTTGGGAAGGCAAGCAATTCAACATAGGCCATATCTGTGTAGTTTTGCAAATGACTTCTATAATAGTCGTGTTGTGTAAGAGTAACTATATTTCCCTCCATCCTATCCTGCCCCCTGTTTCTTCTATTCTCTCTTTAATCCTATCCCTCCCCAAGAGTGCTCCGTCCTCCTACTGCCTTCCCTTCCATAATCCCCCCTACCCTGCTTATCCCCTTCTCCCCCACTTTCCAGTATTGTAAGATAGGTTTTCATACCAAAATGAGTGTGCATTTTATTCCTTCCTTTAGTCGAATGTGATGAGAGTAAGCTTCATGTTTTTTTCTCACCTCCCCCCTTTGTCCCTCCACTGAAAAGTCTTTTACTTGCCTCTTTTGTGAGAGATAATTTGCCCCATTCCATTTCTCCCTTTCTCCTCCCAATATATTTCTCTCACACTGCTTAATTACATTGATATGATCCCATCCTATTCAATTCATCCTGTGCTCTCTGTCTCTTTCTGTGTGTGTGTGTGTGTGTGTGTGTGTGTGTGTGTGTGTGTAATCCCATCAACTACCTAGATACTGAAAAAAGTTTCAAGAGTTACAAATATTGTCTTTCCCTGTAGGAATGTAAATACTTCAACTTTAGTAAGTCCCTTATGACTTCTCTTGGCTATTTACCTATTCATGCTTCTCTTGATTCTTGTGTTTGAAAGTCAAATTTTCTTTTCAACTCTGGTCTTTTCATCAAGAATGCTTAAAAGTCCTCTATTTCATTGAAAGACCATTTTTTTCTCCTGAAGTATTATACTCAGTTTTTCTGGGTAGGTGAGTCTTGGTTTTAGTCCTAGTTCCTTTGACTTCTGGAATATCCTATTCCATGCCCTTTGATCCCTTAATGTAGAGGCTGCTAGATCTTGTGTTATCTTGATTGTATTTCCACAATACTTGAATTGTTTCTTTGTAGCTGCCTGCAATATTTTCTCCTTGACCAGGGAACTCTGGAATTTGGCCACAATGTTCCTAGGAGTTTCTCTTTTTGGATCTCTTTCAGGCAGTGATTGGTGGATTCCTTGAATACTTATTTTGCCCTCTGGTTCTAGAATATCAGGGCAGTTTTCCTTGATAATTTCATGAAAGATGATGTCTAGGCTCTTTTTTTGATCATGGCTTTCAGGTAGTCCCATAACTTTTAAATTGTCTCTCCTGGATCTATTTTCCAGGTTAGTTGTTTTTCCAATGAGATATTTCACATTATCTTCCATTTTTTCATTATTCTGGTTTTGTTTTGTGATTTCTTGATTTCTTATAAAGTCATTGGCCTCCATCTGTTCCATTCTAATTTTGAAAGAACTCTTTTCTTCGGTGAGCTTTTGAACCTCCTTTTCCATTTGGCTAATTCTGCTTTTTAAAGCATTCTTCTCCTCATTGGCTTTTTGAATCTCTTTTGCCAATTGAGTTAGCCTGTTTTTTAAAGGTGCTATTTTCTTCAGCATTCTTTTGGGTCTCCTTTAGCAAGGTGTTGACCTGCTTTTCATGCTTTTCTTGCATCTTTCTCATTTCTCTTCCCAATTTTTCCTCCACCTCTCTTACTTGATTTTCAAAATCCTTTTTGAGCTCTTCCATGGCCTGAGCCCAATGAATATTTATTTTGGATGTTTGGGATACAGAAGCCTTGACTTTTATGTCTTTCCCTGATGGTAAGCATTGTTCTTCCTCATCTGAAAGGATGAGGGAAGATATCTGTTCACCCAGAAAGTAACCTTCTATAGTTTTATCTTTTTTTTTCCCTTTTTTGGGGCATTTTTCCCAACCAGTCACTTGACTTTGGGGTCCTTTGTCAAGAGTAGGGTATACTCTGGGAATCTGTTAGATCTCAGTTCCTCCAAGGTGGCACAATCAAGCGTGTACTGGTCTGGGTGCAGAGAGGGATTTTTGTGCCCAGAATCTTAGCAGTTACCTCTCCACAGCCACCTGGCTTCCAGGTCCACCAAGTCAGCACTAGGGGCTGATTTTCAGATAAGCTGGATGGACAGGGCCACCATTCAGTGTGAGACAAAGACCAGCTCTCCCAGGGCCTCCACACAGGGCTGAGGCAAGACTCAGCTCCTCAGTGCCCCCAGGGTTTTAACAATCCAACAATGGATCCAGCTGCTGTGTCTGTGGATGTGGCCTCTGCAGAGGCTGCCTAAGGCCAGAGCTACAGAAGGCACTTCTCCCTTCCTGGCCAGCTGAAAAAACCTGTCACTGGCCTTTGGCGCCTGTGGTTTGAGGGATCTGCGAACCCACTGCTGCTGGGACTGCAGATTCTGTGACTGGAGATTCTGCTCCCAAGGGCTGTTCGAGAGCTGTGCATGGTGGCCAAGGCTGGGCTGGGCTCTGCCCCTCCTCCAGTGCAACAGATGTTTCCTGTGAGCCTTTCAGGTCACCCTGGGCTGGAAATCTCCTTCACTCTGTTGTTCTCCACTTCTGCTGCTCCAGAATTTGTTGAGAGTCCCTCTCTCCAGGTATTTTATGGGCTGTGTGGGGAGACCCTCCATATCTGTGTCTTTCTATTCCGCCATCTTGGCTCTGCCCCCCTAGATTCCTTTTAATCCTATCACCATGCTGCTAACTCAAGCCTTTTTGAAGCCATCTCTCTCAGTCTCCTCTCCCCTCTGATTAGAGGGATGGAGGGAAGACTATGGAATTCCTCCTAATGCCTTCCTTTATAGAGGGCACAAAATGGATTTCCTATTGATTTCACTTTTCATTTGCTGCTCTACTTGGTTTCAACTCCATGGAACAAGATGCCCTCATGCTGGGTACCCTTGAGACCCCTCCCCCACCCTTACCTTTTTTGCCTCCTTTTGTGTATTTTCTCCTTCCATTGGATTTTAAGCTAATTGAGGTCAGGGTCTATCTTTCTTTTGATTGTCTTCCTAGCACTTAGCACAGTGCTTGAAACATAATAGATTCTTAACAAGTGTTTATTGGATTAGAATATTGTGCACAAAATCCCTGGGAAATGTTCATATAGCTTCTATTTGAATCTACCTAAAAATGAGGAGCTCATGATTTAACAAGGCAGTATTTTAGACGAGGAAGATAATCCATTTTCTAGAAATATGTTCATAGCCAGCTCGACTTCCAGCCATACATGAGAATGAAGCAATGCTTTAACAGTTAGCCAAGGCATGCAGAAGGTCCTTCAAAAAATGTGGTGCCAAAATTGATGGCAGTCTTTCATCAGTGGTTTGACTGGTATAAAGCATAAGTGCTTCTGATGATCAGGGCATTCCAAGGTGAAGATTGCAATGGATATTTTTTACCCACCTTATGCTTTTTGACTTATGTTGAACGTGTGCCCAACTAAGCCCTTCTGTTATTGTTGTCATTTTATATGGACACCTTCAATGTCAGCTTCCTATTATCCTATTGCTATGCCAACCAATACTTGGTTCTATATATTTCAAACACAGGCATTTTAACTAGAGAGTCTTGCTGTGCTAAACCTTTGGGATGGATTTAGGAGTCATCTACATCTAGATGTGATGTCAATTCATCTTTACTAGTGGGGATTATTTGTATGTACAAGAAATAAAGACAATTTTCCCATTTGCCTAAGCTCTCTGGCATGACCATTTGACAGGTGGAAGTGGGGATGATACCATAGTCTGTTTCTTAATGAGTATGACCTCTATTAATAACTCCAGCACTTTTAAGAATGTTTCAGAATACCCAGCACTAAGCACAAAGCCTGGCACTTAGCAGTCACTTAATAAAGATTAGTATAATGTTGGTATTTTAAACCTCAAATTTTCTTATTCCAGCATTCAAATTACAAAGATAGATCCGTAATCCATATACCTAGCTTTTCACACAAGATAGCAGCTATTTTAATCCTCTTCATTTGATGTATAGTTTCAACTGCTGAAATTTCCCTCTTGGCATTGAAACAGAGAGAGAGAAAGAGAAAGAACATGCACACAGACACACAAACATACACATTTTTGTGTCTTTGGGTAAGTATATGGTATATGTGTGAATATATGGAATTTTAATATATTTCATGAATAATATAGAATAGATAAAAGATTAGATACATTTATAATACATACATAGACATATATGTATATGTGTGTATGTTTGTTTACAGATATACATATACATATACACACACAGATACACATTCATGCTTATATACATACATGAGAGTAGAACAACATTCTGGATGTTGGAAGAAGTAGACAAAATGCTCTTTTAAAAATCTAGTAAGCAGAACTGAACACAATCTTTCATTTGCTTTGACTGGGATAAAGTGCTGTGATCAAGGTACTGTTTCCAGCTGAAGACTATAAAAGACTTTCACTTATTTCTTTTTTGAAATGTGTATGTGTTGCAGGCTTATAGTTTATGTATGTGCACATGGACTTGTCTACATGTGCAGGGAGGCATAAGTAGATATCTCTAGAGTCTTCTTTGCCCACCCCACCCTAAGGAAGATTCTGATTGCTCTCAGGCAGGGAGCAGAAAATGAAAGCTATAAGACTGGCTGCTCAATTCTACTCAGAAAAGAATAGCAGAGTAAATTTATATCTATCTGCCCCTCCTACATATTGCTAGTCTAGGAGGATAAAGGTTTAGGTTCAAACTGAACTCCTGGTTGTTGTCCCTTTAAAAAAGGAGTAACCCAAATTATATACCCAAAGATTTAATTCCCTTTCCACCAAATGCCAGTTATACAAAGACCATCACACATAATAAATAGAAAATAAACCTATTTATCCAAGCTAATAGTAAAAAAAGAAAATTAGAGGAGTTACACACATTAAAACATATCAGACAGAATACAAAGTGAATAAGTTCTATCATTGGAAAGAAATAATTTAGCTCAAATGTAAGAGAGAGTTCCTGATGTCACCTAAGGGGAATTTCCTAATGTTTCTAGTGTAGAAAGCTGGGAAGAAGGACATGATTGAGACACCAGCTTCTCTACATGTTGACTTCCTCCTAGAATCTTTCTTTTCTTCCAGGGACTTTTTTCTGAAGGGAGCCTGGAACTAGAGTGCCAATACCAAAAATCAAAAAAAACCGCATATCTCCTCTCTTAAGTTTCTGTCAGCTCTATTCCTTATACAGGAATGAAACACTGAGTAATCATTCTCCACCAATGAGAAGTCTTATACAAATGATTTGAGAACTGGGTTACATATATATCATATTTTCTAAATATTATATCCATGTATATGTACGTAAATATTACATGTGTACCTGTATTATATATGTGGGACAGTTACATGAGTCAGTGGATAGAATGCTGGGCCTGGAATCAGAAAGATCTGAGTTCAAATTCATCCTCAGACAGAAGTGCGTGACCCTGGACAGGTCCCTTAGGTTCTGCCTTAATCCACGGGAGAAGGAAATGGCAAACCATTCCAGTATCTTTTCCAAGAAAACTCTTAAGAACAATATGGTCCATGGAGTCATGAAGAATATGACATAACTGAATAATAACAACTATAGACATATGAATATATATATATATATATATACATAGACAAGATATACACATATACCTTGGAGTAACACTAATCCATAAATTCACATCTAAGTGACCAAGTTCATTCTCAGGTTCAGTCTGAGTCATCTAAGATATAGTCCTATATTTAATTTGTATTCCTACAAATGATACCCAGGTTTCTTTTTAAATTTACTTTAGAGTGTGCACTCTCTCTCTGTCTCTCTCTCTCTCTCTCTCTCTCTCTCTCTCTCTCTCTCTCTCTCTGTCTCTCTGTCTCTCTCTCTCTCTGTCTTTCTCTTTCCCTCTCTCTTAACACACACACACATACACAAACACACACATCATTATCATCATCATTTTATGAGGGACAGAGTTTTGCTGAGAAAGAATGCATTAGGGTGAGCACTCTTTCACTACTGCCTTCTCTTCCCTTTTGCCTTCCTTCCTTATTTTACTTAGAGGTGGAGAAGTGGATTGCATAAGCAGTGATTATAGTAGGTCACTTTTTTGTGGGCAGCTAGGTGGTACAATTGATAGAGTGCTGGGCCTGGAGTTAGTAAAATTTATCTTCATGAGTTCAAATCTAGCCTCGGACACTTAATAGCTGTGTGACCATTGGCAAGTCACTTAAGCCTATTTGCTTCAGTTTCCTCATGTAAATGTAAACTACTCCAGTATTTTTGCCAAGAATACCCTGAATGGGATCACAAAGTAGGACACAAATGAACAACATCCTTTTGCAGATTAAGAAAATATCTCATGGTTTTACCCTGGGTTCAGACTGGCCTGAATAAGAATGACTTCTTTTCTCTTCAAAGTTAGAACTTAAAAAAATACACATTATTCATTTAAAAAAATCATAAAAACCCAAGCTCCGTTTCTGCAAAATGTTTCTAATAACTTTTATACTTTAAAATTTTGTGTATTCAAATAGTCTCTATCATCCTTCTATTTATGCTCTCTGTCTGTCTTTCTCTAGTATTTAAAGATTAAAAACCTAAATAGTAATTAAGCATATCTTATATTCACCTAAAAAACAGATTTATGGCAAAAATAACAGAAATGGCAATAAATGTTGAAGGGGTGGTGCATTGTGGAGCTGTGAAATGGTACCATTTTGGAAAGCAATTTGGAATTATGCAAATATAGTGACTAAGATGTCTATACACTTTGAATCAGAGACTCCATTATATACCTCCATTATATACCTTGAGGCTTATATCTCATGAAAGCTATTGATAAGAATAAAGTTCCCATACACACAAAAATATTTATAGTCTTAATTCTTTGTCATAACAAAGACATAAAAGAGATACTTATTGATTAGGGAATGGTTAAGAATAAAAACCCCTGTGGTATGTGAATGTAGTAGAATATCACTGTGTTCTAAAATGTGTGTGATGAATATAGAGAAGCATGGAAAGATTTACACAAATTGATGCAAAGAGAAATAAGTAGAACCATGAAAACAACATACATAACAACAATGTAACTGGAAAAAGTCAAAATCAAAAAATCAAGAGTGAATTTAACAGAAGTATGAAGATATAGCAAGATTCAAAGAGCCATGAGAACACAATCTATACCCACTCATTTGTGGCAGTGGAAGAGTCACAGATATTATATACTGTGTTCATATTTTTGGACTTTTTCAGTATATCAATCATCAATAGGTAGAATTCCCAGTAGGAAGGTAGACAATGTCAGGAAGGTCAGGCAGGAGGTAGGTACCCAGCCAGACAGACTGTGATTCAGGAATTAGAGCATCAATACCTGGAAAGACTGGAGAAATTCAACAAGCCTGTGGAGAAGGATATCAAGATGAGGAAATTTAAAAGACTTCAAGGCAATAACTTTGTTTCATCTTTAAAGGAAATAGCAGCTTGTACATAACTGATTTGCAGTTCCATGTGTAATCATCTTTTTTTATTATTTTTCTGCTTTACAGAAATGCTTGCTTTATTCCATAAATTAAAAATAAATTTTAAAATTATTTTTTGGATTTTTAAAATTTAAGGAATAAAACGAGAATTTCCATAACACAGAATCATAAGAAAAAAACATGATTGTACATGAAACTGCAAATCAATTATAAATAACTTGATATTCCTTTTAACTATATGTTACAGTTATCATGTAAATTTATTTTTTTCTTTCCTATTTTTTTCTTCCCTATCCTTCCTTCCAAATTCAAGGAGAAATTGAGTGCACAATGGAAAAGGCAGGAACTAAAGTAGTTTGAGGATCGTGGTGAAAGGTTAGAGAGGGACTCACAGCAGGGCTAGTTTTTTTCTGAATCTGCCATGTATTCCTGAGCCTTTAACTTCTCCTGCCTGACTCTCAGTCCCAGAGTCTGAGTTTTAATTAAGGCTCCAGATGGGGCTTAAGTAGTCCTAGTCATGGAAACTTCACAAATATGTCTGAAACAGAAAGTGGATCCATCCACTTTTACTTGTATAGAAACTGTGATAAGAAATCAAGTCTTAAAATATGCCTGATTATAACCTTTATAGGAAGTCTTGGAATAAAATTCAGCTTCTAACACATACAGGTTAAATGGTCCTGGGGAAATCTCTTAACCTCTTGACTATTACTCAAGTGTTTTAGGCCATTTTTAATTTGTGGTTGACTGGAATCCCAAGGGGTTAGGTTGTTTGGTGTTCATAATTTAAATTACCCTCAGGCATGGTAATTGCTAATGGAGATAGACTAAATTTTAGCCATTCAATGGCCCACTTTAAGGAGAAATCTTATGAAAACTAGCTGCCCTTCATGCCTGAAATTCTCTCTCCTGACTTCTTTCAAGTCCCATTAATGTTCTACATTCAGCAAGAAGCCTTTCCCTATTCCCTTTCGTGCTAGGGCATTCCCTCTAAGATTATATCCACTTTATCCTGTATATATTTTGTTTGTACATAGTTCTTTGCACATTGTTTCCCTCATTAAACTGTGAATTCTCTAAGAACAAGGAATGTTTCCACCTCCTTGTATCTCCAGTATTTTACATAGGGCCTGGATAATGTTTAATAAATGTTTCTTAATTTGTATCAAGAAAGGAGTTGAAACTCTTCTGATTTGAATTGTTTGTTATTATTGAAAGTCTGAGCTAGCATTGTTATTGACTTGGATGTTTTGGATTTTTGTCCCCTTTTTAATTTAGCAAAAGTTTTTTGTGTTTTGTTTCTGATTAGCTTCAATGATTCAGTCTCTCCTCAGCCGGTATTTAAAACGGGCATCAGTCTGTGCCCAGCCCAAGACAGCAACTGACCAAATGTACCAGTTTCAGAGAAATTGTCAACCTACAGTAGTTGAGGAAATTACCTTATCTAGGAGTTTCCTTGATCAATGAAAGCACAGACCCAGTCTTGATCACTTATCTCTCTCTTGCTAATTAGCAGGAAATTGATCAGCATATGGCTTGCTTCAAAATTATGGGTCATCCATAAAAGAGAAGTCCTTTTTATTTCCTTTTTTTAAAAGGGAAAGGAAACCAAAATAATAGAAATCAATGGTTATGCAGTGAGCTGAAAGAAAGAGGTACAGCTATCTAATCTTGTTTTTGTTGTTTTGGGGCACTTTAAGTATTAAATCATTGGGAAATGCAGCACCAACAATGATTGTTTTTAAAGTCCATTCTACGACAGTAAAGATATTAAAACCCTATAACTCCTTTAATGCCTTTGCTTTGCTGAATCATAGATGACCTGTTTCTTTAAAATCTACCTTATATTCATCCTCCTCTTTTCACAGATGTTTTTACAGTCTCAATGACTGTCTCTCCTCCTCCCCCCACCCCAGCTTTTTTTTTTTTAATATAAATTGCAGCAAAATTGACAGTGATCAGTCAGTGTTGATCGGATAGAGGAAGGAGCAGGGATAGTACAATAGGTTTAATAAATTATTTCCTCCCAAACAGATTTAAATGCTTGGCAAATCTGGATTCAAAGTAAAGCCGTTTGCAATAGCTGAGACAAACACCAGAATAACCAGCAGGAAGTCTGTGAGCGGAGACAGGATGCCAGTGAAACCTTAGGAAGTATTTAGATGACAAGGGAACTAGAAATTGAAAGTTGATTCCAGCCTTGCTGGGGAGCAAGTTTCTTTTTCAAGTCATCCTCTCAGTTCTTCTTTCACAGTTAATTAATTCTTACCCTGGTGTCATCACGTCTTGGGTAGCCCTGGGAAGGACCTGTACTAGACAGAATGGATATAGATGAAAAGAAACAAGAAAATATTAACTGTCCACTTTTAAGGGCAAGGGAGCTTTGAAATGACATGGTGGGATGAAGTTGAGTTTACAGTCCATAGACACGAATTGGAAATCCAGGCCCTGGCACTTAATCGTGTTGCTCTGCACAAGTCACGCACTTAAGGTCCCTGAGTTTCAGTTTCATACTTAAAGTGAGGATAATTATGCTTGTTTTATTTACCTCCTACGGTTGTTATGTTTCAAACACATGATGAATCTTAAAGTGGTACAGATGCAAGAATAATGACGATGATGTGATTATTATGGCTATTCACAATTATAAAAAAACACTAAAAGGGCAAGGTTCTTTGTTGTTAAACATAACTATTTCCAAACCAAAACTACATTTCAAACTTTATCCTCGTAATATTCTTATCTTCTTATGGTGTCATAATGACAGGTGAAAACATGTAACATGGAGAATATGACAATACCATAATGTATAGTTAATCCTCTAATAAAAGGGATAACTGATTTGAAAAATCTCACTAGCAAATCTCAAATAAAGCAAAAATCTTTCTTACTTTGTTTGAGAATATTGCTTCTTACCACCTGCCCCACCCCAATAATTCCCCTTCCTAATTTTTGGCTTCCATTAATATTTAATTTGTTGATTGATATAAAGACTAATAACTAAAAGTGAGAGGGAGATCAATTTCACCTTAATGTAAGAAATAACTTTGCTAACTAGAGCTGCATGAAAGTGGAAGGACTATCTCGGGAGGTGGGAAGACCTCCATCACAGTGAGTTTTCAATGAATGTTTGGCACTGATCAAACACCTGTTTGGTAATTGCCAACTATGTGCCAGGCACAATGCTAAACACTAGGGATACAAACACAAAACTAAAACAAGAACTGTCCTCAAGGACCTTATAGTCTAATGGGGGAGGGAGGAAATAACATGTACATAAGAAGTATATATGAAATAGCTGTAGAGTCGTTGAAAGATAGCAGAGTATAAGGTTTGGCAGAGCGACATGACAAGGCTAGTAAAAGCATTCTGCAGAAGGGGATTTGGGGCTGTGTACCACAGGAATCTAAGGATTCTACAAAATACAAAAAAGGAAGGAGAACATTCCAGGCATGTAGGACAGACAACATAGAAGCATAGAGATAGGCACTGGAGTGTCATGTGTGAGGAAGAGGAAATAGATGAATATAAAAACCATAGAATGTGTGGAAAGGAGTGATGTCAGAAGAATAGAACCATAGGGAAGGGAGCAGGCTGTGAAGAACTTTAAATGGCAAACATAAAGGTCACAGGAAGCCACTGGAGTTTATTGACTAGAGAATGACTTCCTTACCTTTTAGGGAAATCACATAGGTAGCTTTGTGAAGGGTTGATTATAGTAGGGGGAAAGTTTGCTAAAGAAACTACTTAGGAAGCTATTAAGTGACTTGGTTGGTTGACTGTTATCCTTCATTCTTGAAGAGGACCAATGTGACATCACTATACTGGAGTCAAGTTACAGCATGTCCTATTATGGCTCATCAGACCAATATGAGTTTGGAATGCGGTACCACAGGTCTGGCACAAATAGTCCATATGGATATTTGGAATAGAGATGTTTCTAAATTTTTCATCTCATGTTTCTTTTGAGCTACAGCAATTCTACTTTGATTATAGATCACAGTGCCTTCTTTGATGCAGACACACCGTGCTGAGTGATCCTTTGCCAGCATCTCCCATGTCATGTACTCAGTTTCAAAGTTCTTCAGAGAGATCTTGAGAGTGTCCTTGTATTGCTTCTTTTAGGTAAGCTAGAATATTATAGAAAGAAGGTCTGTAGTGGGTGGGAGGATAGACTAGATGGTATTTGGGATCCCCTCCAAGATCCTAAGATATGATTTTGGCTTTTTTGTAAGCATTCTCAGAAGCAGATTGAGTTGACCCACACTTATGCTAGGTGACAAGAGGAAGAAAATCAAAAATTGACCATCAATGTTCCATAAAGCAAGTTATTAAGCCCATGAATAATTGGTGGATGCTTATGGCAAAGGGTATTTCCTTTTTGTTATGGGATGTGCTCTGCATATTTTGAAAGGTCCACTTTCATAGCAGTTTGCATTGTTGACTAGTATATTTCCTTTATGTCAAGCCCCCTCCGTTACTATTTTTCTAACTCAGAAATGGGATCCTTTGCTCAATGACTATCTCTGTGATTGTTTTCACTAGATTTCTGACACTCTGGGAGTTCCTCCTCTCCCACATCCTCTACCCTGGCTTTTCCACTGAACATGTCTTCTGGATGGAAATATTTTAAAAATATTGCTGTATGTGTGTGTTTCCATCTCCATCTCTCTCTCTCTCTCTTTCTCTCTCTCTCTCTCTCTCTCTCTCTCTCTCTCTCTCTCTCTCTCTCTCTCTCTCTCTCTCTCTCATATTAGTCTGTCGAACAGAGAGATTGACTTTTTCCTTTAAAAAGTTATCTGATTATTTTAAAATTCTACTGTTAATTTGACAAAGATGTGTGATATCTGTATTAAAACATTTTCAAGAAGTTTATTCCAACAAATAGCTGAAAACTAGAATTGAATTTGCAATAATAGTTTCAGATTTTCTGTCAGCTTATTAGCTTGAGATATATAAATAGGTTATTTCCAAGGCAAATGTCTCAGATCTCTAACTTCTCATTTCATGAAAGGTTACAGTTCCTCTATATAACTAAAAGACAAAGATCACTTTAAGCTGTAAAAAGATGTAGTGTACTTAGCTTTTTACTTTTAATGTATTATCATTTCAATCCAGTGACAGGGAAGGAGAGTGGTCATGTTTTACTGAGACTGAATCTGAAAATGCTGTAAGACTTTTGGCATTGACTAATAAAGTAATCTATCCTAATGGAAAAGTAGTGCCAGAGAATTAAGTGAGATGTTCTTCTTGTGAATAAGGCTTATCAGATGAGACTCACAAGGAAGAAAACGATGTGAGATTAGTGCATTTAAAACTGGTTGTCCAGGATTAGATAATAATGAAAATGTAAATACTCTGAATGAATTGTGTCATAGAATCAGTGAAATCCCATAGGTTTCTATAGATAGCTGGAAATTATTTGGCAAGTAACGGTGTAGATATGGCTTATTTTGTGACCATAATGGTCATATAGGTGTGTTTCTATGTACACTAGGTTGACTCAGAACAGCCGAACCTGATCAGATAAACCAGATTGGTCTGGCTTCCCCACCAATACTTAGTTGCCAGAGACAAACAAATTTTAAGCTACTTATTCAACATCACACAGCTTGTAAGTATCAGAGGCAGAATTTGAACCCTGGTCTTCCATTTTCCTAGCCTGCCAATCTAGCCACTAAATCAGGTTCTACCTGAATATCCTCTTTTTGCAAAATGGTAACAATAATAGCATTCTTCTCACAGTGTTATTATTTGGATCAAATGAGATAATGGAAGTAAAGTGCTTTCCAAATTTTAAAGCTTTGCCTTTTACCAATACTTAGTACAAAATTAATTTTTTATTGGATTACTGGAAACTTTACAATGAAGAATTTCGTTCATCAAATATAATGCTGTATGAATTAATTGAGATAAAGTGAAATAAATATATATGTATTGACATATAATAAACCCTAAAAGTTTTACATTCTCAGTTTTTCTTAAAATGTTTGATGTGCCCTCTTTTGTAGGATTCACTTGCTTTCACTTGCTTTACGTAGTTTGGCATTGAAATCACATGATTTTGATGCGAAATTCTTTAATCTTTCACCATTAAATTATTCCTTTATCGTATTGGCTATTGATTCACTTTGGTGGACAGTCCTTTTAATCCAGTCTACCCTTGATTATAGGTTTGACTTAGCTTAAATCAGTTGACTTCCCAGGCTATTGAAATATATCAATCTCCATCTTATGGGTACATTTCTTAGTGCTTCAGGATGTGTTCCATGGCACAAGGTCACGCAGTTTTCCATCTCCATTTGGAAATTATTGGCTCAGTGAAAGAAGTATCTACACCAGAATTTCCTATACCTAGTGAAATAACGTATCTTTTCAGTATTCCATTAGCAATTATATATAGATATACATATGTGTGTATGTATAAATTTTCAGAACCTTCTGAAACTTTTCAATTGTTGCTTATATGGATCCCTCTCCACTTTTATCTTTCCCCACTAACAGTGCATCTAGCATCTTTGTTAATTAATAATAATTCCTAGCATTTATATAGCACTTTATGATTTGCAAAATGCCTTACAAATATTATCTCATTTTATCCTCATAATAACCCTGAAAGTCAGTAAAGTAGTGATTTTTAATTCTTGTTTTACAGATGAAGGAACTGAGGAAGACAGTAGCTAAGTGACTTGTCCAGGGTCTATTGTGTCAGTTACGTGGATGATAATATTGAAATGTGGAAGTGTGGCAGGGGATGCCTTAACCATCTGATTAAATTTATAGTATAGAGAAACAGTGAAAGAAGGCACTGAATTTAATGGGAAGAAAATGCAAAAAGTTTTTAATTGAATGAAATAAGAAAAAAAGAAAACACCATGAAATTTGAGAAAATAATTTGGATTTATGCAAAAAGGTTCACTAAATTTACATTTATTTTGACTCAGAAATTCTAATGCAGCGTTTATAACCTGAAGAAATCAAAGATTAAAAGAAAGGTCCTATTGGCAGCAAAAACACAGCAAAAAACCAAAATGCATGTAGCGATACTTTTTGTGTGTCTGTAACAAAGAAATGAAAACAAGAACGCATCCACAGCTTGGAGAATGGCTAGGAAATTGTAGCACATAAAAGTGATGAAATATATTAGCAAAAGGCCTGGCACAAAATAAGCAATAAATTCTCTTTAAAAAAGCCAGTGACATGATGAAGAAAGAAAAACATGAAAAGACAGATGAATTAATGCAAAGTGAAAGAAGTAGACCCCCCCAAATGATTACAGAAATATAAATGAAAAAAGCAATGACAACAATACCACCAAAAATAAAAATTACTAAATTGTAGGAACCATAATTTGCCCAAGAAAGAGATTGAATGGTTTCTGCAACTCCTTTGCCGAAACAGGAAAAGTAGGACTGTTATACACTGCAAACTTTTTTGATGTCTTATTTTTGTGAAACATTTTTTTCTCTCTTTCACTTTTTTAAAACAAATTAATATTATAAGGGAAAGCTTTCTGTGAGAGGGGGCATTAAAACATGGATACAATAGGAAATGTAGGTGATTTTAAAAAAAAAACAAAATTCCTTTTATAAATAGTACAGATAGGAGAAAAGTATTCAAACCTAGAGAAAGAACTAAAGGTAAAAACCAGTGCAGATGAATAGAAAACAAAGAAGAAAGAAATAATAAGATTCAAGTATATAAAATATTTTTTCTAAAAAGTGAGTGAGTTTAAACTTGCCAGATGCTAATCACTATATAGGATAAAAATAATCAAGCAAATAAATTTAAAAAAAATCCGAAAGTATGAAGTGTTAAAAAAACAAACAATTGGGTGGATAATTATCAGGGTTTGGGAGGGTAACTATTTAAGTGGAAGGGAAATGTATCTTTAACATGGAAGATGGCAAGTAATTAAGAAAGAAAGAAATTACTTTTAAAAAGAAGCTGAAAAATTTTAATCCCAGAAGAGATTTTTTTAATGGGAATCACAACGACTCTGTTAACCCTGGAATGTATAATTTACAGCACTGCAAATGACCCCCAGAAAATAGAGTTTATAAATGACTCATCATTTTAAATTTAAAGAACAAGTCAGCCTGGTTTCTCTGTGCCACAATGTTGAGGGTGCCCTTTAAACAGTCAAAGAATTTTAGAGCTAGAAGAAAACTCAGAGGTGAACTAATCTGACTTTTCATTTTACAGATGTGGAAACTGAGGCTCAGAGAGGCCAATGACTTGCCTCAGGTTAGCAAGTGGTGAATAAATTTGCTTTATCTATCATGGTGATGTGACCACATCTAAAAAAAAACCAACCTTATTCTGTGGCATCTTATCAGTGAAATTATTTTGTAAAAATGGGAATGATGATGACAAAGCAATATGATTCAAGGCATAATAACATGAAAATAGAAGATCTCAAGTATGATATCTCTATGAGGAATGCAAGAAATCAGAGCTGTTTTGTGTAGGAAAAGATGAAATCAATAGGAATTTAAGT
Organism: Notamacropus eugenii; assembly: GCF_028372415.1. NCBI lineage: Eukaryota > Metazoa > Chordata > Mammalia > Diprotodontia > Macropodidae > Notamacropus > Notamacropus eugenii. The sequence goes on from NC_092872.1 coordinate 670,748,911, forward strand.
AAGGTATATAATATTTTAAAGCAATAATAAAGATAGGCACTACAGAGCTTTTTAGGTGTATGTCAAAGATGAAAAAGACATCACATGAACTTTAACTAAAGAGACTTGGACTCTAAAAGAGTAAAGAGGCTAGAGGGTACATTATTCTTTGGACGAAATTAAAATTGATGCAACAGGAGCAGCTAATATGATTTTAGGTTTGGAAAAAGAAGATTATTTGAGGAAATGAATAGAAAAGTTTAGACTTTTTCCTCCCTCAGGCTTATTATAATCGTACCATAATTTCCAAGTGGGTATCAGCTTTACCAGAGCAATAGTAGTGCTTCCTGTCATATGCAGACATGAGAGTATTGACCCATCACCCACATGGCATGTGCTTTCATTCATTAACGATTTTATTTAAAGTTTGAGTTCCAAATTCTGTCCACCTCTCTTACTCCTCCCCCACTCCTAAAACAGTAAGCAATCAGATATAGGTTAAACATGTGCAATTGTGTAAAACATTTGCATATTAGTCATTTTGTGCAGAAAGAATGTAGAAAAAATAGCATGCTTCCATCAGCATTCCATGAATATCAGTTCTTTCTCTGGAGGAGAATAGTATGCTTCATCATTAGTCTTTTGAGATTGTCTTGAATCATTGTATTTCTGAAAATAACTAAGTTATTCATAGTTCTTCATAGAAAAATATTGCTGTTATTGTGTACAATGTTCTCCTGGTTCTGTTCACTTCTCTATGTATCAGTTCATGTTAAGTCTTTCCAGATTTTTCTGAAATCACCTTCCTTGTCAATTCTAATATTAAAATAATATTCCATTACAATCATATACCACAGCTTGTTCAACCATTCCTCAATTGATGAGCATCCCTTCAACTTCCAATTCTTAGCCATCACAAAAAGAGCTGCTATAAATATTTTTGTACAAACAAGTCCTTTTCCCTTTTTTGGATGTCTTTGGGATATGGACATATAGGAGTAGTATTATAGCCCACTTGGGAATAGTTCCAAATTGCTCTCCAGAATGGGAGGATCAGTTCACAATTCCACCAATAGTGCATTAGTGTCCCAGTTTTCCCACATCCCCTCCAACAGCCAACATTTTCTTTTTTTGTCGTATTAGCCAATCTGGTAGGTGTGAGGTGACACCGTAGAGTTGTTTTAATTTACATTTCTGTGATCAATAGTGATTTAGAGTATTTTTTCATTTGTCTATAGATAGCTTTGATTTTTTTTTCCCTAAAAACTGCTCTTTTATATTATTTGATCACTTATCAATTGGGGAATGACTCGTATTTTTTATAAATTTGACTCAGTTCTTGTAATGGTGATCTCAAGTTAGTGGTGGATGGGGAAAAGAGTTAAAGATCTCCCCACCCATTAATAGGCCTCAAGTACTTTTTGTTAATTTTCTAATGAGGAACTGGTTCTCAAGGGTTGTGATGCCCTCTGGTTCTGAAAAATGTATAAGTACTCTGAGGTGAGGTTTTACTTTGGGACTTACTGACTGGAAGTGTTTGTTTGGCCATAGGAGACTCTGGGAAGCCCCTAAGCAATGACCCCACATCTTTCTACCCTCTACCCCTGTTTTGAAAACCCAGATGTTGGTGCTTCTGTCTCTGGTAACTATGTATGTATGGGCAGACAGTTATTTGTCTGTTGATCTGTGATGTATATATATTGCTTATGTCAGGCAACTGAAATCCCTGTCTGTTGGTTGCTTTTTGTTTCTCTCTTTGTATTTTCTCTGAAGTTCAGGGTGCTGACTTTTTCCCCTGATCTAATTGAATGATATATGTGCTTGGTTAAAGTGATTGTTGACCCCCCAAAAAAGTTGCTTTCCTTTTAGTAAAGCAGATCTAAGGACCTGTGATAGCAGGCCATCCTGGATGTGTCAGTGTGCTTGCTTTTACAGTTCTCCATATATTTGAGAAATGAGGTCTTTACCAGAGATACTTGTTGCAAACATTTCCCCCAATTTCCTGCTTTTCTTACAATTTTGGTTGCATTGTTTTTTGTTTGTGCAAAAGCTTCAATTTTATATAATTAAAATTGTCTATTTTACATTTTGTAATGCTCTCTATATCTTCTTTGGCTCTAAATTCTTCTCTTATCCATAAACAGATAAACCATTCCATGCTCTCTAAATTTGCTTATGATATCACCCTTTAGGTATAAATCACTGCGTTGCTTTCCCAATAATGAAGATGGAAATGCATCATTCAATCCCTACATTTAGCTTTTAGCTTAACATTGCCATGCAGAAAGTACATATTTGTAAAATTCCTGGTTCAGGTTAAGGTATAGTCTGTAGCCATGGAGGATGAAATGACCCACTTGGGGTGAGCATGTGACCTAAAATGCATCATATAGTCCCATGTTCTAAACTGAACAAACCAGCACATCCATGTTTTCAACCCAGGACCAATTAGTTGCCTCTGTTATGTACTATTTTATTCTCCAGTTATTCATCTTTTCTTCAGCCTTCACTGAGTTCCTCTGGCTATATACTTTGCTTTTCTATCTCCAATACAAATTCTTCAGGACTATCTGAAACAATTTCCAAAGGAAGTTATGGTGCCATGTAATCATGTCTACACAGAATGTACACAGTGCATTGTAAAGGCCAAGAATTAAATACGCTATATATCACATGTGGTCTTTTCAAATAAAAAGTACCAGGGAAATAGGTTGATGATCTTCTCCTAAGGAAAAACCATTAGAAATTATTAAATGGATTAAAACTTAGCAAGCAAGAATTACTGAACATGTATAGATTCAGGAGTGCAAGTTATGATTCCTGCCTTTAATGAGATTACAACCTAAATGGCGAAACAAGACAGTCTACTGTGGAGAGCTTTTGCAAACTAGCTAAGCCCATAGAGATTTCTTTCTACCTTGAATACTTTCAGCATTTATTTTCTGTACCATTTATGGGGAATTAACCATGCATTCTGTTACATTCAATTTTCAAATTCTTGATTGCCTGTGTTGAACTTCTGGCCAGTCCTATATGATTGCTCCTTACTAAGAACTTTGGTAGCTTCTCTATTGTATTCAGCTGATGCTCTCTGTCAGGCTCAGTTTCAAGTGCAATCTTCTACCAGATGCCATTACTGAATCCTCCAGTTGTCAGTCAACAAACTTTTATTGAGTCTACTAAGTACAAGTCAAGTGCTAAGTGCTAGAGATATGAAAAAAGACCAAAAAACTTTGTTAGTGCTCTCTTTCCTCATCCCAGGGGAAAAAATTACTTTACAAGTGTTTCTTATTTACTTTTTTTTATTTCTCTGTGTGTATTTGTTATTTCACTCAGTAAAGCATAAGCTCTTTGAGGACAGCTTTTAACATTGGTACTGACACCACCCAGAACACAGTAGATATTTATTAAATATTTGTTGATTGTGTTAAATTTGTCTTTCATTAGCTTTCACACCTATGTTTATGTCTCCCCAACTAAACTGTAAGGTGTTGATGCAGAGAACATGTTTTATTTTAATAAAGGCAACACCCAACAAAGTACCTGAGGCATATGATTGGAAAATTATTGCTAATTGACACAATGTTATATTGAGGTTCTGTTTTTTTTAGAAAAGTATTTTTTAATTTCTATAGAAACTGAAAAATATGATTTTAATGTGCAGACTAGCAGCTAAAAAGCATTTAAAAAGTGCTTACAATGTATCAGAAACTGTCCTGACAGCAAGGAACATATACTCTTTTTTAAAAACAGAGTATATATTACATATGTGTGTGTTCAACATTTTCCTCAACATCCTTCACCCTCCTTCTCCCAGAGAGCCATCCCATATAACAAATAGTATTTTTTTTTAAAAAGGAGAAAACATTAGCATAACTGATCAATGCATTGAAAAAGTCTGAAAAAAACAGGCAATCTGAAAAACATATTTACCTCCCACCTCCACAAAGGGATGAGTTGAGTGTCCTCTCATATCTTTTCATTCAAGTTATGCTTAATTTTTGTAATTTTGCAACATTCACTTTTGATTTTTTGTGGGAGTGGTTCTTCCCATTTACTTTATTGTAGTAACATTGTATATTGTTTTACTGACAATGATTAATTTGCTTTGCATCAGTTCCTGTAAATCTTTCTATGCTTCTCTGTATTCTTAACATTCATAATGTCTCATAGCACAGTAATACTCCATGACATCATATTAACTTTTTAAAGGAGCAGAGCAGGGGGAATAGGCAGGGGAAAATTCTGATTGATATACTTGATATCACAAAAGTATTCAAATGTATTACTATGACCCAGAATTAATGCAAAATTCCAGACTGCCAATCTTTGTCTTTATGAACATTCTTTGCTTGCCTGAAAATACTGTTGACCTAAAAGGAATGTTTCAAAATTAGAAGTCTTCAACAAGTTATACATTATAAAAACACATTGTTTTGTGTGCATCCATACCCCTAAAAAACATGAGGAGGGCAATCAGAATAGACTTTAAAAGCAGACCATAAGGAACTGAAGGAAGTAGGGAAGCTTACTTTGATGAACATTTTTAGACTTCATAAGAAGTCTTATGAAGGAAAAAATAACTGTCTTTATGTATTTAAAAGATTATCATTTAGAAGAGTGATTGGATTTAATTTTCTCTGCTTCAGAAGGTAGAATTTAGAACACTGACTGGAAGTTACAGAAAAGATTTTGGCTCAATGTAAGGGAAGTACTCTTACCCAGTTAGAGCTAACAGGTATTGGAATGAGTTGGAGAAAATGGAGATAATGGATTCTTGTTTACTAATGGTCCTCATAAAAAGATTGGTTGACTTCTCAGTGCTTTTACTGATAGTTTTCTAGTTAGATGTAGTTTGATTCTAAAATCTCTTCCAGCTCTGAGATTTTAAAATTCTGTAAGGCACAATTGCCAGGCCTTCATTTATAAATGTGTCCATGGTTACTGTTAAGATTTCTATTGTGTGTGATTTGTTTTTCTTTCTCAAAATGACATCAGAGAGATGATGGCATGACTTGCAACTGAATTTGATTTGAATGAGGAAGGGCTATGCAAAGTCACCAGCCTTACTTTCTCCTCCAGAGTAATCTGGGTTCAGTAAGATTTATATTATAGATTCTAGTTATGATATCACTAGTATTATATGGATTTAGGTAAACTGTGGGTTGACTTATGTCCAATAAAACAAAGATCCTGGTGAAAGCCTCGAACATTTATCAGACACTTATTAGTTGTCTCCACTTTCTCTCCTCCACCTTTATAAAGATTTCCATTTAATCAAGTGAATATGGATAATGCCTGGGAAGAGACATATAGGTAAGCAATTGCTTCATATGAAAATCTCTGGGATATGAAAAGCGAAATCTTTACCTCTGCTGCGTTCATTCATTTTATAACATCATTCAAAGACATTACCCCAGTTGCCCCAATTGTTACTAATGATGAATACAAGATAATTGCACGTGATTTTTTTCATACAGAAAATCTATTGTTGCATTGTAGAGGTTCTACCACATACCCCTATCCTCTAGAGGTTCTATAGGCCTCCAGATGAACTCCAGGATGAAAGGTGACATAATTTAATGGGGATGCAGAATTTATATAGAGACTTCAAGATTTTCCACTCATGCTTGGAGTCCTTGACTAATCCTGAGATCAGCAATATAATTAAGCATTTAATATATACTCAATAAATAATTTTAAATTTTTTAAAAAATTTTTATTTTATTTATTTGTCTTACATTTTAAGTTCCAAGATATCTTTCTCCCTCCCCAGCCCACAGTAGAGAAGGCCACCATTTGAAATACATTTCATATATATATCTATATATACATATATATGTATATATGTATATATATATATACTTACACAATATATACATATATACATAAGCACACACATATATACACATGTATATGTATATGCATGTGTATGCATGTATGTATATGTATAAATGTGTGTGTTTATGTATATATATTGTGTAAGTATGTATATATATATGTAAATGTGTGTGTATGTGTATGTAAAGCCATGCTGTGCATTCTACATTTTGTCAGTTCTTCCTCTGGAGGTGGACAGGTCCTTTGTAGATGATTTGGATATTTATGACAGCTATCCTTCAAACAATATGGCTATTCATGGTATGCAGTGTTCTCTTGGTTCTGCTCATTTAACTCTTAATTATTATGCAAGTCTTCCCTTATTTTTCTAAACTCCACCTGCTCATCATTTCTTACAGCCCAGTAGCATTCCATCACAACGATATAGCACAATTTGTTTAGTCATTCCCCAATTGATGGGCATCCCCTCAATTTCCAGTATATTTTTTAATTGTTGATTGAGATTTTTAAAATTCTCTCATCTATTGTTTAGTAAAGAATCAATTGATTTGCACACCCCTATTAGACTGTAGTCTCTTTGAGGACAAGGATCATATCTTATTTGTCTATTGAACCTCTGTAGCTTAATGTGCATAGGTAACAAGCATTTACATAGTGCGTTATGTGCCAGGCAACACACTAAGCATTTTACAGATACTCCTACTGAATTGTAGGAATTACTACACATTTGTTGAGCAAGTTAGTGAATGAATAAATCCACAACCCCTGGAAGGCAATATTTACAAAAGAAAAACTAATACAAAGCTACCCTAGTGTGAATCTGGAGGAAATACTTTTAAGATTTAAAGAAAAAAAAAAACTCTTTGTATATGTACAGCATTTATAATAGGTGGTATTGGCTTTATCCAAGAAAATTAAGTATAAGAAGTGCTGGGAAATTAATTTTAAAATTAACTCAGTTAATCTGTAGAGAGGCTTTTATCTTTATTTCAAAAAAATATGTTCATGTCAATTTGAAGGACACGGTCACCATTTCCCATTAAACAAGTTGAGAATAATCTTAAATGTCTATGCTATACTGAGAGATACTATAAATTCTTAACAATAGAAAGCCCTGTATATAACAATTGAAAGCTAGATCAGGATTAAACTTGTCAAAGATGAATATCTGTTATTAATTAATATGCAGTGGTTAATTCATGCATCAGCTAAAAAGGTTTCTTTCAAGAGATGTCAGAAAACCAGATTAAAAATCAAAGGAACAGCCTTTATTTCTTCATCCTTTATCCAAAAGATAAAAAGTATCCACTGTCATTCAACTTCCTACTGAATTCATATGTAAAAAGGGTCAAAAGAGAAAAATTATCTTATGATTGTTATGATGTTCAGACTTGCTGGGTTAGGTCAGTTTCTGAATGAATTAAACTTGTAAGGCATTTTGTATATATGGGTTTGGGTATAGTTTGTTTAAAAATTCCACAATTTCTTAGGTAAACTCTGCTCCATTTGGGAATAGGCCAGGCCAGTTCAAACACAGGAGACGTGAAGATCTGGAGGGCTGCTATTTCTGGAAGAAAAGTGTTTTGCAAAAAATCCCCAGTTACGTGTCAAGGTTTTAGATATATAAAGTCAAATTTTAGAAATTCACAATGTAATTCTAACAGTATGGGTCACTTTTTATCATGGAGAACAGTAGAAAGAAAATCTTGTTCTATATTATTTTTTGTAACAGAATTTTAAAAAATTACATAAAAAAGCCGGACTACAAAATTTACCTGAATATCGACTGGGATGATATAGACAAGAGTTTCTTAACATTTTGTGTGTCATGGAACTCTTTGTCTTTCTGGATACACCTTTGTGATAAAATGCTGGAAGTACAGTCAGGAAGATCTGAGTTCAAAATGACTTCAAACACTTTCTAATTGTGTGACCTTAGATAAGTCACCCTCTGTCTGCTTCTGTTTCCTCATCTGTAAAATGGGTTGGAGAAAGGAATAAATGAGAAACCACTCCAGTATCTTTGCCAAGAAGACCCCAAAGGGGGTCACTAAGAGTCAGACATGACTGAAATTATGCAACAGCAACTTTCCTATCAATCAATTAAGATTACTATGTTTATATTTACAAATCCACTGAAAGGATCCAGAGCTCAACTGCTGTCCCTAAAGTGAGTAATGAAGTTTACTTCCAAAAGGTACTTTGGAAACAGACATTTCAGAACAGTTGCTCATTTGCATTTGCAAAGAGATTGTCCTTACGAGGAATTCCCTACCATGATGAAATAGCAGATCAGGACTACAGTTAGCTCTCTCACTATAAGTTGTTGAGCAACTATAAATCCGAATTGGTAGAAGATCCTTACTGGGAGTTCCCTATGCAGATCCAGTGACAGAGCTTTATTAAGTGCCTCTTATGTGCTAAACACTGGGGATAAAAATGAGTAAAAGACAGTCCCCACATTTAGAGTCTAATGGGAAGGACAATACACAAAAGGAAGTTGAAAAGTGGGGAGAGAGGAAGATATCCCATTTCAAGAGGATGATGGAGAAGTGCGAAACAAGATGAAAACTGAAGAGATGGCTGGCTGGGGTACCTCCATGAATGGAATTTTGGGAGAGGCTCTTTACTCTGCCCTCCAATCAAATGGGTCCCAGGGACTCAAGGTACTGATGGAGTGTGAGTACAAAGTTTGATTCTATCATTCAGGACAATGATGTTCTTGAAAGCATGATGAAGTCAACAGGAGTACAACATGGTGGGGAGAGAGGAAAGGAATGAGAAAATATTAATGGAGCTAGCTACTTCAAGTGTTCCGAGTAAGAGGTAGAATATGTAGGAATAAAAGGTATCATCTCTTTGGTACGTAGCCCTAAAAATTCTAAAGCAAAGATAAAAGTCACTGAGATTCTTCTTCTCTGGGATTTCTTTTTAAGATTTTAATTTCAAAGCTCAACTCGGAACAATCTCGAATGCGTTTTTAAAATGCCTCAATTCATAAGAATTCAGTACTTAGAAGCAGCAGAGAGCTTAAAAGCCATCAACTTCAACCCCTTAAGTTTACAGATGAGGAGAATAAGGTTCCACTGTGTTGTGTCTTTCCAGGGTTATAAAACTAGGAAATATCTGACAGATGATTTAAATTTGATCTTCCTGACTCCAGGCCATTGCTACTAACTACCACTACACATAACTACTGTTTTCTAAGTGGCTAGTTCATAGATTCTTACTGTTTTCAGAATCTTCCAGTTCTAATAGAGCCACCAACATCAAAAGGCATTTATTAACGTACTCCTATGTGCAAGCTCTTTTCCTTAAGTATTTTTGATTCAACCTCCTCCAAACCTTCCTAACACTGAAATGTTGATTCTACCAAAACAATTGAGCCTCTCCAATGATTCTAATGGGTTGAGGATCCAGTTGCAGAAACAATGAGAAAATCATACATCACAAAGTCTTAGTGGAGAGATTTGTTGAAAAGGTGAAAGGGTATGCTTTCATGAACGTTAGCTGATTATCTGCTGTAGTTCATAGTATTTAGGGGGAATATCCTTTTGTCTCAGTAAATGCCTGAGGTCCAGGACTATTACTTTAGTAAAAAGGGGGTGAGGGGGCGGGTTGTTCTGTATCCCCATCCCTAGTGAAGTGCCTTGAGTTCTTCAGTGTTTGTTGAATGAATTTTATGTTGGATTCCAGTTGGTTGATAAGTCCATGGTCCAATAATAATGAAGTTATGTGCATTTTCTTTGAAAAAATAAATCTGTTTTTAAGAGGAGAAAAACAGTCTTCCAAAACCAACTCTTCAGCACGGCTACTTTCTTTGCTTTAGCAGAACGTGGTTATAATTACTCATCGTCTCCTTCTCACTCTCTAGGAGCTTAATTTGACATTGAACTTGTTCCCAGCCCCTTTCTATAGTAAAAGTGTGAGTTAAAAAAAAGATGACAGATGAAAAGAAAAGAAAAAAAGGAAAATGATTGGACAATAAAAAGTAAAAGATGTTGCTACACCTTTACTCCCACTCTTTTCTTACTCTAAATTATGTATTTTTGCCCAGGGTTTTATTTTTGGTTTCTATGGGTTATTTGGGAGCTTAGATAGGACTCCTTCCTACCACCCACATTCCTCAGAGAGAAGATTTGCAGTATGTAGTGGTTATTGAAATGTTTTAGATGAGGATGGGACTATGGAGTTGAAATTGACATTTTTACTTTATAGCTAAGCAAAAGAACTATTAAGAGACCCATGCATCATACCAATGATAATACAAATAGCACAGACTCATTTGTTTATTTCTTTGATTGTTTTTCCTAGAGAGTAAAAAAGAAACCTCACAGAGAAGAAAGCATTTTCTCTATTGCTTTACTCAATTATTCACTATAGAGACTTCCTTGTAACCAATAAAATAGTTATGAGTAATCACTAGGATATGGTAAGCGCTGTATTATACAGAACACTTTTTTTCACAAAGGTATCCATTTTAATAGAACATTGATTTTAGTGACATTGTTGCACTTTAAAAAATATGTTCTACAAATTGCTCCTTCCCTGTATGTGTTGCAGGTATTGTCTCCATCCTAAGATCTTGACCTGTGGAAGCTGACTTGAGTTGTGTAATTGTAATAGGTTAATTGGTTACCTCATTTTGAGTGAGGTCTGTAGATTATGCTTGAGGTGGGAGTGGGGGGCAGAATTTTAAGGAGTTTGAGGTCTTTACCTTTGCTATACCTTTAGAAACTAGATAATAGGGGTTAAGTAGTGACTCAGGAATCAGAGCAGAAGGAGGAGTTTGAATGGACTTTGAATCAGTATGTGATGACCCAATCAAAAAGCATTTATTCAATTCCTACTATGTTGCAGGCACTGGGCCAGGTTGTAGGATACCAAAACAAACAAACAAAAGAAATAATCTCTAATCTCAGAAAGCTTACATTCCATGAGGGGAGACATTATGTACACATATAAATATGTACAGGTCACAGAGTGAATAAATTAAAAGAAACACAAGGACTTTAAATAAAAGGTATTTAGGAAGCAAGGATACTAGCAGTTGTAGAGATCTTAAGATCATCGATTCAAAACTGGTATTACCAATAAGAAAGGTTGTTGTTAATTGTTTCAATCCTGCCCAACATTTGGTGACCCCATTTGGAGTTTTCTTGCCAAAAATCCTGGAGTGGTTTGCCACTTCCTTCTCCAGCTCATTTTGAAGATGAGGAACTAAGGCAAACAGGGTTTAGTGATTTACCCAAGGTCACACAGCTAGTAAGTGTCTAAGGCCAGATTTGAAGTCATGAAGATGAGTCTTCTTCAATTCAGGCCCAGCATTCCATTCATTATGCCACCTAGCTGCCCCATAAGTACAATACAAGCACCTAAAAAACTGGGACTCAATGTCAAAGTTATGTGCCTAGGACCTAACACCTAATATTTTTGAACTTTCAAGAACTATTTCATAATATCAACCAAATACCTATAGGTTTCACCCATTCTAGAAGATTATTTGCATTAAGATACTTTTTTCATATTTCCCTGAAACTGTATAATTCAGAAATTTGTTATTTAAAAATTATAATAATATTTTGCATTTACATAATGCATTATAGGCTACAAAACACATTTTATCTATATTATCTAATTTGATCTTTCCAAGGTTTCAGGAAACTAACCATTTCAAATAGTGTAGCTTTATACACAGGGAAGTTGAAACTATGAGAAATAATATCCCAAACCAGAAGCTGGGCACAGGACCCGGGAGCTAGAAGTTACCTTAGAAATCATTGATTCCAATCCCCTCATTTTACAGGAGATGATAGGCGGTGAGAAGTGAAAGAGACTTGCCAGAGGTCACACAGCAAAGAACAGAATGATAATTTGAATACCAGCATTTTTTTTTCTGTACTGTGTTAAGGTATTTCAATTCAAAATTCACTACTTTCTTTTTCACCAAATCACTCTTGGAAGCATTTTAAAAAGCAGTTCAATTCTCCTCGCTTTGCTACTGGGCCCTAAGATAGGGTATGGATGAGTTGTCTGTCTGCCTTTCACATTTCCCATGAATTGAACAGTAGAGCATTTTTGGCAGAGCATACATATCAAATAATAGTAAAAACAAATTTGGTCCAAAAATTCATGAAGAGATTCAATTGCATCTTAAATAGGTTACATGTTTATTTTCAGACAATCAATTAACTAAAAAATGTTTATTGAGTTTGATATGGGATTATTGGCTTAACTGACTGATCGGTTATTTTTTTAAAATATGTTGAAATAATTTGATCACTTCCACGGAGAAGAATTTATAGATAAAGGGAGAGGACTGGAAATGGAAGATGGAAGTGAGAGGTGGACTACAGGAGAAGTATTACAAAGAGTAGATCATCTCAGAGTCAGGAAATCTCATTAGACAATGTGATTTACTAGAAATACTATAGAACTTGAAGTCAAGAAACTTGACTTTGAATTTCTGTGACCAGAAGTGTGATACACAACCTCTTAGATTCGTAGTTTCATATGTATAATGGGGATGGTTCTACTTGTACAATCTATCCTACAGGGTTATTGTGAGTAAAGTGCTTGTCAAATCTTAAAATGCTGGATAAATGGGAGTAATTTTTCCAATACTAGACCTGCACTTGCCAGTTGTTTGTGACCAAGTGAACAAGTCACTGGAACTCTTGGGGCCATGGTTTTAGAAACTTTAACATCAGGAGACTGAGGATCATAAGGAGAATGAGGATCATAAGAGCTTTAAACCTCCTTCTGACTCTGTGATCCCATTAGAAACTTGAGTCCAATATTACACAGGACAGGGATTTTTGTTGCAGAAATCTTTACTGGATAATGGCTATGAATAAGTAAATAATGGCTGTATGTGTGTGTGTTTATGTATATATTTATTCAAATTCTTTTTGTTTTTGTCTTTTGGCGTCTCTCAGTCTTTGTCCCTGTTTCTCTTTGTCTTTGTCTCTCTCTCTGTCTCAGTGTGTGTATGTGTCTGTCTCTCACACAAACATGCCCGATTTCTTCCTTACCCCGTGAACAAAGACTACCTTCAGTACAAGTCAATATTCCCACTAAATTATCTGAACTACTGAACTGGGAAGAAAGGTAGTAGTGGGGATGCAGTGTAGTTCACTAATTTATGCTTTCACATTTCAATAAGCCATTCCCTTAAAATAAAAAGGTAGAGAACTCCACCAAGAGTCAAGGAAGTTAATGTTTCCATCTCCACTTTGGCCTCTGGTTCTCTAAGTTCCTCTATGTCTCTATCCTTACTCCCCTTCTCCCCTTGGAAACCAGGAAATAATACGTGATCTCCCACATTACAATGTCAAGGTGTTGTAAAGATTAATGAGGTGTTAAGAAAACTGGCACATTGCTTTTTTAAATTAATTATCATGAGTTGCAATTATTTCTTAATAGGACTATATCAACGTGGTTCATAGCCAGCTTCAATAGGTGACTCCTAACTGGGCTGTAGGTAGGTTCAGCTTTCCCCTCGACTTTTGCCTCCTAAATTTAAAAGGCTTTCCCTGTGAGGCAGCAGCGGCAGCAGCCTCTATTCCCAGGTGAGCTGCATTCTCCGAGGGAAATACGAGCCAGGAGATTCTCTCAGAGCTCTTGGCTAGGGGAATACCCCCTACTTATCGACAGTGTCAGCATCCGGTAGGATGCAGGCGTCCATCGCTACATGTGGCGAAAAGAAGGGAGGGCGCCAGACAGCATCCATGTCCTATCTCCAGATGTCTTCGCGTGCATGTAGCTATAGTGAAAGCTGGTGCGTGCCTGGGGTTTCCTTTAGCCAGGAGAAACAAAGAGTATGGAGGAAATATAGATCTGTTGTTTCAGAATTCACAGTGGAGAAGGCAATCTGGAGCGGGTTGTGAAGCAAAGGTGTACCGTTGGTTGCATAGAGGGAAGGGGTAAATTAAAAAGAAAAGTTGGAGTAGATTTGTAGGGGGTAATCAATAGTGTGCGAGGGTCTAGCTGTTGATGAGCAGGTTGGCATCCAGCCATGATGCACTGCGAGAGAGCGGCTGTTCTATCTGAAAGCCTAGAAAATCAGAAAATATTCTGAACAGGAGGCAGCCCAGGGGGGAGATAGGGAGAAAGAGGGAGGGAGGAGGGCACGCAAGTGGCCGCGCACTCCACACACTCTCTGGCTCCGACCAACGGGAGGAGAGTCTGTGCTGGGGGTGTGTGTATGAGGCGGAGGGAGGGAGATAGTAGAGGCGGGGAGAAGTCGGGCGCCGGGCTCCGCTGGCTTCCTTCGGCTGCTCGCCGCCTCCTTTTCCCGGTGAGCTGAGCAGCAGAGAATGAAGCACAACTTCAAGGGCACCGGAGGAGAGAGCGGCTCGCACTTTGTCTTCCTCCGCGAGCTGCTGCTGCTGTGGCTGTGCTTTCTCTGATCGCAGCGGGCGGGTGCGAGTGCGAGTGCTCGTGGTTGTGTGTGTGTGAGTGCCTGTGTGTATGTGTGTGTAAGTGTGTGTGTGTGTGTGTGTGCGTGCGCGCGCTCGCGTGTGTATTTCCTCTCCTCCAGCACACAGGGATTTGCCGCTGCCCGCCGCCGCCGCGGTTCGCCTCTGCCGCTGCTGCTCTAGCCCGCTGTGCATGGGAGTCTTCCTGGGGTGTCTGGGCTTTGTGTTTCCCCAGCAAACATGATCAAGGCTATCTCTTCCTGATCGGGATCTATTTAAAGGAGGGAGCGAGGCGTGTTTCCTACTAGCGCGGAGAAACGCACCCTGGAAGGGAAAAAAAAGCAATCACAACCCCCCCACAGAAGCAGGTAGGATCTCACGGTGGGGAGGCAGCCAGAAGGGAATCCTGGCATGAACTGTGTTTTATTTTGTCATATCCTCCCGTTAATATTGCATTTTTATTCCCTTTGCCCCAGACTCCTCCCAACCCCCCATGCCTCATCATGATTCTTATGATCGCTAGTATTTTATACAGTAGAACATTAAAAAAAAAAAATGTGGCGGCTCCCCTGGGTATCTCAGGTAGTAAGGTCGGGGCGTGAGTATCTGTTGGCTGTGTATGTATGTTGGGTGTGTATATATGTGTTTCTTCTGTCTGTCTGTCAGTGCTGGCTGAAAATGAGAGGAGGGGAGCAGGAAAGATGCAGCATCCTGCGAATCTCTGGCTGAGCTCAGGCGAGTCAGAGCTAGGCGAGGGAGTGAGCCCACCCTTAATGCAGGGGAGGTGCAAAATCAAAGTCTCTATGCAGTCTTCCGCACCCCTAGCTCTCAGCCTCTCCTCTGGGGGTCTCCCTCCACCCCTTGCTTCCTAGCACCCTCCGTTAAACGGAAGCTGGACTTCAGTATTCCTGGGGCGGGGGAAACAGTGGAGGGGGGGAGATGCTTGGTAGAAAGACTGGAGGTGTGGCAGGAGTCAGAGAAGATGGGAAGCAAAGAAACATTGCAGGAAAGCAAGCTGAAGGGTCCTTGGTCGTTATGCATTATGCCTTGATATGGGTTGGGGATTAAATACACACACACACACACACACACATACACACATACACACACACACATACACACACACACACACGCACACACGCAGAGACTTCTTCCTCCAGGAGAACCGAAGGGAACTTTACAAGCTGAGCTGTGCACACATGATCAGTCACTGGGGCACAACGGGCTGAGAGGGAAATGGTATTGGATGTATTGGATGGAAGGGGACATACTTCTTGGTAAAGATTTTGCTTCCGAAAGGAGGAACTGGGGGATTCTTGTTTCAGGGAGGATAGGCTAAGAAATCAAGCTGCTGCTTCTGTGCAATTTCTTGTACTCCCTCTCTGCTGCATGCTGCTAAACCCTTTAATGAATGACTTAGAATAGTCTTTCGTAATTTCCCTCTCCACCAAGGTGTCAGGGGTTGACTTGGGGATAAAGGGAACTCCGGGATTTAGACAGAGGACAGTGGAGTGATCCAGGAATATGTGAATATTGCGTTCATTTTACTTAAGAAAAAACTCAGCATATAGTGGCATGACCTCCCTACACACAGACCTATAGGCACACACATCAGTCCTTTTCTTCTGTTAGCCACTAGTGGTTGTGAAGGCTGTAACAGTATAAACTTTGGAGAGAGAGAGAAAGACAGACAGACAGACAGAGATTTGGGAAGTGGGTGATAATGAAGGAACCTTTGTTTTTATTATTTACTTAGACCTGTTGAAGCCGCTAATGGGAAGCTTAGGAAGAGAGGGAGCCTTGCAGGTGGACATTCTGATTAAATCTCACTGGATGAATTTCTTGGGCAAATTCAAGATAAATTATTTTAAAATGCAATAGTTCATGAAGGGACAGGGTTTGTGAAAGTTAAATTGGATGCAGGCAATTAAAAATGCACAATTTGCATTTTACTTCTCTCTGTGAAGATTATCCTTCATGAGATGGGGAGAGACTTTGTGATTTTTCAGAAAGCAATATCTCTGGATTTCTACTCTCTTCCCCCATTATATACCCAACCACACACACTCTATTTCAGCCTGCAAACACACATACTGGGGCAAAAACATACACTCACTCACACACACACACACACACACACACACACACACACACACACTTCTTCAGGGAGTTACTACTGCAGCAGCAGCGATTCAGGGAAAGAGGAAGGGATATCTGGCTGAGGTCCTCATTCATTTAAGATATGAAAAGGGAGCCAGAATAAGGGTGATTGGTTTTAAGTTCCTCTTTCAAATCCTGTGGCACTTGGATCCAGCTTTCTGGGTTGGCTGTCTTACTCAATTTGTGGGTTAGATGTGTGTGGCAGTGGGAGGAAGGCAGAACTAGCTAGAGCTTTGCTTGATTTCATGAGTGACAAGGTGGGAGAAGACCTATTTAGTTCAATGAAAGAGAGAGAAATGAGATTTATAAATTATGTTCGGAAAAAAAATGGTCCATTTAACTCGTCTTTTTAAGGTAACAATTACTTCCTTCAGAATAAGGATGAAAGAAGCCTTAACCTTTCCTAAGAGCTTTTTTGTTTCATCTTTCATAAGAAATAGAACAATTAATTCCTAGGGAGAGAAGAAAAGGTTGGGCAGTGGCAAACCTTATTTGTTGATGAACTGTGCACATATGAAGAACCTCACTGGAGGATAAAATGAATAATGCAGGGTCCATGACAATAAGTCTTCTTCTAGCTGTGCTGTCCTGAAAGCTTGGGACAGATGGAAAGGCAAACCCATTACAGGAATATGAAACTTATCTTTATTCTTTTTTTAAGGGAGAGATCAGATGAGAAAAGGGTAGCGAGCTAACCATAACCCATGCAAAGAGAAACTGTAGTAATCACAGGGCATTAGTTCCAAATTAAAAAAAAAAAAACAGAAAGAAGGGAGCTGTGGTTAGTAATGATAGAGGACTGTGGTAGAGTTTTATTAATTGATTTTTCAAGCTTACTAAGGTTTTGTTGTTGTTGTTGTTTGAGGGGAGGGTGGAGGAAGAAATAATGTCTTGCAGAGAACTTTAGCATTTAACAAGCTATATTTAACATGTTTTCTATCAGACAAAAATAGACTTTTATTTATCTTGCAAAGCAAGCTCATGGTTCCTTCCCTCTTGGTAGTTAATCTGTTTTCTTTGACATAATAAATAATAAGAAAGACACTGCAGATCCAATTAAGCTGTAATTCCTTTCTAAAGCAATGTGTCATTAATACTGTTACTAGTTCCATTAAACAGTACCTAATTTGACTCTGTAGATATAACAGTGCAGACACAGCTCCCAAGTAAGTTCATTTTCATTCTTCAATATCTGCTTGTCCCTTTATTTCAAATGGGTAAAAACAGCTCCTAATCAAGGATGTCTCCTCACTGGAGTAGAAGGATGGATGCAGGTAAGGAGAAAATCTCATTTCAAGGGAATGTAGACTGCCTTCATGCTGTAGTAATGTTGAAGACTCAAGTAGAAAAAGACCATATTCAATGAAGCAAGTCACAATTCACTGAAGAGAATATAATTTTTCTGCTACATGCACTTCATTTTGTGTATTTGACAGTAAATTTCATTTTATATTAAGATATAGTACCCTTTGTTGTGCTTAGATCTTAACTTTCCCTACACACACACGCACACTCCCCTACACTTTTCCCCAAACCTTATCTGCCCATTCTTTCTTTCGATGACAAATATCTCCTATTGAGCCATCCTAACCGGTTGTCAAACCCTTCCCCACTATGGGAGCTTTTGGATTATCTTCGTCAGTTATCTTTCCACCTGACCAAACTCTCTTGCTCCCTCTTGTGGTAAAAAAATTTCCCCAATAATCACTAGCTCCCCAAATCTGATCCCTTATAACAATTGATACTTTTGGCAGTAACTGACTAGGATTATCAGGTAAAGAAGCCAGTGGATTATTCAAGTACTGTTTTTACTGAATGAGGGAATTCCAATTCTGTGAATGTCCACTTGGAGCTCTGTGGTAGTCATTTCTGTGTGATACTCTCTTTGCAATAGGCCTGCCCCCCAAAAAACGACCCCTGATTTCATCAGCTTCAGGCATGTGTGAAATGAGTGAGCCCTCATAAGTACAAATCAAAAATATTTTGACACCTCAAACTGATATTATATCCTTAAAATGCATGCTGGATTTCAAAATCTCTTTTTACAAAAAAAAAAAGGAAAAAGAAAACTCCAATAATGTGTTTGTAATTAGTAGTTCTTTAACTCAAAGATATTGATATTGACTGGTTTAATCATACAGAAGACGCAATCTTAAATATAAGAGAATTCAGAGCTTTTCTTACTGGTGCTGTGACTCCAGTGTTGAATATTTTGTTATTTTTTAAAAATATTCCTCCTTTGGTGATTACCTCCCATGTCATTTCCATGTTAAGATTTCTTTTACGTCTATTCAGCCTAGAGAGAATGTCAGTAGGCATCGCTGTAGCTTCTTTGCCTTTCACATTCAGACAAACTAACATCTGTGATTGGAGCAACTTCTCAGATAGCTGGGTTGGAAGAAAAGCCATTGTGGTCAGGTCTGGTTCTATGCATCAGCAGAGTGAGAGCTGTCTATGTAAGATGACAAGAAGGGTAATAAGAATTCCCACTTCAGAATATATCTCCCATAGGTGTGTAATGATGTCTGAAATTGAGAGATTATATACCCTGTTAAATGTAAAGTTGCTTCTTTGGAGGGAGATATTATATATTGTCCTGCTTTTTTGGAGGGGTAGGAAGTTCCATCAGGATAGGCAATTTGAGATGTAGAACTTTCTCTAGCAATGTAGATGGTCAGCATGCCTAGATGAAGTGACTTTTACATGGTCACACAGCTGGGATGTGTCAGAAGCAGGACTGCAACTCATATATTCCTAATTGTAAAGCCAGATTGTTATTCCCTTTTCCTGAGTATGTCTTATTTATTAACCCATTGGTATCTCTTAATAGATCTAATTCCCCAAATCTCTTTTAAAGGGCTACTTTACAGTCATATTGTAAGGAGCAATACTTTTCCTGTTTCTTCCCAGTTGCGAGTACCTTTCTCTACTTTCCCCCCTAAAAATTACTGTATTTTTCCCTATATACTTTTTTAGGTACATGATATAAACTCCTTCAGAGTAGAAATTTTTCATTTTTATCTCAGTCTTCAACTTCTGGTATGTCATAGGCATTTAATAAATACGCATTGATTGATTGAAAGCCACAAGGAAATGGAATTCATGAGAGTTAAGCTCTGGGAGGGGGGGGTGAAAGAGAAGAGAAGGGTCTGGATCAGGGGTGGGGACCCTGCAGCCTTAAGGCCATATGTGGCCTTCTAGGTCCCTGGGTGAAGCCTTTTGACAGAGTCCAAGTTTTATAGAACCAATCTTTTTATTAAGGGGATTTGTTTTGTGAAGTTTGAACCCAAACTGGTCTGGATACTTTCCAGTTAATGAAATCTCAGGTAGAGTATCCTGGAAGAGAGTGGGATAGAAGAGAAGGAAAGTCCTAGTCAGTCAGTTAGGGGGATATTGAAAGAACACTCATTTGTAAGTGTACATTAAATTATAATGCCCACTTATATGGGTATCAAGGGGACAAGAACTCAAAAGAAGTTAGGGGACAAAGATGAGTATAAAGCTTCATCTATTCCTTTATACTTATTTTAGGCCATGAGCAGGTGATGTCCTGTAAAAAGTCAGGTTTTTCTGTTCACACTTGAGAAGTCTTTCTGTGGTATAAGTGACATCCATAGCACCCTCAAAGGATTTGTCTGTCTCTCAGTCTCTGTCTCTGTCTCTGTCTCTGTCTCTGTCTCTGTCTCTCTCTCTCTCTCTCTCTCTGTCTCTGTGCATCTAATTGAATTGCCTTTTAGATGATCTATCTGTAGCACAAAAGTAATTTCCTGGTTGAATGTAATGCATTGTGCTTCCTGAATGTCAGAACATGATATGCAGTTAAACGGATAGCATAGTAAGGCAGCTGATGAAGTCTCATCTTTCTGACTACTTGTAAAAATGCCCTTATTTGATCCTGGCACAAGGAACCCCTCCCTCCAAAAAACGACATGTTGATTATTTCCAGTGAGGGCTAGTCTTATTCTGTAATGATTGAGGGCCATCCTAGAAGGAGTGAGACCCTATTAAAAGCGGATCTTATTGTGTACAGTTCCTCCCTAGATCAATGTAGATAAAGTCTAGTCAAAGTGAATGTAAAAGAAAACTTTGATAATACTACTAGCCCCATACTCCTGGGAGATTAAAGAAAGAAGAAAAAGGCCCTATATGTACAAAAATACTTACAACAGCTCTTTTTGTGGTGGCAAAAAAACCCAAAAAACCAACAACCTGGAAGCTAAGGGAGCATCTATCAGTTGGGGAACAGCTGAACAAATTATGTTATACAAATGTAATAGAATACTATAGTATTGAAAAAATGGTAAAAAAGAATGGTTTTGGAGAAATCTGGGAAGACTTTTGTGAATGGATGCAGATTAAAATAAGCAGAATCAGCAGAATAATTTATACTATAACAACAACATTATAAAATCAAGCAACTTTGAAATACATAAGAACTCTGATCAATGCAGTGATCAACCATTATTCCAGAGGAGTGTTGGTGAGGAGTGCTATTTATCATTTGATAGAGTTCATAGACTCGACATGCAGAGTGAGACCTAACATCTGTGAATAAACTTAAGTGAGAATTTGTTTTGGTTGCTTAAACATATTTATTACATGGATTTTGTTTTTCTTTCTTTCCCAGTGGCAGGCTGGAAGGAAGAGAAATTTAATGCTTTTTATTTTTTCTTTATTTTAGAAAGGAAAGGAGGAAATTGCTTCCCTGTAAATGAATGACTTGCTAAAAGGCAGGTAGTTAGGGGCAGTCCTCTTGCCCGGCTGATATGTATATGAGCTGAGATTTTATGTATGTTCTTCAGCTCCTCCTTAACACCAGCTGCCAATACTGCCTCCTTGTTACCCCATCAGCCTGCCCACACCTTGCTAGTCTCCCACACCAGGTGGAGTCCTCTAAAGCTCAGAGCATATTTGGAAATGGTTCCACATCTGGTGTTAGCAGCAGGTTTATAGAACTTCTCTGTATCCTCCTAACACAAACATCCCTAGCTTTCTGAAAAGGCTAAGTTAGCATAGCAATAATAACAACAAAAGATTAATCTTGTCCATCTTTTGAATGTGGGTTGCTTTAGAGAGGGGGAACTGACAAAGAGTGAACCTGGAGTCAGGTTGTGTTTCCACACAGATATCTTACAGGTCCCTAAATATTTTCAAATCATCCCATCAATAAAAAAATTTGGCCATTTTTTTATATGTTAAGGATATGTGAGATACCTTGGTAGTAATCTAATGGTTGGAGGCAGAGATTAAGTCAAACTGTTATTAGTGATTTTTTTTTTTTTCCTGAAGAGTTACTTGGGTTTTTTCTGGCTGTTCTTTGGCTCTTTTCAACAACTCCAATCCCATCTGTTTTACTGACTGTGTGACCCTGGAAAAGTCATGTAACCTCTTTCAGTTTTAATTTTGTCATCTATAAAATGAGGGCTTCAAACTAGAGGGCCTCTAGGGCCCCATTCAATTTTAAATCTGTGACTGTAAGATCATATACATAGTCCATGGACCCTGTGCTTTGCTCCTTCCTACAGTAGGAAAGCATCCAGACATGATATCTATGCATTCTAACTCCAGTTTCTCAGAGGGTATCTGGTTAGGTTGAATTTCAAGAGGATAAAAGCTATCTTTACACTAGACAGTCTGTGAGGGACGGGGTGAATGTGTGTTTGTTCATCCTTCATTGCCGAAGAAGACCATGCCATCAGAGAAATACTGACATGACTTGTACTTGACTTTATTCTGAGTGAGGGAGGGCTGTGCAGGTCACCAGCCTCACTTCTCCTCCAGAGCCATCTGAATCCAGTGACCAGATATTCATCAGGATGACTGGAGATGACCCAGGATGAGGCAATTGGGGTTAAGTGACTTGTCCAAGGTCACACAGCTAGTGAGTGTCAGGTATCTGAGATGAGATTTGAACTCAGGTCCTCCTGACTCCTGCACTGGTACTCTATCCACTGCACCACCTAGCTGCTCCAAGGACAGGGTGAATACAGTATTCATGAAGACTTGAGTTCAAATCTTAGCACACACCAGCTCAGTGTCTGTGAGCAAATCTCTGGCCATCTTTATGCTACTCAGTACTCTGTACTCTAGCCTCCACTTGGGACTCAGAATTCCAATTCCTAACCTGGGCCTGAGGCTTCTGCTTGGTGAGCATTCCTCTAAAATAGTCAGATGGCTCTCTTATGTTCCATGTTCATCCCCATCATACACACACACACACACACACACACACACACACACACACATACAGACACACACACACATACACACACACACACACACACACACACACACACACACTTTCTAGCTCTGAGAACAGTAAACATAAATATTACCATTCTTGGAAAGGACTTGTCAATCAGTTGCCCTGTCACCATTCACTATCCCTATGACTACCAAAATACCACTTCTAGCCACAATTTTCCCTAAAGGGGTTGTTTTCCTCTATTAAAATATTTGAGCATAAGATTCTTAAGGTCAGGTGCTTGCTGATTTTTCTATCTGTATTCCCAGTGTATAAAAAGCATTTTAACAAATAATTCCATTTTCCATCCATCTCTCCACCTACCCATCCAACCATTCAGTTCCCCAGAAAACTTTCTAAGAATATAAGTAACACCTGTCTTGTCATTCTGCAATCTGCATTAATGGAGGGAGTTTCCATAGTGAAGATTTCATACATCGATGAATCACAAGTCTTAAACAACCAAAAAAAGAACAAAAGAGAAGTCCTCAGATTTTTGGCCTCTTGGTTGGAATTCTGAAGCATGTCAGATAATTTAAGGGGGATCACAGAAGGAAATGTAAAGTTTAACAGTCATGTTGCACTCCCAAGCATGTATCCTGAGCTAAATGCTTATAAGAAGGGAGAAAAGGGAGCAGTTCTTGGAAGATGCAAGAAGTACACTTTGTATTAGCTAAGGAACTTAATTTACTAGGTATCTGATGAAAGCAGCAAATAGATGGTGATTGATGGGAAGAAAGCTCTTCTGACCCACAGTGGGGGATAGTGCAAAGAGTTTTGAATTTGCAATCAATTGTCCTGAGTTCAGATCCCAGCTCAGCCACTGATTACTTGCATGTTCTTGGGCAAGTCATGTAATATCTTTTGGCCTCAATTTCTTTATTTGTTAAATTAGGATTAGAGTAGATGACATCTAACAGTCCCTTCTATATCTAGATCTATGCTCCTACTGCTCTCATGTGAATTTTACTATGAAGATGTAAAGACCTTTAGAAATAATAAGTCATATTTTAATGAGACATCTCATATCTTAGTTTAATTATGGTTTTGACTGATGCTTTTTATAGAATCATGCCTTATAATAGAGCAAAGTAAAACAAAAACAAAATATGTTGACTATATTCTTTGCAAATAGCAAGTACTTAATAAATGCCATTTTTTCATTCATTCCTTCATATGTTAAAATGGATGCCTCATTCTATACTTACAGAATGTAATGGAAAGAATGCTAAGTTTTGGATCAGATGACCTAGGTTTGAATCTTCATTCTTCTAGGTATTACCTATGTGACCTGGAACAAACCATGTAACTTCCCTGGGCCCAAGTTTTTACATCTATAAAAATGAAGGCTTTCAACTAGATTACCTCAAAATTACCTTCCAACTTTTATATCTTTGATTCTGGCACCTTTCTAACAAGAGGATATTTCATTATCATTCCTTTGCAGTAAAGATTAGTCATTTCATTGATATGAATTCTTATTTCTTTTAATGTTCCCTTCTCTTACATCATTAGAGTCTTTGTGAATATTGTCTCCTGGGTCTGCTTACCTTTCCCTGTTTTGTAAGGCACAATAATTTTCCATTAAATTTATATACCACATTTTATTTAGTCATTCCCTTAAACAATGTGTACTCACTTTGATTCCTGTTTCATTTTGCTACCATAAAGTTCACATCTATGAATACATTGTTCCGTATTAGTTCTTTCCCTGTCTTAATATCCTTGGATATAGAGGTATCATGGGGTCAAAGAATTTGAACGATTCAGTCACTTTTCTTTTTTTTTTCTTTTTGAACATATAAATCTGCAATGCTATATTAACTTTACCATATACATGCAAAATGAAATACATGAAACAAATGCACTCATATATCATATTCCACATGGATATATATTAACTAAAATATATGTATTTCTTTTTTTAACTCTTCATTTTACATTTTTATAGTTTCAATTTTCATTTTCATAAGTTTTGAGTTCCAGATTTTTCCCTCCTTCCCTTCTCTTTCCCCTCCCCAAGATGAAAAGCAATCTGATCTAGGTTATACATGTGTAATCATGTACATGATATAATATAATATATTATAATATATAATAATAATAAAATCATAAATAAATAATAATATATGACATATAATAATATATAATATAATGCAGATATTTCTGCATTAGTCATGTTGTGAAAGAAGAAACAGAACAAAAGGGAAAAGCTACAAAAAAAAGTGAAAATAATGTGCTTTGATCTGTATTCATACTCCATAGTTCTTTCTCTGAATGTGGATAGAATTTTCCATCATTAGTCTTACTCTTGGATCATTGTATTACTGAGAAGAATGAAGTCAATCCAGTTGATCATAGCACGGTGTTACTATTGCTATGCACTATGTTCTCCTCACTTCACTCATCATCAATTGATGTAAGACTTTCCAGATTTTCTGAAATCTACTTGCTCGTCATTTCTTATAAAATAATAGTATTCCATTACTTTCATATACTACAACTTATTCAGCCATTCCCCAAATTCAATCATTTTTATAAGATAATTAAAAATTGTTTTCCAGTATGATAAGGTCAATTCACAGCTCTATCAATAGTGTATACTACTATGACCATCCTCCATGGCTTCCTCCATCTTGAATTGCTTCCATCTTGAATTGTCTTTGCTAACTTCTTGAGTCAGCTCACAGCATTGTACAAATATTACCTCATTTTTCCACACATTTGAAGGGAGTTATAAGTGGTTAACTCTATTACACAGGATAATTTCTCCTGGGTACTGAAAGCCTGACTTTTATAACATCCCATTAGTAGTTAGTAATGTTTTAAGACCAGTCCTTCCTTTGTAGAAACATAAAGTTCTAGTCCCACTTTGTTTAATAATTTATTGTTGATTAGTTTAGTAATTATTCTCTTTTTCTAGATCTCTATGGGACTTTGATCAAGGTTAACTTTTATGACTATCAGGTTCTTCTTCTGTAATAAAAAGGAAAAAGGTACTACTTGCGGGCATGGTAGCTATGAGTAGGAGAAAACTTGTAGTGAATGGAATCCTCCATCCAAGGATATGTAAAGACAACAATGGAAAACTACTTCTTATCCTCCTGGTGTAGAATGAGCAAGTTATCATCCCAATCATCAGGAACCAGTATGGTATAGTGAAAAGAGTGATGGATAGAGAAATAGGGGCCTACATTTTAATCCAGACTCTATCAATTACTTGGTGGGTGATGTTGGAAAAATCATTTATTCTCTCTGGGAATCAATTTCCTTATTTTTAAATGAGAATGTTATATTAGTAACCTCCTAGGTATCTTCTAACTCTAAATCTATTATCAAATGAACCTACTATTTACCTATGCCACTATTTACATGGTCTTCCAAGTGACTCTGAATATGGAAAGATTTAATATAGGGCCCTCTCCACAATGAGCTTTCTACAATTCAAATACTCGTTAATTACTGTACCATAGTTTGACAAGTGAGAGCTTTCTGGCCACTTCTAGTTATATAAATATGAAGCAGGTAGGGAACAGAGTGGAGAGAAAATCCAGAAGAGTTTTAAGTCATTAAAATAGCTTATTAAAAAACCTAAATATCTACTGGTTACTCAAAACAAGTGGCCAGGACATAAAGGACCTGTTGCTTAAATGCCTTGCTATCTTACTGGGTAGTAGGAGAGAGTTCCCTTCATAAAGATGATGTGACGGATTAACTTTTGTTGTTTTTGCTCAGTCTTTCTTGACTCATTGTGCCCCATTTGAGGTTTTCTTAGCAAAGATACTGGGGTAGTTTGCATTTGCTTCTCCAGCTCATTTTGCAGATGAGGAACTGGGGCAAATAGGGTTAAGTGATTTGACCAAGGTCACATAGCTAGAAAGTGTCTAAGGAACTCAGAAAGATGAGTCTTCCTGACTTCAGACCCAGAACTCTATGCACTGTTGCACTACTTATTGGCAACCTTTCTGGACCTCAGTTTCCTCGTCTATAAAATAAAAGTGTTGGAATAGATAGATGATTGGGAATGTTCTTTTCAGTGCTAAAATTTGGTTATTATGAAAGAGGTAGGAGTTCAGTTGGCTCTTGAAAAGGAAGGTGACAGTTCTGATCAAAGGTACCTTCTCAGGGACAAGAACTCCTGGAAATCATGACTTGGAAAAACAGTGAGTCTTCCTTGAACTCAGTGTCCCCAAATTTTAGATATCTTTCACTTTTCTTTGATCTACTTTTTTCCTCATTTAAAGAGCATTTCAATTTCTTGCAGGTATTATGTTTGGAAACTTACTTGGGAAACTTGAGGATCTTGCAAACCCAACATTAATAAGGCTTTTCCTTCTGAAAAAAAATCCCTATGTTATGATGTAACTAAGTGACAAGGGAAAGTGGCCCATGCAATGTCTGTCATTGTGTTCAGCTCCCCAGTATTTTTCTTGGATGTTAGCAAATTAGAGAGGAGATAAAAAGAATCATTAGATACTTACCATAGAGAATGAAAGTGGATTTTGCATTAAAATTTGCTTGTGCTTCCAATTGCCAAAAACATGAAAGCAGACAATAGAAACAATCTTACACTAGTTAAGATAAAGAGTGGAAATAATTGTAGTCTCATTAATTCTAAGAGATGCCCCATGGATAATACAGAAAGCAGTGTTTCTCTTCCCGTTATACTTTTTTTTTTAAATGAGACTTATTTTAATGTAAATGCTTTTTACTTGTCCAAAGGCAGGATCAGAATAGAAGACATTTAGCTTGGTGGAGCATAAGACTAGGAAGCAAATTACATAAAAAACTCCGACTTTACCATATTCTCTGTGTCCTTGGTCTGAGGCACTCAAAGTTTTCTTCTAACTCTCAAATTCTTTGACAACCTCAAACCTCCCTTGGATTTCAAATACCATATTTGTTCAAATATAGCCAACCTCAAAATAGAACACATTCCTAAAATGAAATATCTAGGAAAGGAATATAAGTGTATGCATAGATGTATAGGACTATGTGTACATGTATACATACATGCACAAACACATACACATACAAATATATGTGGATATATGTGCACATATGTGTTTAAATGTGTATGTATACATGCATATGGTTTTCTTGTCTTCATCCAATGACCCAAGCACCTTAATTTTTATGAATTTGATTAAATTCCCATCTACTTTATGGTTCTGATTGCTTGATTCAATTGAGGTTTCTACTCCTATAGAATATTATTGATATAGAAACTTCATATACACATATGTATATGTGTACATATATACACACACACATATATGTGTGTATATACACATGCACTACACATATGCAAATGAATCCATACTTATATTTATACATCTATACATATACTTAAAATACATATATATATACATATAGCAAGTTTCTGTCCTGATGAATATATTATATTAAATTAATGCAAAATTACTATACAAAGAAAATATTTACTGTGAATTTTTTTTAGCATTTCTTTCAGTTAAAATGAAAGCTTATTTATTTTCATCATTCTAGCTTTCCTGATTTTCATTAGTTGTTTTTTTTTCATTTTTACCAAAAGTATGACTATAGGCTATAGTCTGGTTTTATCCGCAACAGACTTTGAGATGGAAAAAAAAAAAAGTCAGTATTGAAACCAGTATGTTAAACGGCATTTTCCAAAGCTTATTGTATATTTCTGCTTATGTGAATGAGGAATTGCCCTTGGCAAAATTATAATATAGGTGAAACCTCTTTCATCCTTCCAGTGCTTTTTTAGGTTGCCTGGGGCCCTGCCTTTTAAGGGAAGAAAACCAATCCAGTACATGAATTTGCTTAAAGTTGTTAGAAACTCGGTGTTTTTTCTTCTCTTGGGAACATGTGCATTTTTTTAAAAAGGAAGACTAGAAGAAGATAATGCTAAAACCAAAATAAATGAATCAATAAAGCTGAAATATTTAAGCATTAGTAATAGAATGAGGGAAAGATTTTTGTGTAGAAGAATTTTTCAGTAACCCTCAAATTCCAAAAACTTGGCAATCCTCTATCAAAGGATGTGTAGAGCCAAGGATGGAAAACTTATTCTTATCCCTCTAGTGTAGAGTTTGCAAGTTATTATCCCAACCATTGGAAGCCAGTATGGTATAGAGTAAAGATAGATGTAGAAATAGGGTCTTAGGTTTGAATACAGGGACTGCCACTTACTATCTGTGTGATGTTGGAAAAGTCGCTTATCCTCTGTGTGCCTCAATTTCCTTATTTTTAAATGAGAATGTTGTATTAGATAACCTCCTAGGTATCTTCCAACTCCAAATCTATTATTATCAAACAAACCTATGATTTATCTATGTCACTATTTACATGATTCTCTGAAAGACTCTGAGTGTGGGAAGATTTAATAAAGGCCCCTCTCCACAATGAGCTTTCTACAATTCAAATTTGTTACTGTATCATAGTCTGAGAAGTGAGAGCTTTCTGGCCCCTTCCAGTTACATAAATATGAGGTAGCTGAGGGACACAGTGGATAGAGTGCTGGACCTGGAGGCAGGAAGGTCTTAGTTCAAATTCAGCCTCAGACGCTACTTCCTATCTGTTATACTGGGAATGTCTCTTAATCTTGTTTCCTCATTTCCAAAACTGGGATAATAACAACCCCTAACTTGCGACATTGTTATAAAGATCAAATGGGATGATATTTGTAAAGCACCCTGCAAAGTGCCTGGCACATACTAGGCACAATATAATTACTTTTCCCCTTCCTTTCTCTGCAAATACAATGAATGGCCCAGGCAATTAAAAATATGCTTTTTAGTTCTGATTGTCTAAACGGGTGTG
The DNA here is from genome assembly GCF_028372415.1 of Notamacropus eugenii. NCBI lineage: Eukaryota > Metazoa > Chordata > Mammalia > Diprotodontia > Macropodidae > Notamacropus > Notamacropus eugenii. The sequence continues at coordinate 670,778,362 of NC_092872.1, forward strand.
CTTTGCCAAGTAAGATAGTTCATACATGTCAGTAATTCCCTTGACTGTCAGCCATTCTAGGAAACATACTGTGATCTAGTGGTCTTGGAAGTCAGGGAAAAGCTAAAATTCTGCCCATGATGAGTTACTTCTGCATTCTTGCTTCATTGTTTTCCCATTTGTTAGTTTGAAGAAACAGTACTAACATTTCACAGGAAATTTGTGGTAGGAACTGAGAATTTGTGAGTTTGCAACTCTTTTTAGAGTCTTGAAAATAGATTGGATTGTTATTTTGATTCTAGGTAACCATTACTTGACAATATTAGTCCTCCCTAACCCTGCTCTCTTTCTTTTTCTTTCTTTCTATATCTCTCGAGTCTCTCTCTGTATCTACCTTTGTCTAATTTTATCTCTACCTGTGTGTGTTTTCATCTGTCTGTTTCTGTCTCTGAGTCTATTTCTCTATCTCACTCCGTCATTCTATCTCTGTCTCTTTCTCTGTATCTCTGTCTCAGTCTCTCTTTCTCCTTCTATCCCTCACTCTCATTTTCTCATATCTGAACTTCCTTTATGTTATCCATTGGCCAAACAGTATGACCCTGAAATTATTACAGAACTTTGGACTGATGTCAAATTTCATCATACGGGCCCCTGAAGAGATCATCTCTGTTCCCTGCAGCATGATTAATATAAAGTATTTTTTTGAGACTTTATATTGGTGGAGAAAATAACATGGTCTTGATGAACTTAACTGAGGAAAACACATTAGATTAATCCACAGATAGAACAAAGGACCTGGTAGGGCCCAGGATATAATACTTGTCTCTAACAATAGAGCTATTTTCCATTTGAGAAGGACATCTGTCATCAGGAAACATTGCAGTGATATGATTTCTTGTAGATGGTACTGGCTGAGTACTTATTTTGCTCTGTGTTCTATGCAGAGCTGATCTAAGAAGGCTAGGAAGAGAATCTCCAAATGACTTCAAAAAGAGCAAAAGATTAGCAGGTCACCTTATTTTCAGCTTACTTTTTGTTCATTCACAGTTGGATAGGTTTATGTTCTCCAAAGATGACCTTCATTGGAAAACATGGTCAAGCAAGTCTTCTCTATGACCTATCATGGAGAATAAGAATTTTCTAGTCATATAAATTGTTAATAAAATCAATATTAGGTGCCCTTCCTCTCATTAAGTGAAAAAAAAATAATGGATTCTAAACAAAGAAGAGCTGACTTCTTTTGAGAAGGCCCCTCTTTAATACAGAGATTGCTTGGGCATTATATAGATCCATCCTTACAGGCTTTATGCCCATTGTCCTCATATACAAGTAGTAAGATACATGACAGTCCTGAAATAGATGGTATAGGAGCAGCTAGGTGGTGCAGTGGATAGGGTACCAGGCTTGGAGTCAGGAAGACTTATCTTCCTGAGTTCAAATCTAACCTAGTATCTATGGTCCTTAAGACCACCTGGGATTACATAGAAGCAGGAGGAAAGGTCTGACAGGAGTCATGAGTTAATTATTCTAACATATGGATAATTTGAACCATAACCATCAATCATCAGTTCTCTTGAAAAACTTTGGATATGAGGTCAAAATATAACTTGTGTTAGGAGTGGAATTGTATAAGGGATGTAAATAAGCATTATTTGTCTAATGCCCCAGGCCAATACTAATTGATAATTACCGGAATAGAGCTATTGTTTGAGGGGAAATCATAAAAGTGCAGGGATCATAGATTAAGAACTAAAAGGTACCGCAGCTCTTATGTAGTCCCAATCTCTTACATTATGCAGATGGGTAAACTGAGTCCCAGGGAGGTTAAGTGACTTGCTCAAGGTCACATAGTTACTAAGCATCAGAGGTGGCAATGGAACCCAGGTCCTCTGACTCTGCTGAAAATACTCTTTCCCATGTACCATACCGATGACACACCTGATCAATCATATTTATTGCTCATGTTACATAAGGTCCTTCTTTGTAGTTATTTCTGGATTCTGCCATCTTGCCATCTGCTCTCAATTAAAGATGGACTGTTGTTAAGCAAAGAGCAAGTGTGACACACCTGGTAACATAGCCCTGAGGCATTCAGACTATGGAAGCATCCCACCATCCACTTGGCTGTCATCCCTCAAGAACCAGTCCTAAAGTAGTCAGTGTTTCCTTTTTGTAGAGCAGAGGTTCTTACTCTGAAGGGTATGAATTCCCCACCCCCACCCATGTTTTAGTAACTGCATATCAATATCCTTGGTCTTCTCCATTCTCCTATATTTTACCTTATACATTTAAAACATTATTATAAGGGATTCTATAGGTTTTACCAGCTTGCCAAAGGGTCCATGACACAAAAAACAGTTAAGAATACCTGATATGGAAAAACTAAATCATGACTGATCAAAGTCATATAATGGGTAGAAAAAGAGGCAACAGACCAAAATATGCTCAGCCATTCCATTCTAATACTTCTTGTTCAGTGTTCACAGAAATATGTATTTATGAGGAGAATTGGGAGAATTCTGAACCCATACTTTAACCTGATACTTGATAGGAATTGCCTGGGATAGAAACCATGAAAGTGCCAATTTTTCAGGCCCAGTGATTTTAGAAGAGATATCAAGGTCTGTCTGTCTGTCTGTCTGTCTGTCTTGTCTCTCTCACACACACACACACATACATACATACATACATACACACGTTCTTGAAGAGGAGTGGACAGTCTCCTGTTCTCTCCCCTGCCTCTACCTCGGAAATGCAGGCCACCTGTTATACTAGAATTTGGATATATAGTGCTCTTAGTAGCTCTTTCCACATCTATTGAGCCTGCTTCAAAAATTTATCTACAAAAAGACAAGGAGATAACTAGGTCCCCAAATCTAGGGAGGTAGTAGAGGATGAATTGGATTGGGAATGGTATAGCATGGCAACCAATCTCACATCTGCCACCAGCCATCTGTGTAAACCTTGGGCGAATCAGTTCACTTCTCTGGTCCTCAGTTTACTCATTGATGAAATGTGGCATTTGGATTAGACACTCTTTAAAGTGCCCTTCAGCTTTAAATCTTCTAAGTTTTTAAGTCAAAATACAGTTGTGGTAGGATTCCTTGAGTTGTTTTTTCTAGCAGTGGTGATGGATTTTGATGGACCTCTCTTTACCTGGTGAGCTTATAAGCAGTGGCATCCATTTATGAGGTGACAGATGAGAGTCAGGGAGATTGATAATGTGGATCTTTTAGATTGTGTTGACCATGTAGACATAAATAGGGACAGCAATTAGTTATTAGTAACTAACTTTGGAATAGTAATTGTTTCTAGTAACTCACTAGCCTACATTGCAAAATAGAAGGTTATTCCCCAACCATCCCCTGCATGCTTCAAAAGAGATCAGAAATACCACTGGCATTTTCTTTTTAAAAACATTCTCCCTTCTTTTTCCTTTTCTTAAAATACAGTTTTTTAACATTTATAAATTATTTCCAAATGACAGTTTCTTTTTTAAAAAAAAATGATTTTCTTTTAAAATTAACAAATATTTCTTTTTCTCCCTCCAACTATCTACTCCAATAATAGGAAAAGAAAATCAAAATCCTTGTAATAAATATAGTAAAGCAAAATGAATTCCCATACTTGGTATTTCCAAACCTGTATATATCTCATTCTGCATCGTGAGTCCCTCATCTCTCCGCCAAGAGACATTCTTTTAGCATTGGTACCCTAGAGTTGCGGTCAGTCATTGAATTGATTAGAATTCTTAAGTCTTCCATATTTATCTTAACAATGCTATTGTCTTTATATACCATTCTCCTGGTTCTGAGGAATTCACATTATAGGAATTCACATTATTAATCTCCTACTATGTGTCAGAAGATAGAAATATAAAAGCTATGTAGTCTTCCGCTATTTCCTTTTTGTTTCTCTATACTCAAAATCTACTCTGCCTGACGCACAGTAGCTACTAATACAGTCTGAATGAATGGCAGGCTAGCTATCTGAATTCCTAAGGACAGCAACTTGAAAGGAGTGAAGATTCACCAATCTTGACTCTTTTCCTTAATAACAAAGCTGAAAGCATATTAGATGTTGTTCTTCTAGTGTATACTATTACTTTACCTTTGTTATCTTTCAACATTACAAACCTGGGGTGTCACATAGTATTGTTTTTAACAAGATCTGCTTCATAATAGGCATGGAGCAGTCTAGACTTTGTCCTCCCTTTACACTTACTAACTGACCCAGTTCCTTTGAGCTTCAAGTAAGTCCTTTAGCACATCTAAACCATTTTGGAAATTCCACTTTTAGTTTGGGGTAGGGCTCTTATCCAACCTACTTTGGATTCCAAAATTTTCATGATCTTATTTTTAACATGTGAAAAAGTGGTGAAAAATGATGGGTCTCATATCATAGATGGATTAAAGTATAATGAATGAATATCCCCAAGAGAGCTCCAGAATATCCTGGCATTCTGCCAGATGAGATGAGATAAATGCATTTATTTGGAACGTCTAGACCTGGGGACACACCTGAGCCCTGAGGAAGTTTTTATACAAAGATCTTGGAGGGAAAGAGGGTCAAATATGGGGTAGGCATGAGATACTTGTCTGTGAGCTGACAGGACAAGTGAAGGGAAAGTTAGGTTTTGACCTAAACAAAATATCTAGAAAACTCCTCCAATTCTATTTCACACTCTGCAAAAGGTTGAAAAGGGTTTGGTCTGAAACAGGACTGCAACTGGGTCATCTCTGAGTTATATAATCTGTCCCTGGGTCTATCAGGCTATGAACTATCCTTGCTATCCTTCCATGATGTTGCCCTATTGAGCCTTGTCTCCTAGGCATCTCTTCCCCTAGGTCCTCAAAGCAAAAGCTTAGTGGGGTAGTTTATGGTTCCAGCATGGATTTTTAGATGGCATAGGAAAGTGGTGCTTACCCACATAACTGTGGTTGCTGAGTCAATTGAGTTGATATTTAAGTCATTCTATCTTTTAGTGACTTGATTTCCATACCTCTAACTGTTTTCAATATATATTTACTTTGTGGCTCCTCTCTCTAAGCCCCACATATGAATTAGATTGTAATTATTACTCCTGAATGATTTGTGTCATTTCATCTCTCCCTCTCCCTCCCTCCCTCCCTCCCTCCCTCCCTCCCTCCCTCCCTCTCTCTCTCTCTCTCTCTCTCTCTCTCTCTCTCTCTCTCTCTCTCTCTCTCTCTCTCTCTCTCCAGAATGACCATGGAAAATATAGCACTAGTATATAAACATCATTTTATAGCTGGCAATAATGATTTTACAGTGTGTCAGGCCCATGTGCTGTACGACAACTAAACTGGGGGACCATGGATCTTCCTTTTCTCTCTCTGATTGAGGATCCACAGCTTTTAAAGTTGACTATGTAGATATATGTAGAGCTGGCAATGAAGGGAGACCCTGATGCCCAGCTGCTAATCTGGCATGATACCAGTGTTTACTAAAATCAGGAGGAAATGGGTATTTGTTCAAAGCATGTTTTGCAAATTCTATTTAATTTTTTGAAATATCACATCACTTCAATCTTTATTTGAAAGGAAGCTGTAGTTTATTGTCTGTTTTTTTTTAAAGAAAGACATAGTTTTGATCACAGACAGACTGGTATGTTTCACTGCATTTCAAGTAAAATTAGATCATCAAGGATTTTGTTTTTTAGTGACACACAGCACAAGGTAGAATCCAAATTTAGGCTTCCCATCAGGTTTTGTGTCCATAGATTCCTCTTTTCCCCAAATGTACAAATTTCAAAGCAACAATTTAAACAAGGATTTTGGCTAAAGCTGCTGAACAATGATATGCTAACCCAAAAATGAGGGGTGGGAGGGAGAGATTCACTTTCATGAACTAGGGAGAATTATTTAATGCTTCAAAAATTTTCTTATTATCTATTAATATACAGAAATGTGCATTCAATGGGGCAAGACTATTATTGTACTTTTCATTTCTGATAAGTCAACTGTAATTCTAGAGTAATCAGCAAGCCCTGGGAGGAAAATCCATCTTTTAAAAATTGACTGTTTAATAACTGATGACTCCTAGAAGAGTAACTCAATAAAGGATTTGTGATTGTTAGCTATACACAAATCAGTGATAGAAAAAAGGATTGGCTTATCTGAAGTTATCTGATCTCTTTTCCCCTTCCCTGATTTTCTGTGTGTAGGTTGAGACAGTTGGAAATTTCTCCAAGCAGCAACCATGATGAAATTAAGTCATTCGCAGACCCTTCCACTGGGATATTTATTAAGCACTGTGGCTCTCTTGCTTTTCCATCTGGACAAAATAAGTGCTGAGACTGAAGGTGAAGGAACTGGAAATGAGACAAATGAATGTACTGGCTCTTATTATTGTAAGAAAGGTGTGATTTTGCCCATATGGGAGCCCCAAGATCCTTCCTTTGGAGATAAAATTGCTAGAGCTACTGTGTATTTTGTGGCCATGGTCTACATGTTCCTGGGGGTATCTATCATTGCTGACCGATTCATGTCATCAATAGAAGTCATCACGTCCCAAGAAAAAGAAATAACCATAAAAAAGCCCAATGGAGAGACCACCAAGACCACAGTGAGGATTTGGAATGAGACAGTTTCCAACCTAACATTGATGGCTTTGGGTTCCTCAGCACCTGAGATCCTTCTTTCTGTGATTGAAGTTTGTGGCCATAACTTTACTGCTGGAGATCTTGGTCCCAGCACCATTGTTGGAAGTGCTGCATTCAATATGTTTATTATCATAGCTCTCTGTGTCTATGTGGTTCCTGATGGAGAGACAAGGAAGATTAAACATTTGCGAGTGTTCTTCGTGACTGCTGCGTGGAGCATCTTTGCCTATACCTGGCTCTATATGATTCTATCTGTTATATCACCAGGGGTTGTAGAAGTCTGGGAAGGCTTGCTTACTTTCTTCTTCTTCCCCATCTGTGTTGTATTTGCTTGGGTTGCAGACAGAAGGCTTCTGTTTTACAAATATGTCTATAAGAGGTATCGAGCTGGCAAGCAAAGGGGAATGATCATTGAACATGAAGGAGACAGGCCCTCTTCCAAAGCTGAAATTGAAATGGATGGGAAAGTGGTCAACTCTCATGTCGATAATTTCTTGGATGGTGCTCTCGTTCTGGAAGTTGATGAGAGAGACCAAGATGATGAAGAAGCTAGGAGAGAAATGGCCAGGATCCTGAAGGAGTTGAAACAGAAACACCCAGAAAAGGAAATTGAGCAGTTAATAGAATTAGCCAACTACCAAGTCCTAAGTCAGCAGCAGAAGAGTCGTGCATTCTATCGTATCCAGGCTACACGTCTGATGACTGGAGCTGGCAATATTTTAAAGAGACATGCTGCAGACCAGGCCAGAAAGGCTGTCAGCATGCATGAAGTCAATACGGAAGTGGCAGAAAATGATCCAGTCAGTAAGATCTATTTTGAGCAGGGGACTTATCAGTGTCTTGAGAACTGTGGCACAGTGGCCCTCACCATTATCCGCAGAGGTGGCGATTTGACCAATACTGTTTTTGTTGACTTCCGAACAGAAGATGGCACAGCCAATGCGGGCTCTGATTATGAATTCACTGAAGGTACTGTGGTCTTCAAACCTGGAGAGACTCAAAAGGAAATCCGTGTTGGTATCATTGATGATGATATTTTTGAAGAAGATGAGAACTTCCATGTGCACCTCAGCAACGTCAAAGTGACATCAGAGGCATCAGAAGATGGAATTCTGGAGGCCAATCACATTGCAACCCTTGCTTGCCTGGGCTCTCCCTCTACTGCCACTGTCACTATTTTTGATGACGACCATGCAGGCATCTTTACCTTTGAGGAACCTGTGACCCATGTGAGTGAGAGTATTGGCATCATGGAGGTCAAAGTGTTAAGAACATCTGGAGCACGAGGAAATGTTATCGTTCCCTACAAAACAATTGAAGGGTCTGCTCGTGGTGGAGGAGAGGACTTTGAGGATACCTGTGGAGAGCTGGAATTCCAGAATGATGAAATTGTGTAAGTACTACTATTTTAATGATATTTTAAATAAAATTTTATGCATTGAATAGACTGCTTATTTTAGAAGACTACTTGCAGCATGTCAGTCTTTAGCTAAATACCACTTGCTCAGATGAACACATGCATACCTTGGATGAACAGCCTTTTGGATAATTTTTAAAAAGTATTTTAAAAACGTTACAGGTGATGATAGAAGGCAGCTTCAGCCTACATGTATCATCAAATCCATGAGAGAGTGAATAATTTGTATTCTGCTTTGAACAAATATTCCACAAGAAAAACAGTATCTAAAACCATTATAATAAGGTAGTTCAATTGATGGCAAAGAATAACTAGGAAAATCACTTTAAAAAGAAAGGAAACATCTCTCTTTACTTGTTTTATGATCATCAGGGCTAGATGAAGGCAATACTTTCATTTTTGGTTGAAACTGTGTTACTTAAGAATATAAATATAAAATACAGAAATGTTTGGATCAGAATGTTAATGCATTATATTGAAATGACCAACTCTATTTTTTCTGTCATATACCATTTGGGGGATGGGTGAAAAGCTTGCTTCTAGTTTTGTCTTTTGTTTTATAGTATCAACCAGACTGCCTTCTCCTGTCTGCTCTAGGGGAGCAGAAAAGTCAAGGGTATTTTATGAGACACCTAATTGTCAGTAGGTGACTTAATCTGAAGAGGGAGGAATAAAGAAACAGAAGAAAAGAATCCGCTTTCTTTCTGTGAATTTGTATTACTGTGACATTGCCTAAGGAAACTGTATCCATGCAATCTTTGACCTCAAAGTCCAAGATAGCAAGAGGATGTGGTCCTTAAATTAGATGTAACAATGCCCTTCTGCCAACAGTCATTTAGAGGAGTTGCTTTCCCCTCTGTGCCTATGAGAGTGTGTTGTCAATGTTCCAACTTACTGGAGGAGAACCGAACTCAATTTGCTGTAGTCCTTTCATCATCATCATCTAAGTGCTGAAATGGTTTTTCATACCCATGCTTTGGTGAAGAGTTCTAATTTCTGTGCACTGAAGCCTGGGGAAGTCAAGGAAAGATAAAGATTGAGTTTTATGAGGCCATGGTAATTAGGGGATTTCACAGTACCTAGTGATAGAGCTTTTAATTTCTAGAGGTGTTTAATTATGATTTCATATGGTGGTATCGTGAAATGTACCAGACAGACATTACTGGAAAAGAAAACTCCATTTATTCAAAACATAGCAAAAGCAAAGTCAGATGTCCCTGGCTCATGTTCTTACTATCTCTAAGTCTCTTCTTAATGCTCTATTGTACTGGCAAAAAGTCATTGATTAGAATTGCACCATCAAATCAACAGAAGAGATTTTTGCCATTCAGTCTTTAATGCAATTTTCTATACTGAGCTCTGTGTGCGCATGTTTCTCATCTTTGATAAGCCAAATATAATTCTCAATTGGCAAATGGAGGGGAGATATACCAAACCAAAAAACTTTGGCATAAAATTATAACCTTCACAATTCAAGTGGGTATTTAATAACTGATGACTACTAGAAAATGAGTATAAGTATCACATATGTATCTATTGATAGATCTATTTATCTATGCTGATCTACTTATCCAGATATATTACTTATAGAAATAAACATATTTATTCAAAATACATAAATCTAAATTGTTTTTAATCCTGTAAAACCTGTCTACATAATACACATTTGTAAATACACATACGTGTACATGTATAAATACATTTCTATACAGGACCAACATACCCTGACATTATGTTTATGTGTATATCTATCTGTTTACCTATTCATGACATATAGCATATACATAGATACAGGTATGTATGCCTATATATGTATGTACACACATATATACACATGTATTTATGTGCATACATACCTATTTATGTATATGTTAAAGGTGTAGTAGGCAGAACCTCTGTTTTAGAGACATGAAGACCTGAGTTCAAGTTCTGACTCTGCCTTATACTAACTGACTGATCATAGGCATGTTATTTCATCTCTTATTGCCACAGTCAACTCTCCAAAACTGTGTAAAGCACAGTTTGTATTGTGAATTTCTACTCAAGGAACCCACCATCTTAGAGGATTCCATAGAGCAGTGACTTGACTAGGGTTACAGGGCCAGTGTGAGTTGAAGATAGGACTTGGATCAATGTCTTTCTGGTTCTAAGATCAGCTCTATGTGCACCATACTATACTTCTTGCCCCTTTTTAGAGTGTTTTAATGAGGGTATTAAATTTAATGATGATGGCATATTGGCCTACTAGTAGGTAAAGAGTGGACATAAACCAGTGGGGATTGTTTTTTCCCCTAGGAACTTGCATTGATGAGATTCTGAAGGGTTATCCACTCAGATGCATTTTCTCTTTCCTATTGGCACCTTAACATTCTGTGCTCAGAACACCTTAATGCATTTCTTATTTTTCTCCATTAGATGATATCCAGTTGAGAAATTAATAGAATCAATAACAAAGGTCATCAAACTAAAGTTGTATTGCATGTTATTTGATAGATTCAATAAAACAGGTCTTGAAATATAGCTGGTTATATTTAGGCTTCAGATGCTTCCTTATGAAACACTTGATGGCCCACTTCTATTAAAACTAATGTTCTTGCATAGTATTCATCTTAAATGCAGGTTTGCCCTAACTGATATGCTATCTAGGACTCTTACTAAGCTATAAATAAACAACCTTTCAGCTGGAATGTAGATTTTTTTTAAAAAAGAAAGCAAGAATGATGGTGATTGGATGGAATAAGTTATTCTGTCAAGCTCCATTTAAGACATTGAATGTGCAAAATGAGATTGGTTTTACTTGCCCAGCAAAAGCAGTAGCGACAATCTTTGACTTCAGTAGCGTATTCACTCATCAAACTTGGTTACCATTTAAGTAGCAGGACTTCTTTGGATCCCAACTTGTATAAATCATTTAAAGTACAAGTAATCCTATGTTAGTGCCCAGAGATGATAACTTGTTTTACATTGGTGAATTACAGTAAATACTTTTGATTGAATGTGATACCAGGTGATTGGTTTGCCTACTAGGATTTAATTGAAATGGGTCTAATGGAATCCACTACTGCGCTCTTTAGAAGCTATAACTTACTACTCACCATGAATTTTCCTCTTCTTATCCATTAATATAGTTACCTATAACAAAAAAATTCTAGTTTCTGGCCTGTCCACCATCAACTCTCTGCGTCACTTGAATCTCTGCATCCCTTCATGAGGTTAAGCACACAACCTCTATTCTCTGCTTGGTAATACTTTTCTTTAAATGTTATCTTCAAAGCGTTCCAAGTGAAGTAATTACTGGAAAGGCACTGATTTCATGGTTATATTACTTAAAGAAATCATTACCCAGGATGAAAATCAAGTGTAATCTAATGAGAAATAGAAATACAATAGATATTTTGTTATTTCTTCTTTGAACATACATACCGCTGGTCCCACTTAGAGATAAGGTAAATTACTTATTTTTGATATTTTATTTCTCAAGAATATACTTCTCTTATGGCAAGTGTGTCTTATTTAATGCACTCATTTTTATACTCATGTAAGTGAAGTCTTTCAAGTTGACCTTTTACTTATAAAGATTGGTAATTGCTAAATGGCACCTTCAGTTCTAGTAAAATTGAGATTCAGAATGCCATTAAAATGATTAAAAGAAAAAAATAAGACTATATTAAATGCTTACTTTAAAACTAACATTATTTATACATATTACCTGTAAAGCCCAACCTATGGTTAAAAGTCAAATCCCAAATAGCTGATCTTGATATTAATTTATTGATGTTCTAAGTAACATTTTATTTCATTAATTGTATTTAGATACATATTTTCCACACATTTCAAGTATTAATAATTGATGGATATTAATGATGCTTATTTAGCGATAAGACTGTCATCAAATAAGTACATTTCCAAGAGTTGACATTAAACTGACTTCCTTAGAGAAATGCTAGAATTTATTTGCTAATATTGGCATTAGATATGTAACTAAATTTTAAATTGAGTTATAGCACATATGTCATAGATACAAAAGATTATTTTGAAAGATATCTGAGGAAATGTATGTATTTTAAAATTGAATATCTGGAGTAATAATAGATAATTCCATGGCAAATGTTGCTTACATCAGCATTTTACTAGGTAGCTAGAGAAATTAGAATAGTAGAATGCAAAGGAGAGAGCTGATATTCACTCTCTCCTAGTACTAAACATTGTATTAGAAAAAGACAAGGATGGGAAATAGACCTGGTGTCCTGAATGCAGTGAACTCCCCCATGTAGAAACTCCTTTTACTGATCTAGGTCAGCACATTCTCTCCAAATTGTAGTCTTACAGGGCTGCCTAGATTATCCCGCCAGTGTATGACACAAGTCTTCCTGGCTTGCTTTATATTGTAAAGGATTAATTTTGAAACTAAAACAGATTTTTTAAAAAAGTGATCCATGAAGTGTTTAGTCTTAACACAAACATTTACATTTTTTGCAAAAGAAAAAGATAACAAATGAGATAAAATCATAAAAAGGCCAGATTTTTTTATTCTATTAAATTATATGGAAAAATAGAATGTTTCAAATGAGATATTTTATCCCTCGTTCTTCTTTCTCTTGATTTATTCAGTTCTAGTAAAAATGACTTACTGAGAATAGACAGATGCAATTCTGAAACAGGTAGAAGATCATCCAGAAAAAAATAAAAGAAACCAAGGTACGAAAAAGGAGAATAAAATATAAGATAATAACAAAAACAGAAGCTACAGTATGAAAGAATTAAAATGGATATATAAGACATGAAGATCCAAGAGGAAGTCAGGAATAAAGAATTTAGGAAAGTAAAACCATTGACTGATTTTTTTTTCTTACACTTATGCATGTACAATTAAATACTACTCTGCAGAACACTTTAATACATTTAGACAATCAAAATGAAGGTTCCCTCAATATTTTTTTACATAGAAGTAGTATATTCCCTCCCTAACATAGTAGCAGAATAAATTTGGATGGAGTAATTTTATGGATTTAATGTATTTATGAATTTAATACATTATTTTTTCAGTACTTACTATTTCTCTCATCTAAAAAACAATAATTTCATGACAGCAAAATCTGGAACTTTAGATTATAGCAAGATGTGTTATTTTTCAACCCAGAGCTACCGCACAGTGAAGACTTGTTTAGGAAGCTAGTAAGGGACAAAGCTGAAATTGGAACCCAGACCATCTTTCTCTAAGCCTAGTGACACTTCTTTCCCATGATACATTCTGTATGAATATTATTTGTTAGAAAAAGTCCTGAGCATGGAGCAAGAGCTGGGTTTGAATCCTTTCTTTACCATTTGTTTACTATATGACCTCCAATGAACAGAACATCTTTGTTTTATAACCTTATGTAAGCTGGATATTGGTCTTCAGGGTAGCCTGGCCCTGAAATTCCTTGTTTTTCTGGAACTGAAAGAGTTAATTGATTAGCGATTCTCCTAATATCTTCTCTAGTACCTAGTTCTAACCTGGAACTATTCAGACTTATTGTTAACCTGTGAATGATATGGTTAAATAAGTATCAGAGAGGCCCAAAAGACCTGTTCACTGAGGCTGCATGTCCACATTAGGGTTTACATTTTAGTTGATCTTTGCAAATTTTTTCCCATCTATTTTGCCTTTCTTTTTGCTCTTATAGTGTAGCTTTTTTGGTTCATAGCTAAAGTGCAACTCCTTTATTATTAACTTTTTATAATGGCCTACAAAGGCCTTGTAACTTTAAATTGCCTGGAATGCAGAGCTCCTTCCTATCTACTTAAAATAGTGGATTTGCATTTGCCTCCTTTTTATACGTTCTTCACATGTCTAATTAATGACAATAGAGAAACCTTAAGAGATGCTGGAGATGCTTATTGCCATGTGCCAACTATACCCAGATGTTTGAAAAAAATGCACCATTTAATTGTAGAGATAATGCACTCTACTGTATTTGGATATTTGCATTCTAATGATACCACTTACTATTTATGTGAATTTGGGTCATTCTCTTGCTTTCTCTAGACCCTGGCCTCCTCCTCTGGAAAATTAAGTGCTGTATGTAATGATCCCAAAGTTCTTTCCCCACTCTACATGCTACATTTCCATATCAGTAGGCATGAATATGTTTTTGCATTGGTAGCTCAACCTAGATGAAGAGGGACTAGACCTGTGATTGCAATGCTAAAGTAAATGTTAGATTAGGAAATTTCTTTTACCAATGCTGTGTGACAATTTCTCTGCAAGGTTGCCTAGATAATTGAGAGGTTAAAAGTGACTTGCCCAGGACCACATAGGCAGTCTGTGTGCAAGGCAGTACTTCAACCTGACCCTGAAGCCAATTTTCTATATACTAAACTACTTTTTGGTCAAGTTGAATTCTGAATATGCTTTTGGAAAGTCAAAATTCAACATACACTTTTGTGTCTAAAGTGTTCTCATGTTTTACCTCTACTAGATCAAAGGAAAAGAAATTAAAATTTGCCTTTAAGGCTAAAATTAGCAAATACCCTATGACATTAACTTTCATTCTCTTTATGCAAAACCAGTGTTCAGATGTGATTTAATAATTTGCATGTGAATAGAGTAGTATTTTTCTACTTTTGCCATTAAATTAGATTCTCTTCGAAATGAACAGATTTGTTATGTTCGGAGAATATTGTCAGTTAAGTGGAAGAGTCATTCTATTCTTCTTAATGATTTAAAATTCAGAGATACTGTAATGCCTTCATTTCTCCTTCTTTATTTTGTACTGTTCCTCCCATTTCCCATATAAGGGAAAGAATAAAAGAAATTCCTAGGTACTATATGCTAGCATATGGGGTGGTACTTAACAGCCACACTTACTGGTGGTACTGATAGAAATTGGAATTCCCAAGACACCATTAAACAAAATATAATCTCTAACAAACCAATATTATGAGGACAGCTTTTTGTTTTCCTACATTGAAAGTCATAAGCTTAATCTGACCCAGTTTTCAAGTGAGCTATTCAGTGAGTGATAAAGAAGTAGAACCGATTAGATTTTAGCTATCTCAAAAATGAAGTGAAAGCTGGCCTTGTTCCAGATTTCTTGCTCAACCAAAAGAGTATTAAAGTAAGGAAAATGAAATGAAATTCAGTCAGATTGCCTCTTTATTAAAACTTGACAGTAGTCCTATCCATGGAGCCATTGATGTGTTCTAGGATACACCAATGAGTCGTTGGCATCTAGCAGAAAGATTTTTTTTCATGGTTCTAGAGGTCAAAATTCAGACTAAATGACAGAGAGTGACAGGGAGACAGATTTCAGCTTCCTGAATATAAGCA
This sequence comes from Notamacropus eugenii, assembly GCF_028372415.1. Classification (NCBI taxonomy): domain Eukaryota; kingdom Metazoa; phylum Chordata; class Mammalia; order Diprotodontia; family Macropodidae; genus Notamacropus; species Notamacropus eugenii. The sequence goes on from NC_092872.1 coordinate 670,793,692, forward strand.
AGAATTTTCTAACAATTAGAGATGTCAAAAAATGGAAAGAGTTACCGGTGACACCTGTCTTATTATTAAAGGTGTTTTAACAAAGGCTAGACATTCATTAATTGACTATTGTAGATTCAGAATGATCAGCTCTGAGCCAGGCATCTCCTTGCAACATCCCTGTTCATAATACTCACTTGTGGTAATTGACCAAGAAATTTTGGTAAGCCATCCAAAATTGGTCAGGAGAGGGGGAAGGCTATTGGTTTAAGAAACATTTGGTGGCATGAAATATTCAGTTGGCATTCCTTGGAAATAATTCTGATAGAAAAACTTACATTAGCATCGAAATAGTTAATACAATTTTTTGATCTCTCTATATTTCGTTAAATATGATTGTGATAAATGTTCATAAATACAAGCATAACTAATTTTAGTAAAAGGGTAAAATGCACTTATTTTCCACATGAGAGCCAAGGCCAATTCTTTCAAGAAATCTTTACCCTTACCTGAAGTGATAGGGAGTTTCTGACTTTGATCAGAAACGTCACTTCAGTTTAAGTGTTAGTTTTAAAGTCCTGTTTTTTTCTGCTTAGTTTATCAAATATGATGGGGGGAGGGGCTATTCTGACTTATATTTACATATATATATATATTATTTTTACCAGTCCTCATTCTGCTTTCTTACTACATGCCATGAATGAGGAAGTTTAATTACATTGAATGCTTTAATTAATGTTCATAGGTCACTCATTCCAAGTCATTTTCTCCAGATTTTTAATCACATCAGTGGAATTCTTTTGCTCTGAATTTTTTCAATTAACTTTATGGACAAATCTGTAGTGTAGATGGAAGGGAAAGAATAAAATTTGGAGAGGATAATAGTGAAAACAATTTATCATAGGATAAAACCGAAAGGGACAGCAGAGATCATCTAATCCCACTCCTTCCTTTTATAGGTGGGTGCACTGGACAGAGTGCAGGACCTAGAGACAAGAAGACCTGAGTTCAAATGTGACCTCAAACACTTGCTAGCTTAGTGACTGTGGGAAAGTCAATTAACATCTGCCTCAGATTACTCACCTATAAAATGGAATTTTTTTTTCCATCTACACTACAACGGAAACATTGCTTAGTAGTTGGACGATCTCTTTTGTCTTTTTCTCTTGGACTTAAATGACATTTTTCCTGCAAGGAAAGTTGAGGTTAGCTTTATGATTCCCCGTTGTTACAGCGCAGCTCAAATCTATAAATATTTTTTTGGCCATAATTACATGAACTTTCTATTTTATTTGGTGCACAATGTGATACTTAAGAAATGATTGATTTACTTAGAAGTTATCAGGCAGTTGTCTGTATAATTATACCTTCCTGAAAAGAATTGGAGTCATTTTCTCTATGATCTGTGTACAATATGTAAGCTTTTATTTTGTATGAGAATAGTGTATCATCATCTATTTATACTCATCTCCTGCTTCTGTCCATTTAGCAGTGTATTGGTAAATATAAACATGTCTTCTAAACAAATGACAGTTTGAATAAGGACATTTTAAACAATGCTTGCCACACAGGAGACCTCAGCATGCCTTTCAGGGTCTACTCAAAGGGCATGCATTTGTATCATGCTGGGCAATGATATATTATAAGGCCTTATACAAGTTCCAGGAAATGATTGTTTTTTTCCCTTGCATTTGAAATGAGCTACATATGGTGTTTGGCTTAAAGAAAAATGAAGGGGAGATAAATAGATCGATGCTTGTAACTATTGATTTTTTTTTCAACTAATTTATAGCCCTTCTCTTTAGCAAACAGGCAGAAATCTGCTAAAGATTCTTACGAGAGTAGCTGAGAAAAGATAAAAAATGTAATCAGATTGAACCTTGAGAATTCAGAGGAGACAGAAAGGGAAGCAATCATATCTAAAATGTCCATCCATAGTATTCATCAGCTGTAAAGCTCCATTTGAGAATTAATTTATAATGTTAATTACTTACTTGTAGAGTGTTGAGGTGCTCACCACATTTGTTGCTATGACTGATAGTTGAGCAGTACCAGCAGCCTAACTGTGGCTTCGGGAGATCTGGCCAGTGATGTTGTATTTTAGCCCAGTTTCTGTTGCAGAATCACAAAAGGAATATTAAACTTGGGAGGAAATTTAGTGGTCACCTTGTCCAACCCATTACTGAAAATGAAATCCTCGTTACAGTTTACTCAGTAAGTGGTCATCCAGTCTTTTTAGAAGACCTCTAAATTTCAGGGAAGTCACCACCAAAGCAACTCATTGCACTTTGAGAGAATCCTAACTAGAATAACCGTTATTCCTAGTTCAGTCCTTTGGGATCTAAAACTTACAGTTTGTGTTGTCCTTTCCCTGTGCGGATAACTCTATCTACTAAGTCAAGTCCCGTGCATCCTAGGTGAACATACGTAACCTTCCTATGGTAATAGGTCAGCAGCCAGGTGAATGAGGCAAGAGAAAAAGCAAGGATGTTTGCATTGCCCAAGGCAGCTCTACCCTGAAAACAATCATGATTTGTTAATTTGAGTGATTAGAGATGATAGAAAAGACTTAGATCTGGAAAGAGGCACTGGGGAAACAATCTGCATACTTAGTCATTGTCTGAAGCAGTCCCTTGGGTTTTCAAAGCAGAAGAACACCAAAACAAAAGAGATGGCAAAGTTGTGCACTTAACTGTATTTTCAGTTTGAGAGAATATAGCAAATCTTCAAAATGGAACAGGCAGTGAGCCCAATTTTAAGTGTTCACATTCAATTCAACTAAATCTAATCCAATGAGTATTTCTTAAGTGCCAACTGTATATGTGGTATTGTGGTAAATCCTGACAATTCAAAGAAAAAAATGAAAATGTCCCTGACCTCAATGAAACTCACATTCTATGGGGAGAACATAGCATATAAGTAGATAAGTATTTACAGACATTTTACAGAGAGATAATATAAATATTTTACAGATAGGTCTAGACCCATAATTTCATTAATGAAGGAAATTTTTGGTGAGGAAATTTCCTCCACCAAGGCAGAGCAGAAACTCATCTGTAACTTACTATATCTTAGAGACTTAATTGGGACTCTAAAGGTTAAGTGACTAAAGTTTAGGTAATTTTATAGTATATATGTTAAAGGTAGCATTAAACCCAGGATTTTTAAACCCCATCATGCTACCTCTCACTGAGTATATCCTTTTTTGTTTTTGGGTTTTTGTTTTGTTTTGTTTTTTGGAGAGAGATGGGAGCGCTAAGGGATTCAGGGGTGAGGAAATGCCTTGTGAAGGATCTAAGATTTAATAGCCTCTGACTTTGAGCAAGTAACTTTCACTTTCACGCTCCATTTTCTCAAATGTAAAATTGGAAAACAAACAAAAAGAACGCTATTTTTTCGTTATTTATGTCACAGTAGATTGTGAGGAAAAAGCTTTGTAAATCCTAAAGCTCTATGCAAATGTGAACTGTTATTATTTTTAGCTAGTCTTTTTTAAATGGCAATATACCAATAAAGTATCCTCCTTTCCCGAAAGGGAAAAAACGTAAATTAAATATAGGCAGAATTTGTGGGCCTATTTTGATAGTCATTGTGTAGAATGCTTTTAATGGTAAGTGGAGTCATACTTATCTTCAGAGTTATATATCATGATGGATGTTGACTTTGGCCTGACTCATCTTTGGAACTGAGGTCAAAAGGAAAGCATTTTTCTTCAAATTATAATACATGGTAATTTAGTGCTCCAATAACTTTGCATTACATCACTCTATTGTCCTCAGAAGTATCATCCCCATAATATCCCTTACCATCTCCATAGGAGATGTGATCTCATTCCATTAGGAGTTTGTATTTTTGCTCTTGCAGCCTGGGATGAGGAGTTAGGAGGCTCCTATTCAATTCTTAGAAGCAGTGCTTTGCTTAAATAATAAACAAAAGAATTTTACCTCCCACAAGTGACTTTTGTAATAGGACTTGGAAGCTGAGATCCAATTTAATAAGTTTTATTTTTTGCTTGGCTACTGTTTTTCTAATTCCTTCTCTTTTGCTTCTTTCAATTTCTACTTCCCACCGTGGTTCCCACTGATTCTCTCGTCCTCTTGTGGCCAACAAATGCTTGTTTCTTCTGGAATCAAGGCTCATTAAAGAACAGGCTGCCTGATCTGTCAGTTGATAGCTGAGAAATGAGAAAAGAGATTATGCATAGGGTCTATGGCCTCATTCTCCAATGGTGTTGCAAATGCTCCTTTCCCAGCCTGATGGGAAAGCAGTTGATAATTCAAAGTAACTCCCAGCACAGTCTGTTTGAAACTTTGATGTACTCCATTAGATTACTCTAAATAGATATATCCACAGTACCTTTTATTAAAACTGAACTGAAATTTCCCTGTTGTATGGAAGGTTTGAATATGATATTAAAGGAATGAGAAAAAAATCTATTAGGTTTCCTGATTTCTTAATGGGGAATGGCTTGCTTTGTGCAGTTCTAGAACAGGAAGTTCTTGACATAAAGCCTGTATCTTTTGGATGAAGTGTAGGACAGACCCCTGATTTTACTACAGATTTTTTTGTACATTTCTGAGGCTGAAAGGGTGGATTTGTTTACCTAGCAGATATGTAAAAAAATCATAAGAAGAGCTCTTACACAAGGTACTGGGGACAGATACTAGGCAATTTCATGTTACTTGATAGACAATCTGAAGGTTTTATTAGTTCAGGGAATTGCTGTGTCTGAAGAAACAACCCCACCTATTTGACTGATGATTTGAGAAAGAATAAATGGGGGGTGGGAGTTGAAGTTTGCCTACATGAGCATAATTTTTTATCATGATATTAAAGGTGGTATTTGTGATAAAGGTTTTATAATTAGTCTGTCTCACTACAACAGCAATGTAGATTTATCTCAAATGAGGCAAATTTGGGAGGAAGGGAGAAGAAAGAATGTAAGCCCCTTAAGAGCATATTAGTCATTCAGAAGTATTTGTTAGGTGACTATTATTGTAAGTACCAGGCACTGTGCTAGGTGTTAAGAATACTAAGACACAAATGCAAATTTCTACCTTCATGAAGCCTGTATTCTAGTAATGGGAGACTACATGTGTATAAATTGTATGTGTATTGGTACATGTACACACACAAACACACATGCCCACATGCAAATACATACATACATGTGCATATATGCACAACATGTGTGTATATGTTTCCCCTTAATAGAATTCAAACTTCTTGAAGGTAGAAAATACATTGTGTATATGTGTACATATATACACATATACACATACATATAAAGTATAAACAGAATAACAGAGGGAATTCTGAGAGCTAATAGTTTTTCACAGCTGGGGGGATCCAGATTTGTCCTAATGAAGAAAGCTTGGAAAGAAACTAAGGATTTTAAGGAGTGAAAGTGAGGAGGCAGTACATGGTAGTCATGGGAGAGGGGCATGGGAAGGGGCAGGGAACAGCTGGTACAAAAACCTGGAGAGGGGAGATGGCATATCCTAGATAAAGGTCTACAAAAAGGCCAGTTTGTCTGAAACTATAGATGAGTGGAAGGGTAAGCTGCCAAGGTACTTCAGAAACAAAAGTAGGAGAGTTTATATAATAAAAGAGTTTATATTTGACCCTACAGTTAAGAAGACACTATTGGGGTTTACTGAGTATGGGAAATGGCAAGATATGATCTTTTAAATTTTTGCTGTTGTATCCTCACTACCCAGCACAGAATCCTTAGCTTAGCTATATGCCTAACCACATGTGTGCTTTCCTGATCTCCCTAGCTACTAGTAAGGGCTCTTGAAATTAATTTGCATTTGTCCTTTATATAGCTATATAATAGACCCCCATATTTGTATATGCAACTATGTATATGTGTGTGTATTGATATTTATACACATAATTTTGTGATACATGTATACGTTTCCACTGCTGTGTATACATGTTGCTTCCTCTAGTAAAATAGAAGTTTGGAGGGAAGAGATCATTTTGGTTTTCTGTTGTTTGCTCTCTACCCTTAGTATAGTACCTGGCACATAGTAGATGCTTTAAAAAATACTTGTTTATCGATTGATCATAAATTAAACAATTAAACCCATAATTGTTCAGTTTCTGCCTTATACTGAACTTTTGGCCTCGTACATAGAGTTGACCACTTGGGTGAGCCCTTTATGTTATTAAATTTTACTGAAGCTGATCAAATTCTAATGCTACCTTCTAGCTTATAGGGCTGTGATGAAGTTCTCACCAAATGCTTAAATGACAAAGTTTGCTCCTGCAGTCAATTTTTAAAAAATTTGTTGCTGAGTGCCAGCTGAGTCCCAGCACTTTCAAGTAATCAGACCACCCACTCGTCACTCCCTTTCCCCCCCTCCTCACAACACTAACACTATTTTTCTTCTGACAATATTGAAAAACTGACTCATGTATGACTGTGACACTAATACCCCCAAATTGGCAACCGCATCTAATTTTATCAAGAAACAGGAAAAACCCAAGAAAAAGCAATCTACTATGATTTTCTCCAAAATAAAAATAAAACTTTATTAATTTTATATATATATATAATACATATATAAAAATACACAAATGCATATAGAGATATATATGTATATACAAATATATATGAGAGTCATAGATACATGATATAGATATCAATTATATGAAGATTTAATCAAAGATTAGATATGTGTGTAGGTATACATATACGTAGATTATAGATAGATAAATATAGATATATATTTGGATTTGAAGTTATGATTGATCATTGAATTGATGATTTATGAAGTTTTTTAAAGTGTTTTCAGAGTGAATTACTCTGCATCAACTTATACAAGTCTTCACAAATTTCTTTAAATTATTCATTTTTTATGATTTTTATTGTATGATGATAAGCCGTTATATTCAAATATCATAATTTTTTGCTCTCGCCTTTTGCTCACAATGTTCTTCCACTAACATGCTGAAGAAAACATATGGTGGAGAATTGGGAGAACATAGCCTAGGGAGATGACATTTTGATCCCAAAGTCTAAGCATTGAAGGCAGTTTGCCATTTAGTTGATGAGACTATGCGTTATGTACTAAATGGTTTGAGTTTAAATCCCTGCCAATAACATTAGATTGTATACCTAAGTTTCTCTGTGCTTCAGACTTTGTCAGTGAATTGGTGTTGCCTGGGAATCACCAGTGAAGAGCTAATTATGATCTAATGATCACAGACAGACATGGCTGGTAATGGGGAAGTGAGTCTGACCTCATCTCTGTGACGGAACCCTCAGAGCCACACACATAGAGCAAAGACCTGGCTTTTTACCTAACACTTGCACAGTGATCTCATGAGGAACTCAGTGAAGCCAACTCCCTAATCTGGGATATCCTCATGGTACTAGCAAGACTTAACACAGGATTGTTGTTGTCTTGTTTTTCTTTACTTCACCTGCCTCAGAGGAAAAAATCATTTCAAAATCAGGATCTTTACACTGAACTGGTCAGCTCGGTGGCTAGCTGATGCAGTAGATAAACAGCTGGACTTAGAGTCAGGAAGATTCATCTTCCTGAGTTCAAATCTGGCAACAATCTTCTGAAACATTCTCTCAGAATTTACCTTCCAAATGAAGTCGTGGATGGTCAAGGCTAAAACAAAGAAAAATTAGTCAAAGATGATTCTCATACCCAGAACAGAGACTTTTCTATACTGGGTGCCTATAACCATCTAGATTTGACATTTTCTTTTAGTGACAACTTTGAGAGGCTGCCATTTTCCTCCCTGGGTGATTGGTGTTTAATAATTCACTCAGGATCTAGCTATGGAATATTTCAGCTCTATCTCTAATTTATTTTCAACATTCCAATTGCATTAGAGCATGAGTATATATTTCTTTCTAATTCAGTCAATTAGTCCTGTTCCCAAGATTGTGCTCAGATAGCTGCAAAGTCAGAATTTACTCATACTGAGAACCCTGATGGCTGATGAGTGAATTACAAGAAACTTCTCTCCATCCTTCATCCCCTGTTCTGCATTATTCCTTCTGCTTTTACCTTGTACTTTATTTCTACTGATTCCAACCCTCTCCTTAAAAATCAGTTACATATGATAGGTACCTTTCTGTTAAGTTGACAATCTCCTGAATCTACACTTGATTATACTTAGAATCCTCCCCCTGTTTATTAACTATCACTTTGGGAGGTGAGTTGGCATTGATGGATCCTATTGTGTGTTGTGTCTGTCCAGCTCTTCCAGGATTTATAGCATGTTTAATTATGTCTCAAACTATTCTTTTCCCCTTGCAAGGTCAAGACTACTGAACTAGTTTAATATTTTTTCATTATATATATTTAAGAAATGTTGTGCCTTCAATGGTCCCTTCAAATTAGGATTATGTGTCTTAAGAATTTGTGCACGAAAGCTTGATAGTTTTTTCCTCATTAAAAAGGATGCAATAAGTTAAGGATATGCTCATTCTCAACTTCACTATGCCTCTCTGAGGGTCAGTTTCTTCATCTTTGAAATCAGAATACCAATACTGGAAGTACATAGGTCCCAGGATTGTTGTGAGAAGCAAATATGATATTGAATGCAAAAGTTCTTTGTTATTATAATGCACTAAGTAAATGCAGGCTGTTTTCAGTACATTCACTGAATGCAATATTCATTCCATCCAAGTGGGACATTCCAGCTCTTGGATATGTACCCAACTCCCAAACTCATCCACCAAAAAAAATCAGCTTTTAGAGAATGAAAGAAGAGTACTGACCCTATTTTCTCAGTGAGTACAGAATAATAAATGGCAGCTGATTTGGTTGTCATAGAGCACAAAGGCTTGAAAAATATCAGAAAAACAAGGGGGAAGCTTGAATGGAGTTGAACAGCTCTCCTAGTAAGAGTTGACAAGTAAGTAAACAGAAAAAAAAATCAGATACAAAGTTTGTGTGTACTTCGTTTCACTGGAATACTGCTGCTTTGGCTGTTAGGTTACTATAGGAGACATAGGAGGAAATCCTTGAAGCCATGTGGCTCTTAGGTTGATGTAAAAGAAAACTGCTAAAACTATGAAAAGTGATGGTGGCACCTCATTTTTACATAACACCATAACACACTTTTTCAAAAGGCACCAACACTTTCCAGTAAGATGCTTCAGACAACAAATCAAAGTGTGAAGGATTTGTTTTTGCCCCTATGGAAATCGTTTAATGCTATTGGCCTCAGACCCAATTACATGATTATTTATAAGATGCATAATTTGCATGTCTGGTTAAGTCTTTCCCACCCCTATCTTGAATAGGCTCCACATCATTTGAATCTCTCACAGAATTTTCTCTTAAAAATCTGAAGGCTTAAGTGAGCATTATGATAACTTCTGGAGGGTAGCTGTTCTATGATAAAGAACAAGAATTCTTAACGTGTGTGTGTGTGTGTGTGTGTGTGTGTGTGTGTGTGTGAAGAGAGAGAGAGACAGAGACAGAGAGAGCAAGACACAAAGACACAGAGAGAAAGAGACAGAGATGGACCCTTTTGGGACTATTACAGCTGATGGACCCCCTTCTCAGGTTAAGGTTTTAAGATGATTGAAATACTCAGGATTGCAAAGGAAACCAAATATATACAATGGCCAAGTCTATCTAAAAAATAAAATTCAAGGAGCCAGGTTAAGAATCTTTGATACAGAAGGAAAGCTAAACTCTAGAAGCTCTCCAGGGAGAATTTCAAGGACCTAGAATGTAATCCCAATCCTTTATTGGGGCTATATTAAACATAATTACTTATGTAGGATAGGTAACGTCAAAACTCCTTTGTGGTCAGTATTTTTCTGACCATAGAAAAATGAAACTAGTAGATACCGGTTTTGATTGCTGTTTCCTGGGAGCAATAGAGTGGGTAGTTTCTTGTTTATAACACAGCTACTAAAAAAGATCCCAGAGTTGTTTACATGGCTAATCAAAGAGGAAGTACATTTCCTTGTTGAATGGGTGAGAGGCTACTTTATTCCTAATGGCAAATACCAAGTTCATTTGCTTTTGGGTTTAATGGAATATACTTTCTTTCACTTCGTGAAATTATTTTTAAATATAGGAGTTGGCATAACATATATAATGCCAAGTTATTTGGGAATTCTTGGGTATGCATATGTTTTTTTCTTTTATGTTTACTAGTAAGAGATTAGAATCAAATGCAAAAGGGGAGAAAAGGGAAGGAGCATTTATAAATTGCTTACTATACTCCAGCCACTATACTAAGCATTTGATCCTCACAGCAACCCCTGAGGTTGGTACTGCTATTATCCCCATTTTACATTTGAGGAAACTGAGTCAAAGAGAAGTGACTTGCCCAGGGCCACACAGTGTCTGAGGCCAGATATGAACTCAGATCTTCCTCACTCTAGGCCCTGTGCTGTACCCACTGTGCCACCTCGGATGATTCCATGTAAGACTAATGACAATTCTCAGTGGTATCTAGCAATTCCATACTACCTCTAACTTCTGTTTGGAGGCAGTATGAAGAAATATAAATGGGCCTAGAACTTGGAGTTGGATGATGTGTTCTAGCTGAGACTCTATAACGTTAGACCAGAGCAGTAGAGCTTTAGAATCCCCCTAGTCTAGGTAATGTAACTGAGCTTCAGAGAACTCATGTGACTTACCCAAGGTCACACATGTGGTCAGTTGCAAAGATGGGATTTAGGACTTGGAGTTGGAAGAATCTTTTATGTCATTTGAATTCAGTGCCTTTATTTTAAAGATAAGGAAACAGAAAACCAGACAGGATTTGCCAAAGTCACAAAGGTGGCATAACCAGGATTAGAACTCAGGTCCTGTGAAACTAAACTTGGCCTTCTTTCTTGTGATTCCAAAGACAGTACTTTCTTGGGTACTCTGAGCTTCTTTTTTTTCCTCATCTGTAAAGGGAAAAATCATAATAGCCTATCTTCTTTTTTTTCTGGGAAGAGTCAACATCTGTGATTTAATAATCAGCTATATACCTGATGTATTATTTAATAATAAAAATGAATTCTTTAATAAGAATTTAATAAATCTGAGAAACTTGCTCCAATGATACAGATCCACAACTGTAATGCAATTTGTAGTTGTCTGGGGAATTAGGAAGGTGACTTAAATAGGGTCATATGGGCCAATATATATCAAGGGGAGATGTAAAATGCAGTATGAAAAGTCCATCAAAAAGGTACATAGTATGGATTTGCCTTCAAGTTTGAAATGAACATGCAAAATCCAAATATAATGGAAAGTTAGGTACCAATTCTGGTCAAGGGGGAAAAAAGCCATAATGAGCTATATAGCTTTAATTTGGTTTCCAGGTTTTATTCCATAAAACCAAGAATACAGGTGAGAGGAGGGGAACAGATGTGGAGAAAACCTGCTTAAAGAAACCTTTCCAGCACCTGGCTCCATTCAGGGTTGTTAATCTCTCTGAGTGCTGAGTTCTGTCCCCTGAGTCCCAAACTAACTATTATGGATGAGAATAAAAAGAGCTCCTGCTCCTATCTCATTCATCTTAATAGTTTACAAATTGTATATGCCTAATATAGAAATATGTACATATACACAAACACATAGAGTATGGCTACAATTTTCTTGATGAGAAAATGAGTCTACTCTACAGGGCACACCAAAGTGATATATGGATGTCATCTTACAAGTGGAATGTGAAAATGGTATATTTAACTACAGTTACAGTGAATGATAGTACAAAAATGCCTAAAGCTACTTTATTCTACATTAGAATTCACGTATAAGGGGTTTCCCATCATGGATGTAACTTGCATCCCACAGTCAAGTTTCAAAAGTCTAATATTCAAATTTTAAAAGGAGGGAAATGACAAAAGGAAATAATTGTTTGTTTAATACTTAGATCGGTCAGTTAACCAGTCAATAAGCATTTATAACTGTTTGCTATACTCTGTGCTCAGCTAAGCATTGGAGATACCAAGAAAGACAGAAACAATGTCTTCAAGGACTTGAATTCTAGTGGGAGAGACAATATGCAAATAGCTGTTCATGTAAGATATGACAGATATGGGGCAGCTAGGTGGCACAGTGGATAGATTACTGGACCTGGAATCAGGAATACCTGAGTTCAAATCCAGCTTCAGACACTTACTAGCTGTGTGACCCTGAACAAGTCACTTAACCCTGTTTACCTCAGTTTCCTCATCTGTAAAATGAGTTGGAGAAGGAAATGGCAAGCCATTTCAGTATCTTTGGCAAGAAAGAAGTAGGGATGTGGAAGCACCATAGAAGATGGGATTTCAGCTGAATCTTGAAGTATACCAGAAAAGACAGGCCACAGAAATGAAGAGAGAGGATTTCAACCATGGGGGAAGGTGTGTGTGTGTGTGTGTGTGTGTGTGTGTGTGTAAAGCCAGTGAAAAACATTGGGATCAGGAGATGTAGCATTCAAGAACAGGAAAAAGATGGGTGTTGCCTGTTTGTAAAATACATGGAGGGGAATGAAGTGTGATACTGGAAATGGAAATGTAGGAAGGGGCTTGGTTGGGAAGGGCTTTAAAAGCCAAACAAAGGATGAAGATCTGATCCTGGAGCCACTGGGTTTTATTGTTTGTCTTTGGTTTAGTATGAGCCTAAGGTTTTTGTTTTGGGCAGATTCTATATGTTTTTATCACGTCTGCAGTGAGGAGAATCAGTTCTCACAGCAGCTTGAGTCTATGAGTAAGAGAGAACCTTGGTCTGTGCTGTAGGTGGAAGACTGTGTTAAACTAGGCATAGAACTTAGACTCAACAAAAGCAAAGCTGACACTCATGCCATTGTTTTCTGTCACATGTAAGGAAAGAATATAGGTTTAAGCAAATGGGTGACAGCGAGTAGGAGCACATCTGTTTGCTTCTGTGCAGATTGATGTTTGGAGTTTCCACTTTTTCAGAATTACATTTCTTCCCATTTCCTCAGAATGGAAAGTTGATTGTGGAGCATCCATTACCTGTGTTCTCAAAGGAGGCAGAAGATGACCCAGGCTTGAGTTTCAGGCTCAAGGTCTCTTTCTTTAACAGCTGATCAATAATTTCCCATGGCTTTGGGCTATGAATGCTTCACCTGTGTTGCTGATATGGAAGAAGGGTGTAGACAGGCCTCTATTCCCATTACTCCAGCTCTGCTCAGTGACAAACTCAAGTTAAAAAGGCCAGATCAGCCAAGTTAAGGTTTAGGGTTGGTTTAGATACCTGAAGATATATAGGACAATGAATCCTGCATTTGGATCTCATAAACACCCTTGATTTTAAATCTTACCCGGTATATTTCCAGATCTTATGCAGTTTTCACTTAGCTGCAGTGTTTATGAGGATTGATGACCAGTACCTTTAAGCTGCAGCTGAGAAGTTAGCAAATCAAGATATATTAGAACCTTGGTGAGTAACAATGGACTGAGTAGCTATCCTAGGGGGAGATATGGAAAGGACAGTGGTTGACAGTCAATTAGTGACATTTAGGGCTCACGACACATTTTGAATTGAGAATTTCTCCATTTCTATGCCTAACACACTGTGTCATTCTTTCCCTTTCCCTATGAGGAAGAAGAATGAATTTCTAGTGAATACTTACTTCCTCACTGAGGGTTCCCATCTGACTCCCTTTCTCTTCCTTTTTTCTTTTAAAATTGACCATTTTCATGGATTTTAGCAGTCACCACCTGCTTGCTTCTTTAACAGGGATTACTCTTGGAACTGATGCTTTGAAGATTGTTCTAGGAGCAGGTTAGTTGGGAAAGCCAGTGGAAGGCAGGTGCTTTCCTTCTGCCTGTTGCTACTAAAATCCCTCCTAATCTACCAAAGGGATCCCCTCACATTAGGTACCCTAGACAAGAAAGGAGTAGAGAAAGGCTAAACAGGGGTGGGGAATCTGTGCCTGGAGGTCAGATGTGGCCCTCTAGGTCCTCAAGTGCTGTCCTTTGATTGAATCCAAACTTCACTCAACAAATCCCCTTAAAAGGATTTGCTCTGTAAAACTTGGATTTGGTCAAAAGGCCCCACCCAAGGACCTAGAAGACCACATGTGTCCTTGAGGCTACCCCTGAAAGTAGGCAGGCATTCAATAAGAACTTGTTTAGTGATTAATAAAATAATTTATTCACCTTCTTCCTTTAACAAGGAAAGAATCAATAATATTGAATGAGGTGGGGGGGGGAGAAGGGGGGACGTCAGAGCCAAAATGAATAAGTAAAAGCAGTTAGGATAGTATGTGTAAATTTCACTTAGGAGAATTTCATTTAGGAGCTTTTAACTTGCTACGTTATCTCCCTCCTCAAAAAAAAAAAAAAGGAAAAAATGCAAATATAGTATTTAGGTAGCTTAAAAGAAGGATAATAAGATCTAAGAATTTAAAACTGGAAGGAAGCCTAGAAGTCATCTACTTCAGCCCCCTTTATTTTATAGTGATCTAAATGAACATTAGTGCTTTAAGATTAATAAAGTGCTTTGAAACATATTACTTAATTTAGTCCACAACCCTGTGAGGCAAGAATGATAACAGCTATGTGCTCAAGAGAAGAAAACTAAGGCTGTGAAGGGCTACATACTTTCTCAAGTTTGAAAGAGTTGAAGTGACTTGTCCAGGGTCACACAAGCTAGAAAGTATCTGAGGCAGGACTTGAATTCAGGTTTTCCTAACTCTTATCTCCTAGTTCATCTAGCTGCCTAGAAGGCAAAGAAGACCTAGAGAGGTTAAGGGACTTGTCTGAGATCATACACACGCTAAATAAATAGTAGGACTATTGTTCAAACCCCCAGGTCCTTAGACTCTAAATCTCTTTGTTGTATAGGGAAAGTCTCAGGAAGATCCCCGTTTTAAATCCAAAGACATACAAGGTTCAGTGGAAAAAGTGATAGATTGGGAGTCAGAGGACTCTTCTCAGATCCTGACTTTGGTACTTACTATCTCTGTGACCTTGGGTAACTATTCTAACCTCTCTGGACCTCAGTTTCCTCATTTATAAAATGAAGGGATTAAAGTACATCATCTTAAAAAACCCTTTCATCTTTAAATCTGTGGTACAATGTCTTAAAGTTCCATTTCTTATTTAACCCATAAATATCATCCCTAGGCAAGTAATTTAACCTCATTTGACTTTCCTTATCTATTAAATGAGGGAAACACAGAATATTAGACTTTAAAGGAAACTCAGTGGCCATCAAGTTCAACCTGCACAACAAAGGAATCACGCTGTAACATTTCAGACAAGTAGTTGTCCAAACTTGGAGAAGAGGGTGGGTCATATTATCTCTAAGATCCCATAGGCACATATGTCTTAAGGTTTGCATTCAGATGAAAGACAGAAAATAGTCCTTACTTCCCCCCCCCCCTTTTTTTTTACCATAACCATTCAAGACGATTATTTCCAAACTCAAATGGAATTTCGGAAACTAATCCTTCCATTAGTTATTCATATGAATTGAAACTAAAATGGAATTTCTGGGCTGGTCCTGAAATGGATTAAGTTCCTAAGGACTATTCTGACCCAGGCCTGTTTCCCACCCTTCACAGAAAAGTCATCCCAAAAGCCTGAAATCTGGAGGTAAATTACAAAGACAATGACATTGATGCCCTATGTTTCTCCTCTGTATATCACTAGGTGAGTTATGTCTGGAAGTTTCAGAACTTTCAGTGATGTTCAAGAATCTCTAGAAATGAACTTTTAGGTATGTCTGAAGTCTTGTTCCAAGCCAGGCAGGCAGATGAAAAATATGACTTAGCTGTCCTGTGTCCTTTTTCCTCCTTTATAGTCACTCACAATATTGAGGAATAACAAAAATGATGATGTTGCTGTTGCTTCAGTTGCTGTAGTAGTAGTAGTAGTAGTAGTAGTAGTAGTAGTAGTAGTAGTAGTAGTAGTAGTAGTAGTTAGTAGTAGTTGCTGCTGATGCTGTTGCTGTTGTTGTGGACTTCGTACCAGGGAGGAGACTCTGTCTGACAGTATAGAACAGCTACTATTCAACCAACCAAGACCAAATCAATTCAACAGCATTCATCAAGTGGGTCAAGACTATGGAGGAAGGACCAAGGAATACCACAATTCCTTGCATTTCTTCCTTCTTGATGTGATATTTGGGATGGAAGAAGGTAGGTGAAATGAAAACATCACTTTTTCAAAAGTTAAATGGGCCTCAAGATTGGGTGGGGCTGCATTTATACTCCAGAAAGATTGCTCTGGAAATGTGATTTTGCTAAGCTGGAAGGAGCATCAGATCAACAGATCCTTAGTCTGCTATTTCACTGGGAACCCAGCAATTCACTGGCTTGGATTCTTCATTTGTAAGGAGTTCAGGGTTCCCCTGGGCCATTCGCCATAAGGCAGCAACCAGTCAACCATAATGAATTAGTGTCAGGTCTAGATTTAGCACATACAGTGTCCCACTTTCTTAAAGAGCACCTCTAGGTCATGTAGTTAGTTATTGAAATGCTTGCAAATGCTTTTGGATTCCCAGGGGCTAGATGAGGCTAGAAGAATATTTTCTTTAACACATGATTACATATGAGGTACTCTCTCCTCTCTAGATCTATTGAGTCTCAAGTTGAACTTACTACCAAGGAGATCTCATCTCATTGTGAAAGGTTGTATATAGTCTTCCTGGCTGATAGTGAAGGTAAAAGGAGAAATCTTGTAAATGGTGGTGGATTCACCTCCAAAGTTATCTAGGTCAATAAATAGGTTCTGACATAGTAATATAAAATGCTATCTGCACACCAGGACAATGATCCTGTCTCTTCCTCAGTAAGACTTGTAGTTGCTTTTTCAGTGGATGGGAAGGATTTGTGCCACTTTGTGAATACCATCTTACCCTGTTCTCACTGTGAATAACAAAAAAATACTGTTATCAGCCAGTTTATCCAAGACACAGCATAGCACCCTGTGGCTATGGAATGAAAGACAACTAGCCTATAAAGAGACAGGTATCATTAGCTCAGTCCTCTACCCATTTATGGTAACTAATTAGCTGTACAGTTACAGATGTAACTCTCCTTTTCTTTGTTTTTCTATTTTTTTAACTAGATCTGTGATTTCATTAATGTAAGTAATCCCAGGTGAGGAAATCTCCTCTACGAACAGAGATGGTATTGGTTCTGCAACTTACAGTCTTAGAAAGTATCGTGAGAGTTTGTTACTTTTCCAAGTAAAAGCAATTTTTCCCATTGCAACTTGGAAATCTGAAGTTCCTTTAGACTACCAGTAGCTACACACACACACACACACACACACACACACACACACACACACATTTATTTGATTCTTATAAAAACCCCTTTTGAGGTAGGTAGTACAAGTATTTCTATTTCCATTTTACAAATAAAGAAATTGTGACTCAGTAAGGTTGTGTTTCAGCCAAAATTATAAAGCTAATAAGGTAATTATCTACTTCTCTTTCACCAACCCTCTTTTCCCTTCTAACGGTACTGCTTCTCTCTGGGTACCGTCATTCATCCAGTGTTTCATTTTCAAAACTTTGGTTATGCTTTTGAATTTTATCTATGAACTCCTATATATAAACATTGACAAAGTCTACTTGATTCTACTCCTAAGAAACCTATGGATCCCTTACTCTTTATCCTGACTGCCTTTGTCTTATTACAGATTCCTATTACTACCTGTCTGTACCAATAATACTAACATGATAGCATTTTTTCAGTAACTTAAGCCTTACAAAGTGATTTATATGTGATCTCATTTGATCCTCACAGTAACCCTATAAAGTAAGTGCTATTATGATAACCCTTTTACAAATGTCGGAACTGAGACTCAAAAAGGCCAAAAGTAACTTCCCAGGACTATATATCCAGTAAATCTGAGGCAGAAATGGCATTCAAGTCTTCCTGACTCCAGTGCAGTATTTTATCCACTATGCCAGCTAGTTTTTGAATAACTTTCCTGCTGCCATTTTCTGTCTTCTCCAATCTCTCCCAGTGGAATTATCTTCTTTGTTCATAAATCTGACCATGTCATTTCTATGCTCAAAAATCTCCATTGCACCCTTATTACTAATTTTTGTTTTTTACATAATTGGGGTTAACTGACCTGTCCAGGGTCACACAACTGATAAGTATTGACCACATTTGAACTCAGGTCCTTTTGACTCCAGGGCCTGTACTCTATCCACTGTGCCACCTCACTGCTCCACCCCTATTGCTTATTGAATAAATTTCAATTAATTGTCATTCAACACTCTTTGCAGTCTAGTGCCATTCTAACTTTCTATTCTTACCTCAGATTATTTCTACACATGGCTCCTATATTCTAGAGGCACTGATCTACCTTCATCCCCCCCAAATATTATGCTTTTTCACCTCTGTGCTGATTCCTTTGCCTGAAGTTCCAGCCCTCCCTAATTTTCCTATTAAATAATCATCGTCAGCAAAAGCCACCTTCTCCATGAGACTGGCATTGCACAATGGAAAGACCACTCTGTTTTGGAATCACAGGACCTGCGTTCAAATTCTACCTCTGACACTTAGGACCTGTGTGAGCTTCAGCAAGTCTGTTAGGTTAAGCATCAGGTTCTTCAGAAGTAAAATGAGGACTTAGAATGAGAGGATCTTGAAGGTTCCTTTCTGTTGGAAATCTGTGTGTCTTCTGTAATCTCCCTTGGTGGAAATGGCCTTTCTTTCTAGCTTATGCTTTAATTTATTTCTAGGCTCTCTAATGCCCTAAGAATTCAATATTATGTGATATAATTTTATATTTGTATTTAATCTCTCCATTAATTAAAAGAGTAAAGGAAGCTTGCTTTAACTAAATTTTCTGTCTCTCTCAGTACTTAATGTAATATTCTATGTACACAGTGAACTTCCTAAACACTTGTTGAATGATTCAGTGAAAAACTACTGAAGATGCCAAAGCTAGGATAAAAACTTGCATCTTCTAACTGCAAATAGAAGTGTTTTTCCCATAACGTCTTCTAAGGTCTCTTCCAACTTTGAGCTTGAAAGGTTGTTCACTAAGTACATTTTTACTTTCTTTGGGTACTCATACACTTACTAGCTGTGTGACCCTAGACAATTCACTTAACCTCTGTTTGCCTCATTTGCTTCATTTGTAAAATAAGGACCATAATAGCACTTACCTCCCAGGATTGTCGTGAGGGTCAAATGATATAATATTTGTAAAGCATTTAGCACAGTGCCTGGTGCATAAATAAGTGTTATATAAATGTTGTTACGATTTATTGTTACTATTACTACTACTGTTACTCTGTCTCTGATATTTTCTTCCCTACCTTTCTCTTCTTTCTTCCTTCCTTTTCCTTTTTCTTGTCTTTCCTCCCTCTTTATTTTCCTTCCTTCTTTCCTTCCTTCCCTTCTTTCTTGCTTTTTTTCTTTCTTGCCTTCATCCCTCACTCTTTCCTTCCCTCCCTCTTTCCTTCCCTCCCTCTTTCTTTCTTCCTTTCTCTTTCTTTCTTTCTTTTTCTTTCTTTCTTTCTTTTTTTCTTTCTTTCATTCTTTCTTTCTCTCTTTCTTTCTTTCTTTCTTTTTCTTTCTTCCCTTCCTCTCTCTCTTCCTTTTTTTCTTTCTTTTTTCTTTCTTTCTTTTTTCCTCCCTCCCTCCTTTGTTTCTTTGTATCTTTGTTACTTTGTTTCTTTCTTTCAAAATATCATTACCTAAAATGAAATCTATGTCAAAAATAAGAACACTTTTCCTCTTATAATTTAGTATTTCATCTGAAACATACTCTTCAACAGAAATTTCTAATGACTTAAATAGGGCCTTATCATTTCATTGTCAATGAGTTTTTCCAGTTTGCATAAATAATTGATGAGATGATGGATTGAGTTTTCCTTTTGGATACAGACTGCTTTTGTGACACCATTGCCTTTGGCATTCTACTGCTACCTCCCCCTTCTCTCCTTTGACTTCTGTTTATTAGTCTTTTAAAAGAGAGGGGATAATGTTCGTTTTCTGTTTTGGAAACCAAAATGGGAATATGGGGTGTGTGTGGGTGTGTACATACATACATACGTGTGTGTATATATGCACATATACACACTATACGTGTGCATATGTTTACATATATACACACACTCATATACATGTATATGCATACACACAATTCATATACTAATGCATCTGATTTCAGGTTATACTATTCCTGGAGAACTTCTGGACTAATGCAAGATTGAAAAATAACTACAGGAACTGTATCTTTCTCAGAAAAATAGAGGAATTAAAGTTGCTTTAATATAAACACATCACTGTGTCTGCGGACTGCTAATAGGCTTGGCAAAAACCAAAACCTGTTTTAATATAAGTAAATGTTTACTTGTTTCCAATTACATTTTTCTCCATATTTTCCCCTTAAGGATCAGTTAGTTGATTTTAAAACATTCAGAAATGTTGTGATTTTTTTAAGGGCAGGGGGGATATCATATTCACTGGGATATGTATATATGCAAATACGCACGCACACACACACACACACACACACACACACACATGAGCATACTATCATACACCCACACAAGCACACAAATAGAACTGCACACAGACATAAGCATATGCTCTCCTACAAACAATCGCACACTCACACACTCACATACACAATTACACACACACACACTTACACACACACACACACACACATACACACACACACCAAGGTGGGGAAGAGGTAAAGAAGAGCATTTGGTACTATCACGTAGAGAACTGGTTGTGGATTCAGGAGAAGTTAGGTCCCATTTTGCCTGTGACCCATACTGACTTTGTGACAATGACCAGGACGTTTAGCCTCTCAGTTTCCTAGGCAATTCTCTAAGACTGAGTTACAGAAGAGGTGCCAGTCTGCCCTGGAAGAGGGAGTTGGTTCAGGGGGAATTCTGTTTAACAATGAAATGAAAGATCCAGGGGAAAAAAATACAAAATATATGCAATGTGGTTTATTTGGTCCCTTTCCCACTGCTATGCTCTGTAAGGAAATACATTGCTAATCATTTGATATAGCCAAAAAATTATAGGAAATACATAGAATTTATAAAACAAAACTTTTTAATTCATAATAGTCTAACTTATGGATGCTTGACTTGGGGTTAATGAATTGTGTTTTTTTTTCCTCAATGCCTTGATTATTTTTGATAATTTTCAACTTAATTAGTTTCTTTTGTAGGCCTATGTATTTTATTTTGTGAGTTTTAAAGACATTATTTTGAGTGTCCAGAAGCATCAGTAGACTGCCAAAGGGACCTAATGCACGAAGAAAAGTTAAGAATTCATGATCCAGTGCTTGCTAGCACATATGGTAAAATTAGAAAGATACAGAAAAGATTAGCATGGCCCCTGTGCAAGCATGACACACAAATTCATGAAGGATTCATGGTCTATTTTAATATCTATGTTAACTTCTCATATTCTCCCTGACTAAAAAAAAAAAAATCACTGAGCTGCAGATATACCCATTGCCACTGAGAATATTTCAAATCCATTGATATCTCATGCAGCCAGTGAGTAATGTTCCCAATGTTCAAAGCCTTTTAATTAACACAAGATTTAACTCTCATTCCCTTATCTTTTCTTTCCTCCCCATTTTGATTTATCATCAAAGGATCCTGAGAAGTTATCTTGTTCAAACATCTTATTTTACAGATGAAGAAACTGAGACCTAGAGAGTTGACATGACTTGCCCAAGGTCACAAAATTAATCATTTGATAATATACTAATGAATTTATGCAAATAAAAAATTTGTAGTTCTTTCTTTTTTTGAAATTCCTTTTGAAGAATCTATAGTACAATCTAGTAGTAAGGTATAATAGATAGAACATGTACTTGGGTTCAGAAGACCTGGGCTTGAGTCCTCGTTCTGATATTTCTGTGTGCCATGAGGCAAGTCACTCAACCTCTCTTGTCTTTGGGTTCGTCATCTGCAAAATGAAGGGATTGATCAAGAAGACAGATAAGGTCATTTCCAGAGATGAACATTGCTACAAGTTAAAAACTGTAGAATCTTTCCTCGTTTTTGTTCTGATGATTTGTCCCATCGGTCTGATTGACCCTAAACAGGGCAGGGCAGATATATAAGACTTTGACCAGATCACAGATTAAGGCAAATGCAACAGTACACAGCCCAGACTTAAACAGAATCCTGAGACCACTTGGGTAGGATTGCTATCATTCCATCATGTCTAACTCTATATGACCAAACTGATTTTGTCCATGGGGTTTTCTTGGCAAAGGTACTGGAGTATGCCATTTTCCTTCTACAGTGTGTCCTCATTTTACTGATGAGAAACTGAGGTGAAAAAGAGTTAAGTGACTTGCCTAGGGTCATATAGCTACTAAGTGTCTGAGGTTGGATTTGAATTCAGATCTTCTTGACTCTAGGCCCACTGCACCACTTAGCTGCCCCTGGGTAACCTTCAGTCAGTTGGGGAAGGCTTTAGCTGGAGCCATTCCTTCAGCAACAGTTCCAATGTTCTTCTGATAAACCTCTCATCCTGTCTTGCCTTTGACCCTGTGGTAGAATCTCCTGGATCTAAAAGGACCACCTTTAGATAGGTGAAATATGTGTCTTCTGATATAGTGAGGGTCCTATGTAAAAGCTAGAAAAGGAGAAGAGAGTGTGTGTGCTTGTGTCCAAACAGAGAACCATGCCTTCCTGGTCAATTCAGGGTTTTGTTTTGTCAGATTCTGGGGTCTGTCCATTTGAATAGGCCTCACATCCTTATCACATGTGTCTATCATCTTTGACCCAGTCATTTTCTGGGCCTGAGTCAGGGAATCCTGGAAACTGGTTAAAAAACAACCTCTAGTAACCCTCAACATCCTAACATGTAATAGTGTTATCAGTATTCCTGTACTTGGCAGGAATGAGGTCTAGTTTTTGAAAGAGAAACAAGGGGAAAAACACACACACCCAAAACTACAGTGTTGTGCTAAGCCATGTTGTTGCCATGGCAATAGGGGCTATATACGTCTTGGAGAAAAGATATTTAAATATATGTGTGTGTATATATATATATATATATATATATATATATATATATATATATATATATATATATATATATATATATATAAAATCACAATTCTTTTACAAGGGAACCAAGCAGCCTGTCTGCATTTATGACACTTCCTTTTCTTTCATTTTTGCACAAAGGAAGTCATAAATCAAAGAAAAACCACAAATAGTTTTCAGAGTGCCTACTATGAGCAATCCATTCTTTTTTGTGTACTAATATAGGAGGCCTGAAGATAATATTTTCAAAATTCAATTAAAATTTAAAAAATTCTTTGATACAAGGTTCTACATTAGTTGCAAAAAAAAAAAATTTCAGTTCTACACCTTTCTACACTCAAAATGACTACAGTCATAAATTTGTAATAGTATTTGCTAACCACCACATCTCATCAGTCGATTAGGAATCCAAATGAACTGGGAACAGTTTGCTCTTCTTAGATATGCTCATGTGTTTTTCTAGAATGGAATCGTTTGCATAACATGTTGAAATAATACAGTATAATTTTCAATGTCTCCTTGCTGTTCTGAAAACCCCATTGTGTTGTCAGGGCTTCTAGCAAGTGTGATCTGAAATAGGCCACTACAACTGCTCTAAATAATACAAATGAGTACAAAATATTCCCACTTAACACTGGTTCTGTGGATGTAAATAATTCTGCCTTAAACAAAAAAAAAATCTATTCTATGAAAATGAGTGTTTCTGTATAGAGGAAGAAATACCAAGTGACTTTGATCCTGAATGCTAAGACACATGCAGTAGGCTTGTTTTAAAAAAAATAAATATGAAAATGTTTGAATATGTGTTTTGTGATTAGTGAGAATATGTTCAAAGACATATTCAGACACTTCTGATGGTAGACTACAAGGAGAAGTCTGGAGTGATCGTGGTTGTCAATGCCTGAGACATCCCTTATAGATGTACACTATTACCTCCTTTCCAGGAATTTTGTCTCTAATTGGGCTGGTGTATGTTTCCATATATCTTCCCTTGTCAATGTTCAATAAATATATCCATGATATAGTTGTGCTTTGTTTACAATGGTTTCTTTCTTTTCATGGGCCAGTATGGATATATAGTCATCCATCCACATCTCTGTCTCTGTCTCTGTCTCTCTCATCTGTCTATCTATGTATCTACGTATATGTCTATCTACACATGTCTAGATGGATAGATATATACACACACAAGACCACACACACACACACACACACACACATACACATTGGGATTATAATGCTGGGGAAAAAAATGTTTGACCCCACCCCTCCCCCTAGACCCACTAAAAGTATTAAATAGAACCAAAAGAATGCAGGAGCAATTTTGTATTTCCCTTTGTATATGCTGGCTTGCAATGGCACTTAACTGGCACTTGTTGAATTGAATTGAACCAAAGAAAAATTGTGATAATCTTCCAACTTTTGCTAGAGTTGGCACTCAAGGCTGTCAGAATGGAATTATGTTTATCCTGAATTTTAGTGAATATTTTGGTGATGCTTTTTAGGAATTTATCCCAGCTTGTGTTTCATGTTTTCTTAGCCCAGTAAGAGAATCCATTCTATAAACAAAATCACTGAATTTTGATAAAGTTCTCTCTTTATTCGGCCCTCCTTCTTGCTACATTATATTTGTCTAAGAATATATAAGATGAATTTTGGCAAACTAAAGAATTCAAAAAATTCATTTCATATTTTCCTGAACCTTTTAATATCTTGATGTTTAAATACCTAAAATATGTAATAATATTTTTGTATAACATATATATATACACATGATATGATATTACATATATGTAAATTTTTATGCCAGAAACATCTCCTTTTAGTTGTATATTCATGGTGAGAAGGAACTGGGCAAGATGAAAATTGTTTTAAATTACAAATGTCAATGAAATACCATACTGATCCATCATCAACTGTTAGGACTTTAATAGACTGAAACATGAGCTAAAAGAGCTAAGCAAAGGAGTAACATTTGTAGTTCCTCAATCTTTCTTTTGATCTTGCAAATGCCATATTCTAAACTTTATTCTCAATACCCCTGCATAGGTATGCTGCAAAATAAAGTGCTTGATCTTGAGTGTTTATTTGAGAAATTTACCAAAGTCATGTTAGAATGTTCAAAGATTTAAGGAATTTAAATGGACATTTAAGATTTTGTACTTCAGGCTTCTACCCTAGAGAAAGTATCTGCTTTATATCCTTCCTGACAGGTGGTTTTTATTTCTCACTAAGCTATCCAGAGCCATGCCAGGGGAAATGACATCTATTTATCAGAGTCATTTTCACTGCCAATCAGAAGGAAAGGAAGACCCAGTTCCTTCTTCGATTGTGATATTTTTGTCCATCTGGACACAAAGAGTCGGACACTACCGAAATGACCCGACAACAAAAACATTTGGTCTGAACTTTGAAGAAAACTAAGAATTTTTAAGAGGTGGAGGTGATGAGGGAGTACACTCCAAGCATGAGTAGAAGTTCCCAGAAATGGAAGATACAGTATTATGCACGAGGAACATTAAGATGGTGCGACTAGATGAACCAAAACTATGTTGCAGCGAAGTTGGTAAGGTTTTAGAAGACTTTGTATTTGATCCTAGAAGGCATAGGCAATCGCTGGAGTATACAGAGTAGAGGAATCAGCCCTGTGCTTTGGGATATCACTTTGACCACCGTGTACTCAGGCTCAATAAGAGAAGATTTAGGGGTGACCCAATAGCTGTCCTCAAGTATTTCAAGGACTATCATGGGAGAGAGAGAGATTAGGTTTGTTCTGCTGGATTCCAAAGGCCAGAAGTAAGACCAGGGGTTGGAAGTTGCAGAGAGGCAGATTTCAGTTCAATATAAGGAAAACAATTTTCTAGTGATTACAATTGCCCCAAAGCTCAATGGGGTGCCTGGGGACAGAGTTACTTCCTCATCTCTGAAGTCTTCAAATGGAATCTGGAGGGTTGCTTTTCAAAGAGATTAAAGAAGGAATTGCTAGGAAGGACTGATTATAGCATATGACTGGTGACAAGCCACTTAACTCCAGTTCTCTGATCCTTTGGCTTATGGTTAGTTCTGCCCTCAATATCTTTCCTTAAATGATTGCTGAAGGCCCTTTCTAGCTTTAGGTTCCTATGAAGTAAAAACTCCAGGGAGTGAAGGAAAAGAAAAAAACCTCCTGAAAGATATAATACCTCGATAAATCCAGTAGGATTTACAGCAGCAGCTATTTTGGATGGTGTAAAATTCCTGGTGTCTCAGTCATATGATTAAACCATGCTCTATGATGTGCCAGAAGGCAGAGCTCTAAGCTCTAGTTTACTTTTGATCCTGAAGAATTGGATTATCTTAATATATGTGAGGGGAAGAAGAAAAAAACAGATCTCTAGAAGGTAGTTTTAATTCAATGTGCTGGTTTTTTCAGTGACTGGATATTAATATTTATCATTCATTACCCATGTATATCAACTGTAACTGAATATTTGTAATAATAATAATGATATATATTTGTATGGTTTTATGAGTTACAAAAGGTCTCACTAAAAATATCTCAGGTTTACATCATTCCATTTGGTCCTCCCAACACTATTGTGACTAGCTTAGATAGCTATTATTATTTCCATTTTCCATTGAGAGGAAATTGAGGTTCAAGAGGTTAAGTAACTTTTCTGGGATTATGTAACTAATAGGTACATGAAAGAACAAGGCCTTACACTTTGGTCTTGTGATTTAAATCCAGTGCTCTCTCTACTATACAACCTGCTCTTGTCATAGTAGCCTCTACCCCCTATATTACATATGTAGTGGATAATGAGTTGGTGTGGGAGCCAGGAATTCCAGGAAAGAGTACTGACTTTGAAATAAGAGGATTTATAAATCCTAGAGCCCCCACTGGTCCATGACCTGGTTGATCTTGGAAAAATCACTTGAGCTTTCAGGGCCTTAATTTCCTCTTATGTAGAAGGAGGAGTTTTGACCAAATAGTCTCTAAGGTCTTTTCCAAATCTAAATGTTTGGAAACTTTTTTGGTAAAGCTTTTTTTTTCTTTGTTTTCTAGTATGTAGTGAGGGAAGGGAAAGCACATAGTGGACCATTATGCTTTTTTTGTGATACCAAATATGTCAGATGTGAAAAGAACACAAGAGGGCTTTCAAAAATAAATTAATAAAATGTCCATGCTTATCAATAATCTATTTAGAAACATCTCCCTAACATATTGTCGCGAAACAAACAGTGGCACCTTCATTGTCTATTCTGACAGCTTCCTGTTGGAGAAGGAATAAAAGAAAACTTAGTTAAAATAAGGTTACCTTTTTGCAGGAAAATCTTCAATATTTATCTCAGTTTTTTTTTAAATGGCTCTTTTGGAGTAAATGCTCTAAAATGTTCAGGTCAAGATAGTTAAAAATGATGTAAATGAACATGATAAAGATCTAGTTGGAAGTGAGCCTAATGCATCTGGCAGTTCAATGGATGTCCGTCCTCACTTGCATGAGTGTATGCATATGGAAGTGACATGGGAAGAAAACATAGCCCAGCCACTGAAGGCTTTAACGGAAGATTTGTCTTCCTGTAGCTGTTTGGATTCAACAATAGGAAGATGAGAAATTCCTGATGGGGAGTTTGGAGGATCCTGCTCCCATTTATGAGAGCAAATACTCCATAGGGCCAAGAAATGACATTTGAAAATTTTAAAGGGAGATAAGAACTAGATGTCTATGAGCAAGTCAGATGTAGCTGAATGGAACACTAGTATACGTTAATTAATAAGGTAAGGCTTGAAGGTGCAAATTTCTTTTTAAAAAAGACTATGAAACCATCAGCTAAAAATGTTTTTACCTTCTGTAAATGTTCATAGAGGTTTAGAGCTAGAAGACAATTTATTAGATCATACAGTTCAGTGCCCTCATTTTAAGAATGGGGAAACTGAGATCCAGAGAGATAAAATGATATATGGCAGAAGACAGATTCAAAACTAGCTCTTGTGACATTATGTCAGTTTCTCTTTCAGCATGGGTATAGGTTCGCTGTTGCAGTTGGGTTTTCTAACCCAACCCAAACAAGAATAAGGGTCTTTCCCCTGTTTCCTTGCCTATTCAATATAAATACATGTCTGTCATGAGGGCAGGAGGGAGAGAAGTATTAGAAATGAAGAATTTCAACTTATTAGATTGGGTGATTATTTAAAATGGACATTTCAGGTGACCCTATTTGTTTGCAATCAGGTAGTTTAAAAGTTCCAGTTGCTTCCTATAGAAGTCATAGCATAGTTTTAAAAATGAGAAGGACCTTAGCAGTCAGCTAATCCAACCCCCTCTCTTTACCTTGGAAGAAGCTAAGGACTATAAAGGGGAAGGAACTTTTTTCAATGTTACACAGGTAGCCTCTCTAAAATTTATTCTACTATGCTCTATTGCCTCTCATAATCTCTCTAATCTGATATCTTCTCTCAGAAGAAACAAACCCTGAAGACTTGAAAAATGACCAAATGAGCACATTGGCAGTAAAACAACTTGAGTTCATTTTATGCATATACATCCAGAGAATCAGATGGAACAAACACATATCTGTGTAGGTATGAATAAACATATGCATTCCTTAAAAAAAGAACAGGCCCCAGAATCAGAAAGCTTTAGATTCAAGTCCAGCTTTTGACATATACCATCTATTAGACCATGGTGAGTCACTTGATTTTTCCTGACTCTATTCAACTGTTTAACTCTATTGGTTCCAGACATATTACAGAATTGCATCACCAGAGAGAGGTTCTCACATAGGTAGTTCCTTACATTGACAACATTACAGATCCAGACATAGATAGACAGATATATAGAGAGAAAAACAAATACAGATACATAGATGGAGAGAATGAAAGTGATATAGTTACATTCATATAGTATATATTATTAATATATATGTTCTCTAGGTTTTGCATATATATGTATGTATGCATACTCTATATGTATCCTCTCTATGCATAATATGAGTATACTGTATGTGCATATATATTTGTATATTATGCATGCATGTTATATATAATGTATATATATATCATGTTTAGGTTTGTATACATATAGGCATATATTTGTATATGCATGTGTATATGTACACGTATATATATGTAAATATGCATAAATGAGATCTGGACACTCTTTATATATATATATATATATATATACACATACATATATACACATATATAGGTATATATACATACATGCATATATTCTTATCTAGTCTCTCTATAAAATGCATATGTAAAATATTTATCACCTTTTCAGTAGAAAATTTGTAGCAAGAACACATTTCCTAAGGTCAACCTTCATTCATTCTGATGCCCATCTTATGGACTTTCTAATTGATTTGTAAGAAAAATAGAACCAGAAACTCAAGCTGAATGAATTAAGAAATTAATTGCAATTAGGTTTGTTTGATACTTTGGTTTTTTCCCATTGTTTAATAGTGCTAAAGTATACATATGTTTAATATGTGTTTCAGTGGTTTCATAGAATGATTTTTTTCAAAATGCAACCTTGGTATAGTTTGTGATCGATTTAACTAAAAAGTACATTGAGTTCAGTTTGGATAGTGCCATGCAGTCTGTATTTCTGGAACACAACTTGGTTTGGTTCACTTCCCTGAATCAAACAGCCAACCTCAAAAGAGAACATGTCAAATACAAATGTTGAAAAAGTAAGAGATTCATCACAAAAGTTTGCCAAGGCAACATATGCTGCTCATGACATCATGTAGTGAGGCACATATGTAGAATGATTTTTGCATGACTACTTTTATAAGCAAATGAGCCTAAAAGATTTACATAAATCCTTTGGGGTGTCTAGAAAGCTAAAGTCAGCACTGAGAGAATTAATTTTTCTGCAGTTTACATCATCAGTCATTTCCACCCTCCGATATTATAGAATAAGAATAAAATTATGTCAGAAATACATCCATGAAGTACATAGTTAGCACACAGTAGTGAGTGATACATTTTTTCCAAAAAAATTTCTTACTGGTCTCTGAGAAAATTAAAAACGTATGAAAGTTGTATAGATTATTCAGTATATGGTATTGCAAGTGTTGTTCAAATTTGTTCATTTGTACAGTGTTGTTTCTATTTTACAATTTTTTCTCCTTGGGCTGCTCACTCTATTCTGTATTAGTTTATACAAACCTTCTCAGATTTCAATGAAACTGCCCTTTTGTAATTTCTTATGGCATTATAATATTCTCTTACTTTAATAGAGTACAGTTTGTTCAGTCATTCCCTGATTTATGAGCATTCTCTTGGTTTGGGATATAAATTTCTTGATAAATATCATCCCTCTCTATACACCACATATTTAGCTGAATAACCTCAGATTTTAAATCACTTTTAAAATATGCTGAGAGAGTGAAGGTATTAAAAAAAAGAGTACTCCAAGGGACCCTTACCTCCAATTTATGAATTTCAAATCTAATTTTCCATTCTGTATCACTAACCATCCAATAATATGAGTCAAAATTCTCTATGATTGAACATTAGATACTGATTAGAAGTATTTTAAATATCTGAAGGATGAAATGTAATTTTTGCTTCATAATTATTTATATGCTGAATTTCCATATTCTGTGATGATATAAAATGATTTTGTAAATAAATTCTAATGTATTTAAAATGAACCCACTAATAAAATTTACCAAAATGACACCAACTATATAACTTAATATATTAGTTTTTTCCCTGCACAAAACTAAATTTCTGATTACGTGGTATATGAATGTGTTAGGATCAGGGTGGAGATCGCATACCAAGTAATTTTCTGAAGAGGAGAACCATTGGTGGTACCAGTGAAGAATATATTTACACATAATAAGGGGAGATTATTTGCTTCTTATATCTGAGGATATTTTCCATCAAGTTTTGCTTTCTGCCATAAGTAGAAGAGACACCCCAGAGATATTTTCCTAATATCTCTTTTATCTTTAAATTCTTTCAGTTGATAATTTGTCTCTGTAAACACTAAGCTTTAATCTCTCTCAGCTCTCAGCTGCCAGTCAATTACACAATCTTTGGATTCAAAGGACAGAGCAGTAGCTTTATGATTGTGAGAAGTAGTGATGGTAGTAGCAATAGGGATGCTGGAAGAAAGGAAAGACAAAAAGAAGAAGGGAAGGAAGGAAGCAAAAAATGGCATATGGCACCTACTATGTGCCAGGCACTATGCTAAGTACTTTACAAATATTATCTCATGGTAACCTGAAAGATAGGTGCTATTACTATTTCCATTTTCAGTTAAGAAAACTGAGGCAAAACTAGTCATGTAGCTAGTATCTGAGGATGGATTTGAACTTCAGTCTTCCTGACTTCAAGCCCAGCACTCTATCCACTCCTCAGACCAGCAATGTTTTAGGGCAGTCAGGTAGTGCAGTGGATGCACTACTGGTCCTGGAGTCAGGAGGACCTGAGTTCAAATTGGCCTTAGACACTTACTAGCTTTGTAACTCTGGGCAAATCATTTAACCCTAATTTTCTCCGGGAAAAAAAGTGACAATATTTTTAAGAACTATAAATTTTAAAGACACCCCCCAGTGTGAAAACTCCAGACTTTCTACCACCATTCAGCATAGAGCAGCAACTCACCTGTAGTTTATAGTCTTAGAGAGATGTTTGGACCAATGAGAAGTTACACAACCTCTTGTTCCTGGTTACACAACTAGACTGTGTCAGAGATAAGATGTGAACCCACATTTTCTTGACTCAGCCCAGTGTACCATGTTGCTTTTCATAGCTGTTCCCCAGATATGTATTTATAACTACACTCTATACATTTTTATAGCATCTGCACAGATCTAAGCTTTATCTGAGTCAGAGAATTTCTAGATCTCTTGCCAATACTATAGTAAAGAACTCAATACTTTATATATCTCCCAAATTAGAGAGAGACCAAGTGAGAGACAGAGAGATAGAGAGAAGGGGAAGGAACAGAGAGAGAAAGGAGAGACAGAGAAGGGGGGAAGGGACAGAGAGAGAAAGAGAGGGAGAGGGAAAGGGGGAGAGAGAAAGAGAGAGAGAGAGAGAAAGCAAAGAAAATGAGTGGAAAAGGTACAGACAATCAGTTGTATTGTATATTGTGTGATATACTTTTTAGAGTTTGGAGTTTCAAAAGAACCAACTTTTCCCATGATCCCAGTAAAGGTCACATGACCTTTTGGTATATGCACCACTTGTCCCTTGTGTATCCCCGGATACAGAGTGCCTGAATGACCAAAGGATGATGACTTTTCTGTGTGAGTGCTGCCAGAGCGGCTAAGAGTCATTATTTTGGTTGTATTGATCTTGTGGCCTAAACAACACACTTTTAAAAAAGGCAGGGGAGCCAGCTAAAGCAGTGGTTTGTGGTTATCAACAGCCCAAGAACATTTTAGTTAAACTGTATTTATGTCAATTTGAAAAAAAAAAAAAAAAAAAAAAGAAGACAGTTGGAAGGCCTGCATACTGAACACCTGACGATGGAGACTCGCTTCTGCTCATTAAACATGAATGCCTTGTTCCACAGATAAAACTAAGGCAAAATGAACCTAGCTGAAAATGTGTGGCTTTTAAAATTTTCATGTATCTGTTTATTATCCATCTGGATAGAAGCTTGACTTTATAAAAGGCTAAGCTCTGTCTCAACGTGACTTTGTGTCATATTGTTTTTCTGTTCCAGTTTTGTACTTGGACGGATGGAATCATGCCTGCTAGACACAGTCCCCTTGTTAAGTGTGTCACAGGGAGAAGTTGGTTATTAAATGCTTTTTTGTTGTTTTTCAGTCAAGAAAACCCCTTGTGGTTTTCTTGGCAGAGGTACTGGAGGGGTTTGCCATTTCCTTCTCCAGCTCATTTTATAGAGGAAAAAACTAAGGCAAACAGAGTTAAGTGACTTGCCCAAGGTCGTAAATCTAGTAAGTATCTGAGGTTTGATTTTTAGCCCAATGGTCTATCCACCATGCCATGTAGCTGGCCCCTAACAAGCTCTGTGTTTGTCACTTGATTGAATTTTTAACCTTGATCTTAAGTGGCTGATAAGATTTGAATTATCCTGTAGTAGTTCTCCAAAGAATTTGGAGAATCTTGACTTTTGATTACTATGACAAAGAAATGACTGGTCATTTTGTTGAGCTGCTTTTATCCTTTTCATCATTAATCCTGGGTTCCCCTTGATACTTCCAAAATAATGTTGATGGTGATAGTTGACATTTACCTGCTATGTACCATGTGTATCACAAAGTGCTTTAAAATTATTAACTCGTTGAATCTTCCCCAAAACTCTGAGAAGTGGGTGCTATTGTTGTCCTCGTATTACAAAATGAGGCAGACAGAGACTAAGTGACTTGCCCTGGGTCACACAGCTAGTAAGTGTCTGAGGCCAAATTTGATCTCAGGTCTTCTTGACTCCAGACCCAGTTCTCTATCACTGCACTACCTTGCTGCCCCTAATAGTCTGTCAAAATGTTCATCTGTTCCTGTATTTGTTTTCTTTGGAGGCATTCTTGTACTTTTCTCATGACCTATATTTGCCTCCAGAATGCAAGTTCTTTACCTATTTATTACTTCTCATTCTAGCTTTCCATAATGTGATACAATTTTCTGAACACAGTGGCCATTTAATACATGCTATGTCATAGAAATGTATGTATACATCCACGAATGAATGAATGGCCTTCTTCAATGTATTCTTCAATGTATCAATATATCAAATCAGAATGTCCTAAAACATTAACGTATTACCCAGAAGAAATCTTATACCCAAAAGATAATTATTCACAGATCCTGCCATATACCATATGTGTAAAAGACAAGTATTAACATTTAACTTTTCTAGATAGGGAAGTTAAATCCAGACAAAGTTGGTGCTTCCTTCAAGATGAACCATTAAGTTAGGTTCATGAAGTAAGTTACCTAGTTCCCTGAGTCGTTGTTCAGTTTCCTGCCTACTTGTTCACATCATTCCGACTTGACCGACAAGAAGAAATTGCAATGCTTACCCATCAGGTGATTGTTGAGCCAAACTGAGAAAGTGATGGTTCAGAGACAGCCCTGAGCAAAACTGGAAACCTGGTCTGTTTCAAATTTTCATTCTTTCACTTTTGTTTCCCCCCACCATACATTTCCTCCTCCCTATTCCCGTACTCATTTCCATTGTTTGCTCTTTTAGCTAACTCTTTATCTTTTACCAAGCCTGGAGTGCTGTCCCCACTAAGATGTTAGCTGATAAAGTTTTAAAATGTAAAAGTGCTCCTCCATCCTCCCAGGGGTATCTACATTTTAATTAGGAATTCAAGCTCTACCCTAAGAAATTAAATCTACTTCTGGAATTTCAGAAAGAGGAACGATTCTAAGTCCTCAGATCTACTTCTGAGGTCCACTGTGATTTAGACACCCTAGAAATAAGGTATGTCAAGCCTGGGGGTTAGGGGAATATAGAGGAACAGGAAGAAATATCCTAAGTTCAGCTCCAAACACAGAACAAATTTTTATGTTAGCAGTGGTGATTTCTTATTGTATGAGTAAGGTTGGTTAGGCCTCCATGGTCCATGGAGATGATCAGCATGTTCCATTCTCCCTTCCAAACCTAATGAAGCTGAGAAGAACTATTTTAAACAGGTATCACAACCAAGAAAAACAAAGTATGATTTTTTTTCTTGTATTTTTCTTGTATTTGTGGAGAAGTAATGTGGCATATCAGAAGGGAGACTAAGCGTCATAGATCAGTATTTTGAGGAAAAATACTCAAACTAGAACAACTGAGGACCAGTTAAGAGGACAGAGGACTGAACTTGTGAGGTTGGAATTGGAATATCTAAATGTACAACAGAAAGTAAAAGAATCAGACGTTCCTTGCTATTATTAGAAAATACAAATAGTGATAGCTTTCCCTTCCCTGAGGCAATGTCCCCTCTCACCATAAACTTGGGAAAAAGAGTAAAAACGTACTTGCCCTAAAGAGGGCACTAGCTGTTAATTGTCATGCTATTTGGTAATAGCCAAGGAGGACTATAAGAACTTGCCATTTTGTGATGAAGTGATTTAATAGAAAAATCCTATAGCACAAAATATAGGAATAGGGAGAGTCACCAGGAGCTAAATTAAGTACAAGTTCAAACCTGAAACTTAATGGCATGGCACATGTAGAAATGCAGTCAAATTATAAGTGGTAGCCAGTTGTGATTGAATTTTAAAAGAAAGAAAGAGAAATCATTGAAAGTGGGCAGCCAATGTTTCCTCTTTTAAACATCATGCGATGGTTATTGCAGGGGGAAAGAGAGGGAGGGAGGGAAGGAGGAGGAGGAGGAAAGACAGAGAGAGTTAAAGAGTGGTCCAACTTTAACAGCTTGGCCAAAAGCAAGTACCTTACTTTTTAAACCAAGTAGAGAACAGGAAAGGAAACTCAGAATTTTATTGCCATTTATGTTCAAGTACCAACTCTCAGACCTTCAAGAGATTTCTAATCAGTGCATGGATTTGGGTCTGTCCAATGCTTTATAACAAAGCTTTTCTTTCAAAGCAGTTGAAAAAGCTCATTTCAAAACATCCTTACAAGAGGTTAGGAGATAGGGTAGCTTTTATTAGACTATCGAATTTTTTTTTAATTGAAAAACTAAGGTGCAGAGATATCTTGTACTTGACAGTGGTTGAGCAGGAAATTATTGGTTTATTCAAGTATGGAGGACTGACATACACTCTCAGTTCAGGATTCTACTCCAGACTTCATGTTGTATTTCATTTTCGTCAATTTCAACAAGAACAGGGTGGGAGTGAGGGGAGTAGCTTATGGGTAGTAAGGTAAGTCATGATTTAGAAACTTTATTTTAGGTAGTCATAAGCATGATAGTTGACATTTATTTGTGGTTTGCCAAATTCTTTTCCTTCATCATCTAATTGTATCCTTATAACAATATTATGAAGTAAGTGGCATTAATTTCCCCATTTTATAGAAGAGGAAACTGAGGCTTAGAGAATTTAAAAATTTGCCTATCATCAACAGCTAGTAAACATTAGTCAGTCTCCAACCCAAGTTCCCCTGATTCCATGCATCCAAATCTGTCTATTTTCCTACACTAACTATTCTAACTTCTTCTGACTTGTATTTCTATTTGCTTAACTGCAATTTGATAGGGTTAACCAGATATTAATATTTGGCACTCACAATTCTTGCTCTGCATTCATGTCTGACTTTACATTTGACATTTTAAAAGATAAATTTTTGGCCCCTTCTTTTCCCCTCTCTGTTATTTGACTTAAATTATTACCAAACTGGCTTCAGGGCACTTGTGTTCTTTACGTAGGGAGACTGCACAGCCTTTATTTATGCTTAATTGTTATTATTAAAAGCAATATTTAGAGAGCCATTTCAGGCAAATTTTTGCACATGCCATTTATAGATCTAACTTTGGTTCCCACAGATGCAGGTTGTGTGCTCGATATTCCCTTGGCATTTCCATGATAGGAAAATACTGCTTTAAAACTGGGTGGAAGAAGTTATGTGAACAGGAATCAGAGCAAGACATTATTTATCCCTCCAAAAACTCTCCACTGCCCCCTCCTTTCCTTCCTCTTTCTCTCTCTCTCTCTCTCTCTCTCTCTCTCTCTCTCTCTCTCTCTCTCTCTCTCTCTCTCTCTCTCTGTCTGTCTCTGTCTCTCTGTCTCTCTGTGTATGTCTGCCTGTCTGTCTCTCTCTCATATTCTCTGCCTCCCTCTTTTTCTCTATTTCTCTGTCTCCATCTCTCTGTCTCCCTGTCTTGCTATCTCTCTGTCTTTCTTTGTATCTCTATCATCAGTCTATCCATCTGTTTACCTGTCTGTCCATTTGCCTATCTCTTTCTCTCTCAAAATACCTGAAAGGCAGGTACTGGGTTGGAGTAGGGAGGTGGAAAGAATAGTGAAGTGTATCTGGTTTGTTCTCCTTGGGATGTGTATGGCAATACAGATACATGTAGGAACACTGAGGCAAATAAAAATATGCTCATTTCCCATCATGTATGTTGGGGAAACTCTTTCAAATGTCATTCAGTGAAGAGTCCTCAAGGGTTTGTTAAACCATTACACATTGCACAAAACTCCCAGAGACATGGAATTCTATTTATTCGTCAGTCAAGCCACAAGTATTTATTATTAATAGGTGCCAGGCACTGTGGCAAAGTTAGGAAAAACTAAGTTCAATCCTATCTCACATAATTTCTGTGGGACTCCAGAGAAGCCATGGAACCTCTCTCAGCCTCAATTTCCTCATCTATAAAGTGAAGTAGTGGGGGAGGTGGTGCTTATTCAAGTAAGATGAATGAAAGATGCTTTCTAATAGGAGGACAACAAATACATATTACAAGTATATGCTGATTAAATATGAAGACAAGTATAAAGCATATGCATGGAAGTCTGGGAGGGAAGGCATGAGAAGTCAAAGAGATCAGGAAAGGCTTCATGTTGTTTGAGCTAATCATAAAGGAAAAAATATTCTCTGAATCAGAGGAAGAGGGGGTGGATTCCGGGCATGGTGGTAGGGGTAAGGGCACAGAGATAGGGAATGAAGTGTAGTAACTGTTGGAGAATGGAGGAGGAGGTAGAGTGGACAAGGAGGCTGGAGACAGTGGGGCCAAGGTGTGTGGGACTTTGAAAACTAAGCAGAGGAGTTTATGTTTTATCCTAGAAGCAATAAATATGAAGCCACTGGAATTCACTGAGTAGCTTAAGGAAAATCCCCTTGTCAGCAGTGTGGAGGATGAATTGTAGTGATGAGAAACCTGAAGCAGGAAGACCAATTAGGAGGTTGTCACAATAAGCTAAGAAAGAGGTCATGAGAACCTGAACTCATGTAAGCAACTGTGTGAGTAGAGAGAATGGGTCAGGTACAAGAGACTTTGTGGAGGTAGAAACAGCAAGATTTGGCAACTGATTGAATAGGTGGAGTAAAGGAAAGCGAATATTCGGTTACCCTTAGGTAATGTAGATGACTCAGTGGAGAGAGCTGGGCCTGGAATCAGGAAGAACTAAGTTCAAATCTGGCTTGAGACACTCACTAGCTGTGTGACCCTGGACAAGTCATTTAACCTTGGTTTTCCTTTAATCCACTGGAGAGGAAGTGGCATACCACTCCAGTATCTTTGCCAAGAAAACCCAATGGACAGCATGGTCCATGGGATTATGAAGAGTTGGACATGACTGAATGATAACAAGATGTCAAGGTTACCAGCTTGGGAGACTGGAAAAAGTGTGGGATCTTTCATAGAAATAACAGAGTTTGGAAGAGGGATATATTTGAGAAAAGCAGAAATTCTCTTGGGTTTTTACGTGTATAATAACCTCACTGAGGAATGAAAGGCAATCCTATCTAAAAACGGTATTGTTTACAAGGTATGTGCAAAATATTCTGCTGGCCAGTGGTGAGACTTTTAAGAAGATAAAAAGTGAAAAAGAAAAAGACCCTCCCCTGAAGAAACTTATATTCAGCTGGGAGGGATACAACGTTATATAGATAGGCGAAATAAAAGATTATTTGATAAGGAAGGAGAAAGTTAAAAAAAAAAATTAGCTGGATCAGGAAAGGCTGAATTCTGACATAAGTTGAGGATTTTAAGAGGTACAAGCAGAGTCCATATCAGACATGGCATCTATGCAAAGGCCAGAAAGCAGGAAAGATGGAATATGCTGGATTTGTGCAAGTAGGCCAATCTACTGGAACAAATCTTGTGAGTGGGATGGTAGAAGGAAATAAATCCGGAATGGTAGGTGCTGGTATTAGATTGTCAAGGACTTTGAGTGCCAAGAAGAGAAGTTTGTATTTTATGTTAGAGGAAACAGAGAGCCACCAAAATTATGAGAGTGGAGAATGATGGGCTTGGGATTGTGTTTCCATAACACAAAATAATAGTTGAGTGGAAAAGGTAGTAGAAATGGAAAGAATGTTGGGTGCTAGTCAGAGAATCTGGCTTTGAATACTGATCCTACCTCTACTTACCTGTGTGTCTTTGGGTCAGGCACTCAGCATTTCTGTGGCTCATTTTCCTCATCTGTAAAATGGAAGAGTTTTAGACTAGATGATCTCTAAAGTCTCCCCCAGCTTTAAGTCTATTATCCTTTGATAGCTATAATTATACCATTCTAACTGAATTTATAGCTCTTGTTCCTTTGGGTATTGAATAAATTCTAATGAATAGCAGTTTGACAGGTCAGAGGATATGGGGTTGTCTTTTCCCACTTGAGAAGGAAAGAAAAAATAAACTCTGGTATATAAGACATGCCAAGTGACTCTGGTATTATCCATTGACAAGTTTGTATAATAGACAGTTTCCTTCCTCCCCCACCCAATCTTAAATTCATAGTTCTTAATGTGTCTGATGAGTTTTGAAGAGATGGAGAAAACTCAGGAGATGAGGCCTGCTGCTCTATTTAGTGTCCTTGAAGTTCAGTTATTTGATTAATACAGAATAGCTGAGACAGGAATTAATGGAGCAGGCACAATGTGGAATTGGTCTGGTTTTCAATTTACTTTGAAATTAAATAAATGTGTTCAGTTTAGTTCAATAAGTATTTATGGAACCCCTACTGTGTACCTGTTTTTTCTTTTCACTCAAGAGACTCTCAGCAGAAAAGTTACATATCAAATCGTCATAAAAATGTAGAGTTTTAATGCACTACAGAGATCACTTAGTTTAAGTCAATCTAAGGCACAGATCCCCACTGTAAGGATTATCCAGCCTCTAGATTCTGAAATTGATGAATATTTCAAACGATGAAAACTTCCTAATCTGTGAAAATATGCCTTTCTTGTATAGAGGGCTCTAATAGGAAATACTCCTTTGTATTGAGCTGAAATCTGCTATAAGCATTTATTAAACACTGATTGTGTGCCAGGTACCATGCTAAATGCTTTGCAAATACTGTCTCATTTGATGCCAGATTTGGGGTAGACTGGTCTTAGATCTGTCCTCTTGGGCCAAGCAGAAAAAAGTTAAATTCTTCTGACACATGAAATACTTGAAATATTGAATGAAAGAATGAATGAATGAATTGTAGAATTAATAGATGAATGAAAAAATTGCATGCCAAGCATGCTTCTAAACACCGGAGATACAAACAGAAAAATGAAACAATCTCCGCTTTCACATTGTAATTGGAAGGGATTGTATGCCATCCCCACGTAGTTTCTATCTTCTCCAGGCTAAACATCCTGAGTAACAGAATAACAGATTTGGGGAATTTCCATTGATAGATATCTTAAAGCCCCTTCTAGTCCAAATCATATCTGAAGGACTTGCCTTTCTATAACCTATCCAGAAAAGAAACAATCTGATTTTTTCTTGAACATCCATCTCAAGGAAAGGGTATCAGACCACCTGCAAGGCATTCTTTTTGGACAGCCCTGATTGTGGAGAAAAATGTTTTTATATCAGACTTAAATTTGCTTCTTTGCACTGGATTCAGATCTAGAGTTCAAAGGGAGCTCAGAGACGACATAGCCCAACCATCCCTTTCTTCATCTGAATTAAATGAAACATTGGAAGATCATGATGTGTCCAAGGGCACAGAGATGTTGTCATAGGCAGGATTGGAACTCAGGTCTGCTCTATCCATTACACTATAATCTATTTCTCCCCATTCCACCCTCTGCTGCCAAATAAAATAAATTTAATACCTCTTTCATGGAAACTTAATGGAATTCATATTGATCCTCATATGACATCACTGTGAGGGAGAAATCTATTCTTCTGGCTGCCCTTCCTGAAATATTTTCCATCTTGTTAATGTACTTCCTCGAATGCTATATCCTAATCTGAACACAATATTCCAGATATGAATGAAGCACCAAGGTAGGACACTGGATAGAACATAAAACTTAGAGTCAGGGAGACCAGAGCTCGAAACTTGCTTCAGACATTTACTAGCTGTGCCCCTGGAAAAGTCTTTCAACCTCAATTTGCCTCAGTTTCTTTATCTGTAAATAAGGATAATAACAGCACTTATTTCCTGGAATTGATATGAGGACAAAATGAGATCATTTTTGTAAAGTACTTCACAAACCTTAAAGCATTTTATGAATGCCAGTTATTATTATTATTTAGTCTAACTAGGACAGAACACTATGGCGCCAGAGCCTGGTCTTCTGACAGGTAGGCCAATGTTCTTTAAAATACATTATACAATATTATTCTCATGATGATTATTGTGTATATGTCTAAAGTACCTGAAGTGTCACAGAAAAAAAGTGGCATTTTTATTGTCCTACTTTGAGGCTGGCACACGGGCTGATTTATAAAAAGTAGCACATTCCCTAAAGAAGTAGGACACCTGGTAACCCTCAGCTCTGTGCTGGCACCAAACCCAGGATCACCAACTCAATGCGTAAAATCTGCCATCCAGAAATTGTGCAAATCCCCTTTAAGTGGCCCATTATATTATCTGGGGTCCCTTATTTCTTGGAACATTTGATCACTATAAAGAGTGTTAGTAAGCACTCAGGTAAAAGAATTAGGAGGTTATCACTTGCTATCACCTTATTCATTTTTTTTCTTTATCTGGATTAAACAAGTGTAATTGGTGGAATGATCAACACTGACTGCAGTCCAACCTAAACTAGCAAATATAAAACTATTATTCAAGCATCTGTCTCTGAGCCCCTGAAAAGAATATGCTACAGCACAAGGGAGAAAATGACTTCCTTGGTATTCCAAGGTGTTAAATAAGTATGCTCCAGAAAATTAGTTTGAATATTTTCTGTAATGAGAGGAGTGGGAAGTGCCTTAAGAGAACCTTGTTTGGGCTTTTGAGTTACTGTGGTTAACTGTTTGGCTGGTCATCTCATGCAGGGAAAGGTAAGAGCTTAATATTAGTAAGAGCAAATAGTCTTCCTTTTTTTTTTTTTGAATATGGTGCTGTGTGATACAAACCCCCAGGATTCATCACCTCCTTTTCTGCTTCGGTCAGGGAACAAACTAGCTTTGCTCCCCCATGAAGTAATTATTAATAATCTCTTTTAGACATTTTCTAAAATATATGTATTTGACCATGATAAAGCAGTTACATTGTCACGTGGGACATATCACCAGCCTATGTCAGATAGAGGGAATCTTTCATTTAAAAATGAATCACAGTTCAATTTTAATTAGATCTCCCTTCTCCTCTCGTCTCCGCTTACAACTCCCACCTTGTGAAGACATCATATACAATTGGAAAACAGCCTCAATGCAGAATACATTTCCCAGTTGTAGTCAATGGGTCTTATAATAAACAGATGGATAGTTCTTGTTTAAGAATGAATGGACTGCAATCTACAAAAGTTATGTAGGATCACCTTCTATACATTTATTGATCTTTTTTATGGTGCTAGGCAGGATGAATATGTGTAAGCTTCTTACTAAAGCAGGGGTCTTAATGTGCATTCTATGAATTTATTTTTAAAAATATTTTGATAACAATATTTTCATAATATTGGTTTTCTTTGGAATCCTATGCATTTCATTTGTTACATTTCAATACATCATTCCGAGAAGGGGTCCACAGGTTTTACCACACTACTCAAGGGGTCCATGATTCACACACCAAAGGAATAACACTTACACTAAGTTACATATGAATGTTGTCCACTGGGATTTTTCTGACACAATGTATTTTCATAGCCAGTTCTTGATTTTCTAGAAGGATGGATAGAGGTGATTTCCAGTTGTTAAATCTTCTACTCTCATTTCCTGTTGTCCTTGAGCTGC
The DNA here is from genome assembly GCF_028372415.1 of Notamacropus eugenii. NCBI lineage: Eukaryota > Metazoa > Chordata > Mammalia > Diprotodontia > Macropodidae > Notamacropus > Notamacropus eugenii. The sequence continues at coordinate 670,836,342 of NC_092872.1, forward strand.
GCATTTATGTGCAGACAAAGAAAACTTACAGCAGTTGAATTTACTGGTCTGCTGATGACTCTAGAAAAGGGGGCATGGAGATTGTTGTCAGGAATTATTTTGGATTTATCAGGGTTTCCTTTGTATGTCATCCCAGTTCCATCCTCTGTAAGTGAGAGTTGGCTTTCAGGATCCAGACAAAACTGATTTCCCCCCTCAAAAAAACTGTCCCAGATAGTAAGCACTAATAGTGGGATATAGGTGCTATCAGGAGTAGCACAACTTGATGAGATAAGAAAGATATGTTTCTCATCCATGAACCAGGTGTTGGGAAAAGCACAGGAGTGGGAAATTAGCAGTGGGAAGGGAAGCTACCTTGGGCTATCCCCTTGACCTTTTCATTCATTTTCCATGGACTTCATTTATTCCATGGACTTCAATTTCCTCCTGTGAAAATGAGAGGTAAGGGGTACTAGATAAGTTGTTGAGGCAGCTTGTATAATTTTATATTTTTCAGTTTAGCTAGAGGCAGCTACATGGCACAGAGGATATAGTGCATGGGCCTGGGGTCAGAAAGTTATTGTTTGGTCATGCAAGTTGTGTCCAACTTTTTGGGACCTCATTTGGGGTTTTATTGGCAAAGACACTGGGGTCTTTTGCCATTTCCTCCTCCAACCCATTTTAAAAATGAGGGACTGAGGCAAACAGGGTTAGGGTCACACAACTGCTACGTATCTGAGTCCAGATTTGAACTCTTAAAGATGAGTCTTCCTGACTCCAGGGCCAGAGCTCTGTCCCCTGTGCTCCCTAGTTTCTCTCAAATCAGGAAGACTTGATTTCAACAAATATGACCTCAAATAACAGCTGTTCAATCATGGGCACGTCACTTTACTTTTATCTACCTTAGTTTCTTTAACTGTAAAGTGAGGATAATAGTAGCAGCTAGCTTCCAGGGTAGTAAGGATCAAATTATATATTTACAAAGTACTTAGTGCTTAGTTAGCATAGTGCTTGACACATAGTAGGTGCTTATTAAATGCTTGCTTTCTTCCTATATTCATTATTTTCATAGTGCAACAATCCATGTATTCTTTGTATCTTTTCTATACCAAATTTCCAGCATCTTGTCTCCCCCTTTAGAAAGTGAGCTTCCTGAGGGCAAGGACCATTGTTTCCTTTTGTATTTTTTGCTCTGTAAGCCCTTAGCAAATGCTTGTGCATTGATTAGTAACACCTGATACAAGATAAATCAAGATTTGAGAATGCATCTTGTCTGATTCTCACAACTCTCTCACTCAGGTTTTATAGATAATATTATCCTCATTTGAAACTGAGGCTCAGGAAGGTTAAATGGCATGACCTTGGTCGCATTGTAAGCGTCACTGTCTTCTGATGCTAGGTCCAACACTCCTTCCAGTGTGGGAATGGATAAATATATAAATAATCATTACATAATGCACAATGAGAGAATTGTAAAGGTGAGAGGCAAGCAAAATTCTGTGAGATGTTTGAGGAGGGATAGATTCCTTTCACCTAAGGGATTAGAAGAGGCTTAACACTGTAGGGTGGAGGAAGCCTGGGGCAGGATCAAAGAGCCCTTAGAGCACTGTTATGCCATTTTGACACATTCTCAGTTGTCAAGGACATATATCAAGGTCATGTAACACCACAGTTAAGTTCCTAACCTTGTAATTAAAGAAAGGTATAAAGAGAAAGACATCTAGATCCTGAGGACAATTTGTGAGTTCTGGAAAATACAGTCTCTATTCAAATATCTCTTGGAGAGCAGGGTGCTGAAATAGAGAAGCCGGAAAGGGCTGCAGCAGTATCAGTTCCTAAATCATGTAGTTCCTTTATCTGCTCTGGCTATAGCTCTGTAGTTCTAACAATTACAGTATATTGTAAAAAAAGAGATTGAGTGAAAAACAATTGTTTACATTGCTTGGTCTCCCTTTACCCCTTAATCCTAAAGCATGGTCTCACGTTGCAATTTCTTTTCACAGCTAAAATTTGACTCATAATTGAAAAACTATAGTATTTTAAACTAGGCTGAATATAAGAAAAAAATAAAATTCATCTCACTTTAAAAAAAGAAACTGGCAAAATTCAAACAAGCAGCTAGTATTTAACCAAGACCAAGAGAGATCTGCAAGGGATCTCCTAAAACTAAGAGGAAACTAAATTGATTAAAAAATTATCCCCTAAACTCAGATTGGCTTAGAAGCTTCTAGCTGGATCAAAAAAGAGAAAAGAAAAACATCTATATAGGTTGGAAAAAAGCACCCATATTGTTGGCCAATTTTTTTCAGTTTGTATGTTTTCTAGACATCTTCATAGTTGAGTAGAACTAGTTTCATAACTTGGAAGGCAGATTTATTTGATTCTTTGGTTTGGTCTGTTAACTGACTACAATTTCTAGAACCTCTACATTCTTTTAAAATATCAATTACCTGTTGAAACTGACATTACCTTCAAGACAGCTCTGTTCTTCCCTGAGTAAATTCATCTTAGGGAACAAGGGATAGGTGACTCCATCAATGACATTACTCAAAAACAAGTTCTTGCTCTTTTCTGATAATTTTATCTTGTAAATAACAGTAATAATAATAAAAAATAATCCATTTATCAAATAAATCTGCTTTGATAGTTATGAAATTAGACCTATGCAAATATGAAAAAGTTTGCCTACGACACCTTTAAAAGTGGTTGTTTTAAAAAGACTTAACCCATTCTATGAGAGGCAAAGTGCCATATTAGAGTACAAGATTTTGAGACAGATTTGAGTTCTAATCATGCCACTGAAATTCACTAGATAGTCACAGACAAGTCATTGAACTTCAGAGACTCAGTTTCTTTATCTGTAAAATCGTAATGAGAATGCTTATACTACCTATTTCATAAGGTAGTTGTGATAATTTTTGTTCAGTCATGTCCAACTCTTTATGACCCCATTTAGAGTTTTCTTGGAAAAGGAACTGGAGTGGTTTGCCATTTCCTTGTCCAGGTTTGATAATAGAATGAAAGTACTTGAGATTATTTTGTATCCTTTAAAACACTCTGAATCAGTTACTATTGTTATCTCAACATCCTGCAGAAATATCTTAAAAACATCCAGAATTTATGTCATGCTGTATGGTTTCAGTGTTTTACATGTATCAACCTTGGAAGGTGCTTTTATTTTCCCCCATTTTACAGCTGAGGAAACTGGGATTGACAGGGTAAATGACTTACTCAGGATCCAACAACTGATAAGAAAGGATTTAAAGTCAAGGTCTTCCTACAATAGTACCTAACTGAATATGGCATGCAAAGGTAATGTATTTATTCACATTTTTATTTATTTTAATAGGACAAATTTAACTCAATTAAACAAGTCATCTTAAGAGTTGGAAAGGACCTGACCAATCATTTAGTCCCTTACCTTTCATCTTCTAGATGAGAAATCTGAGGGTTAGAAAAGTTAAATGACTCGGACACACAGCTCGTCTGAAGCAGGATCTGACTTAGAACCTCTCTACTCATTCCTAGCCCTTTATCTTTACGTTGATACAACTGTGAGCTGATCTGGCTGAGGACAGTAGTCTTTTGGTTAGATGCCAACCTCTAATATGCTACCAATAAACTGGTGCTGACCATCTCAGACCTACTATCATTCTTTTAGAGGAAGTGAATCTAGATGCCCAAACAGCTGACTCTTTTTGAGGCCTCCACTTTGTGTCCACTTTGACTGATTCTACCATCTGCTTTACAAAGATGAACACTATCTCTATGTTTAGGGACTAACCCATTCAATCATTCAGTCAGCACAAATTAATTAATTAATTAATTAGACAGATAAATAAATAAACAGATAAGCACCTACCATGTGTCAGGCACTGTGGGAAGTTCTGGGGATACAAAGTTAAAAGATAGTCTCCTGCTCTCAAAAGTTCACAGTCTTGAGGAGACATGTGCAACTAGGTACAAACAAACCATATACATATACAGGAAAACTGTAGGTAGTTAACAGAAGGAAGGCATTAGAATTAAGGTGTATCTGGAGAATCTTCCTGTAGAAGATGGAGTAGAAGAGAGCTAAGGAAACCAGGAGGCAGAAATGAGGAGGGAAGGAACAAGTATAGATATCACACAAATATCAATGATCCAACATGCCCTCTCCCCAAATGGATATATTCTTGGCTATTTCCTGAATTTTCTTAAAAATTTAACTTTTCAGGAGTTTTTAAATTAGACACTGAAGCTTCATTGAAGCTACGATCATTGAGATTTGTGTTGTGTTATTGATAGAAATGTAAGAGACTTCAGGAAGAAAATACATATACAGAATCTGTGTGTGTGTGTGTGTGTGTGTGTGTGTGTGTGTTTGTCCTTTGTTGCTGAAGAAGACCGTGCCATCAGAGAAACGATGACATGACTTGTAGTTGACTTTGTTCTGAGTGAGGGAAGGCTGTGCAGGTCACCAGCCTCACTGCTCCTCCAGAACCATCTGAATCCAGTGACCAGATATTCATCAGAATGACTGGAGATGACCCAGGATGAGGCAACTGGGTTAAGTGACTTGCCGAAGATCACACAGCTAGTGAGTGTCAAGTATCTAAGGTGAGATTTGAATTCAGGTCCTCCTGACTCCTGCACTGGTGCTCTTATCCACTGTACCACCTACCTGCCCTATATACACAGAAACACAAAACTCAATGCAGTTGACATTCGTATGGAACTTTTAGTGCCTTACATATGTTATCTCATTTTATCTCAATCCTATGAAGTTTATATGTTGTATATATATATACATATATATACATATATATATATATCATCTACATTGCAAAAATGTAAAAACTGAGATTCAAAAAAGAATAGTGACCTGCCCAAAGTGCTAACTCCAATTTTCTGACCCCAAATGTCAGAGCTCTTTTCACTATGTCATGTTGCCTTTTGGGGTCTCAGAAAGGAGTCAGAGACAACTTTAATTTTTCATTTCATGACATTTATACATTAATAATCTCACCCGTACCATTTTAACAGCTTAAGATCTAATAAAAGCCACCATATGAAGAGACAGCCTTATAATCCGCAAAACAAATAATGAGCCTGTTGCCAAGTAACTCAAGGATCGCATGAAATGAAAACTTTCTCTAGTCTTTATTCCATAACTTAAAGTTGGTGGAATATATATTGATCATCCAAACTTGGTGCAGGACAAACCTCCCTGCCCAGTGCCCATGCCCTAGTAGACTGGTGTTCTGTATGAATCTTTTTCCCCCTCAGTCATTCTCCCCATACCCATTCCCTCCTCCAAGAAGTCCCTTGCCAGCGTCTGAGGCAATTTACCTTCCCTACATATATTAAAAGCCAAAGCAGAGATAATGACTTTTCCAACATTACACCTGGGAGATAAATGAAACATTTTTTTAAAATGCATCTTATAAACAATTATATGCAAGCTAAGGGGAAGGTGGTACTTTTGTATTCTTTTTACAAGTTTCCCATTTCTACAAACTCAACTTGGAAGAGACCAGGAGCTTCATACAGAATGATGGAAAATGTTGCAAATTCCAAATGGAATTTAGAGAGCTCATAGGAAACATCCTCTGTGGCCAGAAGGTCGGGATGGGAATGGAGTGTGTGTGGAGGGGGAAAGGGGTGGGCAGGGGAGAGAAGAGAGAGGGCAAATCTCTTTAGTTGAGGCAGGAATGAGTCCCATACTCTGTTTTGGTAAGTTTTTCAAACCCACTGAAGGTGGGGAATCCAGCTTACTTTCATGTGGTCTACAACATCCTTTTCTGTGAAGTCTGGGAAGAACTTTGGTGTTACAAACAGTGAGTCTTCCCCTTGGGGATGAGGGAGTTCTGTGGCCTCTTAAAATGGAAAGCATGACGTGTGCTTGGGTAAAGCTGATTAATGATCCCTTACTTGTAAATTTTGCAGAGGTTAACAGATCCCTCTGGTAAAACATATATACACATTGTAAGCAGCATAGCATCTGTTTTTCCCCACTCCCTCTTTTTAAGAGTCCTGTGACCATATATAGGCATGGCATCGGCTTACAGTCTGTAGGATTAGAGTTTTCTCTTTAGATTTATAGATGAAAGTCTGCAGTTGGATGTGATTATAAATATTTCTTGATTTCTGGTAGCCAGCCCAATAATCTCCCTGTATTAGAAAAGGTTTACTATAATTCTCTTCTTATAAAATACCTTTTCATCTCAAATGCCTTGGAAAAGCAATTTACTTTGCCCTCAAATTGATGGCATGGCATTGTGAAATTAAGAAATAGATTAGAAATTTTATCCTGATGCTGAAATGAAAATGGAATTTTGTTTTGAGCTCTGAGTGCCTAGTCTAGGGCTGCAAACTGGACAGTTTTATGTTCTAAGGCTGTGTTGTCTTGCTGTGGGACTGCTGCCATGGCAATACCAGACCTTCTGATGTCACATGCTCAGAGCCTGTAAGCCAAAGAAAGCGTGTTCAGAGAATAGTGTCAGCAGTGACTGTGCTGAGAGACTTTGTTTGAGCGCAGAAGAGTGTATGCATGCACAGTGCTAATTTTAACCATCTCTTTATTAATGTACCCAATACGCATGTGCATATTCAAGCATATTGCATATAAGCATATATGACAACATACACACATATATATTGCATGCTCATGTGTTTACATATATATGAGATATAACATGTTTTAGTGGATAAGACTGACATCAGAGTCAGAAGACAGGTTCAACTTTCACCTTTCTCTATTATATCCCAGATTCTTTTGTAAGTATGATTTTCCTCCATTAGAATATAAGTTCCTTGAGAGTGGGAACTGCCTTTTTTCTACTTTATTCATATTGCTAGTGCTGGGCACAGAGCTAAGGCTTGATACAGTATAAATGCTTGACTCAGTGAGTGAAGGAAGAAGAAACCACAGACTAAGGAAGATGCACCATGACTTGGAAATAAAGAGATAAGGAATCTTAAATCTGTCTCTGATGTTCCTTTGTACTTATGCCTTGATACGATTTTAATGGAAAAAAATATATATGAGCCTTCAGTTCTATCCAGGTTTATTTGAAGTGCTATGAAAATCATCCCTGTACTACATATATAGCACATTCTTCCAGTCAGGCTAGGAGCAGAGCTAAGTTGGCCTTAATTTCCATTTCCCCAATTTCCAAAAGCAATATGCCCCAAAGAGTATGTGATATGCTTTGCAATTTGTTTCCAACCTTATATCTCTTCCAGTCTTGTTTTCTTAGTATCCACTTGTTCCTCATAATGGAATGTCATCATCACCTTCACTTCTCCGTTTTCTCAGTCCTCACTCCATTTGAAAATTAAACATGAAGAATAAAGATTAGAAATAAACTCAAAGGCCGCCTGAGCTTCAGTCTTTACTTATTTTCTGTTCGTACCTTTTCCAAAGCAGACATACAGATTAAGGTTGCTTCCTAACATGCCCTACTTTCAAGTAAGGAGAGGGATAAATTTAAAGGGGGGCAGGGATAATTCATAGTCACAAATTCACTCTAGCCACTAGCTTCAACCTCTTATTCTTCCCAACCTTTGCAAGAGTTGCTTAGTAAGTAACCAAACTGACTTGTTTGAAGTTCATGTCTGGCATACCCACTGGTAATGGTGCTAATGAACAATGAATTGACCCAGATGGCAGCCTGCCATAAGACAAAAGACGAGAGCAAGAGTCTGCATAAACACAACTGTGTAGTCATTTTTGAATACCATATCATAGAGTCCTACCACATAATAGAAATACTGGTGAATGAGTCTGGGAAGAAGTTGCAAGATATATTGACTTAGACTATGTGTCCCCCCTCAAAAATTATTAAGCTCATTCCAGTCAACAGTTAGCAAGCTAGCAGGCTGCAATTGGTTCTTGAGCTAATTGTTGGTTTACTTAGAGAATGACCGCTATCATTCATATGGGATTGGGCTATAGCCATATTAAACATATCTTTGGGACATCTTAGAGAAGAAGAACATGGGAATGATCAATGCCTCACTTTTCAGAAAAGAAGAAGACTTGAAACTAGCCAGTTTGTGAGTTGTCACTGGAAAAATAGCAAATTACTAAAAAGAGGGCATATGAGCATTTGATTTTAAAAAAAAAAAAAGATGTAATGATGATAAGGAGCCTACAGACATTTATTAAAAAGGAAGCTATGCCAAACTTATCCAAATCACATAAACTCAGTGTCATCTTATGCTCTTTCTCTATATTATCTGTGTACACAATCAGATAGGTAGGGTCTGTTGATTCTATTTTTTGCCCCCATTCTTTCCTTTCTCATTGCATCTCTCTTCATGCAGGTCTTAATTTCCCTCTTGTTTAAAGTATTTTAATAACCTCCTAACAACTGGCTTTCTCACCTCCAGTCTATCATCTTCCATTTTAATCTTCATACTGCTATCCATTGAATTTTATTAATGCATTCTTCTGCTTCTTTCACACCTCCATTTGACAATTTTCAGGAGCTCCTTATTGCTTGTGGAATTAAGTATAACCCCCAATCCTAGCACTTAAGACCTTGCACAATTCGGTTTCAACGTGCCTTTCAGATCTTTTATTACACTACTTCCTTTTATGTATGCCATGATTTGGCCAATTGGACTACTCTCCAGGACCCGTCATTTTCAAACTTTTTCCCAACTCCTTTTCTTTGCTTAAGCTGTTCCCTATGCTCAGAATGGACTCCCATCTCTATCTTTTGACATATTTCTCTTCTTTCTAGTTCCAATATTAATCGTCAAGCCTTCCCTTACTTCTCCTTCTCACTTAACCAATTCCTTGCCAAAAGTAGTTTCTTCTCCCTTAAATTCTTCATACTATTCCTTAGCTCTCTTTTATGTTCATCATGTTTTCTCTTTAATTATAGTTATTTGTACACCTTTCTTTCTTAAAATGTTAAATTGTAAGATTCTTGAGAGCAGGGTCTATATCTTTAAAGCTCTATCAATATATCCAGGGCCTACAAATAAAAAAATAATAATAGGTGTTTTTAATATGTTGACTGAAGTAAAATGAAACTAATTATTTTTCTTTTTTTGATAGAGCAATGAGGGTGATAGACAATAGAAAGGAGACATAGGTTATCTTGACGTCAGTCAAGCATTGAACAAAGTGTCCTTTGTTGCACTTTTGGATATATTGGTGGAATAGGCCTTGATGATATTCTCACTCAGGTGGATTTGTTAAATATCTAATATATACAGTGCATTCTGCTATGAACTATGGAGGATACACAGATAATAGCATTTAATCACCTTAAGGTTTGCATATGTTAACATGTTAAATATGTTAACTCATCATGTACTCAGGAAGGTAGGTGTTATTATCCCCATTTGACAGATGAGGAAACTGAGAAATAGAGAGTTGAAGTAACTTCCTTAGGGTCATATAGCTAGTGTTAGAGGCAGAATTCAAACTCTGGTGTTCCTGACACCAAGTCCTGTGCTCTATTCATTTCATCAATTAAAATACAATTTATATTCTCCAGGGCTTTACTGCCTAGTAGAGAAAATAAAATATATACAGAAATTACTATAAAATTCACATATAACTCTATAAATCAATTGACTGATTGCTTAAGATTAGCCATGACGGGGGTAGGTGAGATGGACTAGAGCTGCACCTTCAGAAATAGCCATTTCCACATGTTAAACAACGACTTGGGGTATGCTTATTAAGTGTTTGGATAATAACATAGATATAAGAAGGAATAGTTAGCAAAATAACAGAATCAATACTGGAAAAAAGTTAAATCTGAAATTCTGGGTCAAAACCAGCAAGATGAATTCCCAAAAGGGTTAAATATAAATTCCCATTAAAAAAAAAACATACAAAAAAAGAATAGGGGAGACCTGGCTTGGCAGCAGTTCATGTGAAAAAATATCTGGTGGTTTTACTTGACCACAGATTTAATAGGAGCCAGTAGTGCTGAAAAAGCAAGCATACATTTAAACTGTTCTAATAGAAACTGTGCCCATATCACTCAGTTCCATTATGTTCTCATCTGGTGAGAGCTCATCTGGGAATATGGTATCATCTCTGGATACCACAATTTAATAGTGATATTGTCAAACCAGAGTATATGGTAAGGGGTGGGGGAGAGATGAAATACCAAGGAACAGTGGAAGAAAACGGGGGCATTTAGCTCTGAGAAGAAAATCTTAAGAAGAGACAAAGTGTCTTTCTTCAAATATATATGAAGAGTTATCTGTCGCATACTGTAGAAGAGAAAATAGATTTACACTGACTGTATCACTCCAGATGACAGACATTATATGCTGGATAGAAAGTGAGAGTTGGCAAATATCAGATTAACAGAAGGAATAGGTTCCTATTAGTATTGGTTGTACATGGTTGAGTGGGTTGCTCCATAAAATGATCCCATTTCCTGTCATTAGAAGTGTTCATCTCACCTCTCTTGGGTCATCTGTCAGAGATGCAGTTCAAAGGCTTCCTGCTTTGGATGAAAGCTAGAGTTATAGGATGTCATATGGTCCTTCCAACTCTGAGGTTTTCTGTGTCTAAGAATTGGTGATCTGGGTAACATTAGTTTTTAAGTTTTAGTTTAGGGTTGAAATATATTTTTGTGTACTAACAGTTTACAATGGAAAGAGTTATTATCAATATTATCATCGGTGTTTAAGTTGGGGATGGAAGTATCAATATGAGTAATATCCTAATTTGCTGGTCATTGACACAAATTAGCTGTGTTAGAGACATATCTCAGCTGTAATCATTGACAAACTCAGTAGCTCAAAGATACTTTATTAACAAATATTCATTTGTCTCAACTTGAGGATGATTAGGTGCAACCCAAGAAAGCAAATGCAAGCATGTCAACCAGCTTGGCAAATTAATATGATTTTGTGGAAAGACTATCATGGCAAGGTGACAGAGGACAAAGCAGTACAGGAAAGGCTAAGATGGGGGCTGTTATTAGATTGATCAGTGGTTTATGGTGACCAAAGAAACATATGTAAGAGGTCACCTACAGTGAGATGATTGATTTAAAAAGTGACGTTCAGAAACCCTGATTTCAGAAGGCAATGCAGGGGTTAAAATCTGGTGTGTCTGATCAAATCAGAGAAGATGGGCAAAGTAAAGGTTCATAATAAGCAAGCTGGAGTCAGCATCCAAGAGGATACATATCATCAAGGAGGGAAGAAACAGACATAGAGTCTAATTATAGAGGCTGGTATCAATGTCCAAAGATTCACATAAGACACAAGGCCGCAGGCAGAAACAAATCTAAGAATATGGCAGGCAGGCTTATTATCCAAAATTCAAATTAGGGATTAGGAAGGAGGCAGAGAAAGGAGTCTAGAAGTGAAAATGAGAAGTATAACTCAGCATCCAGTACAGGATTTGGTAAGGTTTAGTTTTGAACAACCTTCATAGCATGAATAAACTGTCCCCAACTGGGAAAGAGGGACCAACATATGCTACCTGTGGCTAGTGACTACTATACATCTAACAGCCTTTGTCATCTGGGGTGTCCTTATAGTTCTGATAGTTTGAAATTATGAACATTGTTTTATCATCTATAATGGTTCCACCATATATCACATGGCACTCAATTTGACTCCATCTCCAGAACTGAAAATAGTAAAGATGTATGTTGGGATTTTATTACCTAAATTAAATTAAATACCTAAAAGGTATTTAATACCTAAAACAAAATAGATCTCTGAATATTTTAATAAGATTTGAGATTTATTAATTTGTCAGGTTTTTTTGCTGGAATCTTATATCTGACCTTGGTTCATATAATGTTTCAAATTTCCTTAGAATTGTATCTTTCTCGTCAAATAATAGGATGTAAACTTTTTGAGAGGGAGAACCATTTCATTTTTTGCCTTTATATCCTGAATGACTAGCATACTACCTAACATACAATAGGCATTTAATAAATGCTTATTGATTCCTTGTTAGTGTATCTAGGTCATAAGCAGAGGAAGAGAAAGAAGGTAGAGTTAACATCAAGTTTTGCTCCATATTCTACCAACCTTCTCAGATATCTCGATATCTTTCTCTCTCTGTCTGTCTCTCTGTCTCTGCCTCTCCTTCTCTAAGAATATGGTGGAGATGTTGTTTAATATATTGCTTAAAAGTAGGTTTGAGGACTATCTTTAGGTTTCATTTGCACATATTCTATCTGGCTTTTCCTATCACTATGGGGAAGCAAAATGACTCATACTTTTTACTGACCTGCTTTGGTGAGACCCAACTCCATCCCTATCAGGTCAGGTGAGTGAAGCTAGACTCTGAAGTGGTCTGGGTGAAAAGGTAGAGCAGCTGTGCATGCGGAACCCGTCTACTAATCAGTAAACAGAATAGACAGGCAGGAAGTCTCTAGGATAAATGGACTGGGTATTTTTCTGAAACCAGAGTCTATCATTCAAATACTTTGATTTTTTTTTGAGATTGATAGAAAGGCACAATTCTATATCCTCATTAATTCATGAGAATCAGTTGCTTTGTGTAAATTCTTTTGATGATTTCTTTTTAACTCAACTGATCATGATGCTAGGGGTTATTTCTCAGGCTATTATTTTACCTAAGAGTGACCTGGAGATGGGTCCCATCAGATTTATCATATTAGTTTCCTTCTACTGTTCTGAACAAATTCTAACCAGAAAAAAAAATTTTGTGCATAAGTGAATGTGATGTATACTTTTTCATCAATCACCCTTGAAACGTTGACATAGTCACTGCTGAGTTAAATTTGTGTTGAATTAAGCTGGAATGTGTTTGTTTAAACTGACATGCTCAGAGGTTGAATTTGAGAGAGACTGAAAATAACATATTTTTTAGAAATCTATTGTGGATTTCAAGGCATCCTATTTTTGTTTTTCTTTTATGGACCACTCCACCATTATGTAAGCAGAACAAGGCATCAGCCTAAAATTCCCTGCTTTTTCTTTATCTTAACAAACACATCAAATCCATTTATTTTCTCTTAAAATGACATATCAGCGATTGACTCTTCCCTTCCTAAATGTTAAATTTTGTTTTATACTCTGCGCGTTTTAGCTACATATTTTCTATTATTTTTTTTCTCCCACAATTGTTCGAACTCTTCAGTCTTGAACTCATTCTCTGACCTCTCCCACCTGCCACCACTTCCTGAGCCTGAGACTATTTGTTTCAGTACAAATATATTTCAAAGGATCCCTGGCTGGGCGTGGGGGGAGGAAAAAAAGAAACAAAAAACAATCTATGTTCCAAACTTTGTTTTAGAAGGGTAAAATTCATCCCATCCTACTATATCTATTATAGGTAACAATTTTCTTCATCCACTTGTGCCTAGACATGAGTTTCATCCATCTACCCTCCTTGCATGTCTTCAGTTAGGGCAGCTATTTAGTACAATGGATAGAGTATTGGGCCTGAAGTTAGGAAGATTCATCTTCCTGAATTCAAATCTTGCCTCAGACACTTACTCATTGTGTGACCCTGGGCAAGTCACTTAACCCTCTTCACCTCAGTTTCCTCATCTGTAAAATGAACTGGAGAAGGAAATGGCAAACCATTCCAGTAACTTTGTCAAGAAAACCCCAACTAGGGTTAAAAAGGGTTGGATACAGATGAAACGACGTTACAAGAACAGAGATTCCTAATGGGTCTTTCAGATTTCAGGTCATAGGACGCTCTTTTTAATGAGGCTGCCTTTATAATAAATTGTCTTTGGAACTTCAGAAATTGAACTCCTTCGGAAGGGGACTCAAATGGATACCCTGTTCTGTTATACCGAACACCACTCTTTGCTGAGTAGCATCTTTGCAAACTTCACTTACAGCTATTTTTCAGCTTTGATTAAGCCATTTGGGAGCACCAGGAGGTTTCTTCCAGGGGCCCCTACTTATTTGCATAACAATATTAAAATAGAGTAAGTGGTCATGAAGAGACCCAAATTAGCACATCTGATTTTCAAAAGCCCAGCACTAGCCCCTCATAATTCACAGAATCAATTTGTAAGTTGACATCAGAAATAAATGGTTGCATCTGTAAAGTCTGGCTGACTGGTACAATGCATTATCTAAACTCAGCCAGAGCACTTAGCACCTGGTAGGTTTCAAGTACGTCTTAGCCATTAAACTCCATTAGTGAATGGAGGGTGTCTTAAATACACTGTTAAAGCTTGCTGAGGTGGTTCCTGCTAAGCAAGACATCTCGAGTTCACTAATCTCTACTTCTCATCTTTTCCTCCATTTTGCCTGATCTCATTGTAGCCAAATTATGGATTCTTCCTGGTAGGATTTGAGAACAATAAATAAACATGACCATTTTCTTTTGTGTGCCCAAGAGAGGAGGTTGAGGTTTCTATGGATACTGTTCTCAGGCTAGCCAACCTTTAACAGTGAAATTAATGGCATTCTTCTCAAAGATTACCGAAACTCAAAATTCAGGAATCACAGGGTGTAGTTGGCAGCATGCTATATCAGAAAGGTACTAGGCTTGGAATCTAAAGATCTGTATTTGAAGCTAACTGACCAGTGACTTTAGCTTTACCAATATCATCGTTTCTCCACAAGTGCTAAAAGATCAGAGCTGGTGTGCTAATGAAAGTAGATTTTTCAGAAGAAAGATTTTTTATAAACTTGGATATAAGAGGATACCTCATAGTTGGGATGATGAAAAAGATACATTTTGTGCAGCAGTGACTCAGTTGACTCAGGTTTTACTGTCTCTGATTGCTGGCTATAGGGACGTCACAACCTCTCTGAGATGATTTTCTCACCTGTAAAATGGAGATAATAACACTTGTACTGCCTGCGCCCCAGGAAGTTCTGAAGAAAGTGCTGTGGAAGTGAACTATTCTTGTGACCATGACTTGTTGTTGTATAGCTTAGTTCCATAGAGTAGATACAGGCCCAGTGAGGGGGAGTTCCAAAAAAAGAAGCCCCAGTTTAAGGAAGAATTCTCTAACAACTGGAGATGTCTGTTAATGGGAATGGTATGATTCCTGATGAAATGAGGACCCAGTGACTAGAAATGTTCATATGGAGACTGGAGAGCTACCCTTCAGTAGGCTCCATAATTTCCAGGAATAAGGAGGTGATAGTGCCACTGTAAGGTGGTGTTGTCAAACAGCTTCTGCCATATTGGGTTCAGTTCTGGTTATCATATTTTGGGAATGGTGTTAAATAAAATGAGATATGATCAGAGGAAGAAAACTAGAATGATCAAGGCCTTGAAATCATGTTATAGGTTGATATAGAGAAGACTTGGTGGCATGGGCGGGGCATATTAGTTGGGTTCAAATATTTGAAAGGTTATCCCATGTAAACAGATGACTTGTTCTTTTGGCTCAAGAAGGCAATATAAGAAGGAGGTGGGGAAGGCTGCAAAGAGAAAAATTTCAATTTAATATCAGGAAAATACTTCATCACAATTAGAGTTCTCCAAAAATGCAATGGGTGCACTACCTCTGAAGATAGTGTGTTCTAGGCCTTCAAGCAAAGGTAAGCAGGTGGTCCACTTGTTGGGTATGATGTGAGAGTCATGTTTAAGTATGGGTTGGTTGATTCCATATGTGGTAGAGAAGATTCATACTTCAGGTAGGGTTTGACCTAGTGGTCTTTAAAATTCTATCAAATGAGATTCTGATTCTGTATTTCAATGCCGTGTAGCAATGTTTTCTGAATAGTGATAAAAGGGTGTTGATTTATTAACTGAGTAGATGTATGTGTGTATGTTCGTCCTTCATTGCCGAAGAAGCCCATGTCATCAGAGAAATAATGACATGACTTGCACTTGACTTTGATTTGAGTAAGGGAGGGCTGTGCAGGTCACCAGCCTCACTTCTCCTCCAGAGTCATCTGAATCCAGTGACCAAATATTCATCAGGATGAGGCAATTGGGGTTAAGTGACTTGGCCAAGGTCACACAGCTAGTGAGTGTCAAGTGTCTGAGGTGAGATTTGAACTCACGTCCTCCTGACTCCTACACTGGTGCTCTATACACTGTACTACCTAGCTGCCCCGCTGACTAGATACTGTATACATCAAGGAGGCAGGTGATAGAGAAAAAGCTAAAGGTGACTATATCTTATACAATTTTAGAGGTGATTAAAATTTCCCATGCTATTACATATGCACATATGTATGTATGTATATATGTGTTTATACAAATGTGTGAGTGTATATATGTATGAGTATATGTATATATGTGTGCGTGTGTGTGTGTGTGTGTGTTGAAGACTAATAAACTTGGTTTTGAGTATGGTCTTGGGTCTTGGGTCACTATTATTTATTTTAATAAATATAAGCTTCTCCTGTATGGTATATGGAATTTACTTCTTGTTTCCCTATCCTAATGCCTAGAGTACTTTAAAGTTTATGCATTGTTTTGCATATATTATCTCATGTGATCTTTACAACCACCCTTTGAAGCAGGTGCTATTACTATCACTATGTTACACCTGCAGAAACTAAAGCTGAGAGAGGGTTAAGTGACTTGTCCAATGTTACACAGACTGTAAGTAGCTGAGGCAGGATTGGAACTCAGATTCAAATCTAAATTCATTTGAATTCAGGTCTTTCTGACTCCAAGTTCAATGCTCTATTTACCTTCTTATTTAACTGCTTCTGTTTGTAAAATAAAAGCTAATTACAACATAGTATATTGAGGAAACGTGGAAATGTAGGAGCCCTGAGCTTCAATAGGGCAGCCTTTAAGAAACCAGGATCACCTCCACTCCATAGTGAAACATTGATGTAAAACTTGACCTGAGGTTTTTCTTTCTTTTATTTTTCCCCCAGCTGCAAATATGTATGATTCTATGGTCCTTCATGTTATTGTCTCCTTTGTAATCATGTAAACATTTCAATTCTTCTGAGGCTATAAAAGCAATCCAATTAGATCAATCCCGATGAAATACGAAGGCTTGCCCATGAAGAACATATTTCTGACTTAACTACAATCACCCAAAAGGGGGTCTGTGTCTTTCTTTTTTCTTCTTCTTAAGGAATTTCTTGAATGTGAGCATTAACTGAATTTTGCATTTCACTTTGATTATATTCCTGATTTTTAAATCTGACTAACACTTAAGTTGGGGAATATTATAACAGATAGATATCATGAAACCTGAACTCAGGGAGACCTGAGTTCAGATCCTGCCTCAGACAAATATCAGATGTGTGACCCTGGGTAAGTCACTTAACCACTGTCTTTCTCAGTGTTCTCATCTGCACCTACCTCCTCAAAACTGTCTTGATAAGAAAATGAGATAATTTTGGTAAAGCACTTTGCAAAGCTTTTTATCATATACTAGTTATTATTATTGTTTGTGACACCACACCTTTGAATAATGTAAGGGAGCATTAAATCGAAAAGAGTTAGAATTAGAGAAGATTTCATTTACAAAACAGGTGCACTTATTGCAAAAATCACTAGAAGCTCACATACCTAAAATCAATATAATCAATGCCCAATTTAACAGACTGAGTCACTAGTGCAGTGGCGGGGAAAGGAGGAGGAAGATGGAATCTTTATCTGGAGTCTGAGAACCATATTCAAATCTTGACCCCACTACTTATGTCCTGTGTAACCTTAGAGGAACAACTTCTTGGTCTCAATCTCTAATATGATGTGGTTTTGGCCAATTAGTGAGGTCAAGAACCTATGTAAACAAATCTTTGCTCTTAACAGAGTTCTTTGATAGAGGACCCACAATGCTTAGAAGAGAGAGAAATAATTAAGACATTTTCTAATTATAGCTTGATCTCTAAAAACAAAGATTTGGCCAAGAAGCTTCTCTTTAAAAATTAATGCAGAAGAATGTGTTTGAAAAGTCTTTCGAAAATATGCAGCATATTCCTAAGCAACAAAAAGAATATAGTTGGTCTTTAGAAGTCATCCACTTGTGTCAAGGAAATTGAAATATCATTCACTATTTAGGACCAAGTTTTTGTTTTTGTTCTTGTTTTATTAAATTGTTGTTGTTTTGCCCAAGAAATCTTCAAAGCTGGTGCAACAAAAAGTCGTTACTGTATTATACTTCCCTAGCAACAGATTGACCAAGCACACAGATATTTGTTACGTGAACAATTTTGTGTTGAATTTTCTTTTATACAAGAAATCAAGATAAGGTATCTAGGTTTCTGGATGCAACAAAGCATAATTGTATAACTAAGAAGTGAGGATTTGTGTTTTTCTAGCAACTTAAAACTTTTTTAAGTCTCTAGAACCATAAGAGGTGAAAAAAGACTAAGGATGAGACAGAGCACCCTTCAAGGAGATCATCAAGAATTGCTAATGGAATTCCAACTAAGCCTTAGCAGATCAAATACACATGATTAGCATTCGGCCACATGGCTCAGCATTTTATATCCTAGTTAATGTAAAGTGGTTAATTCTGCATCAAGCAGAATTACAGCAGAATTTGCTGTATTGTTTCTTTTAACTTAATTTCATTATCATTTTAGAAAGTCATTTCAAAGATGTGAGCATACCACCAAAAACAATGTATCTTTGACATTTATTCCAGCGGCATAGGATGATGCCTTCTCTTCACGTTGGTTTCATCTACATTGACTCCTGACTAACACATGGCAATTAGTAAAGCATTCAGCAGTGTTTACAAATGAAATTGGCCTTTCTTTTAAAGCATATTCCACATGTTCTCAAAGTGTACAAATATGGTTTATCATTCCATGTGGTGCACAAGGTGACAAATTCATTCCAGAGCCATAACTAGCAATTTTGAAACCCAGGGTAAGTACAACTAAATGCACTTGACACAAACAGTACAAAAATTGCCCTCAAATTATCGTTACTCTTTTTAGTTGGAAGGAATGTTAGGGAGAAATATGGGACCTCAGGATATACTATCCAAGAGACACTGGGAGCCTTGCTCAGGAAGCTGCCCTCAAGGTGGGGAATGTGGGACAGTTCTAGATTAAGGTGAGCTCAGGAGTCATGGAGGAGCTTCCTTTATAAACTCTTTTTTTTCTTGTTAAGGAGTTGCTAAGTTCAATTGTTTCTATATGCTGAAGGTGTGTAAATTTTGCCCTCTAAGTTTGGGCACCCAGCTTCATCCTACCCCAGTTACAGTTCTGAGTTTGCTTTGCAGTTATTAAACTATAAATAGACCTACTTTCTTTTTCTAGGTCCCTCTCTCCCACCCCACAGGAACAAGACAGAAGTTTTGAGAGCTTGGGGTCATAGGTAACAGTGATCCAGTAAAGATCTGGCGCATGCCCTTGGGAGTAGCCCAAGTTCATGTGCTTCCATAGGCAGGCATCCTAATCGTGCTAACAACCTGGTATCTCCTTTCTGTAGAAAAATAAGTCCTTAGATCATAGTGTTATAGATTTAGTCAGGATGTACCTGAGAAGTCATCTAGATGAGTGGTATCAAACTCAATTAGCAAGGAATTCCTGCTACCCACTGACTACTGACTTTGATGTTGTTGGGTTATTTATCTGTTCTGTCCTACTCTTTCTGAATAAGAAAAACTTTGGGATTTTCTTGGCAAAGATACTGGATAGCACACTATTTTCTTCTTCAGTTCATTTTCTAGATGAGAAATTGAGGCAAACAGGGTTAAGTGATTTGTCTAGAGTCACCCAGCTAGCACGTGTCTGAGGTCAGGTTTGCACTCATGAAAGTGAGTCTTCCCTAATCTGGGTCCAGCACTCTATCCATTGCACCACCAGTCTGCCCATATTGACTTAGGAAACCCCAAATTGACATTACCTATGTTGTACAGTATTTTCATGTATTTTGTTAAACATTTCCCAGATATATTTTAATCCAGTTTACCCACTGCTGGTCTTGGAGTTTGGCACTTCCAAGGCAGAGACAGCACCTCCACCTTTGGCATCTATCTGAACCCATTCAATTTAAAGATGAGAAAACCAACTTAAATGTTCAAGGCCACACATGAGGTAAATGTGAGAACCACAATGTGAGCCCATGCCCACTCTTTACTGCATCACATCAACCATAGTGATGAAGGTCAATATTACAACTGCATCTAAAAGAAGAGGTTGAGGGCAAGCAAGTCAATGAATATTTCTAGCTGTTTAATCCTTTTTGCTAATTCCTGAGGCAGGCCTAGGATATTGCTGAGGTACAGAATGGATCTTTGTAATGTACCGGTGGGTGGTTGGGTCAATGTAGGACAGACAAGGCCCAGAGGAGAAATTCACCAGACATTCACCACCATGTCTCTGCTTCTCAAGAACAACTCAACAGAGATGAAACAGCAAGCAGAATAGGCAGTGTTTCAGGTGTGACACACTCTAGGAACATTTCTGATACTAATTTTTACCAAGGCACATAATTTTAACACCAGAAAATTCCTCCCTTCAGGGTATAGAGGGAGTTATTTTGTGATAGCAAATCACCTGTGTTTCAGGGAAGGTATCAAGCCTCTGTGGACCCCAGCAAAGACAAGATCTACACTAAAAAAGTAGTGAGGGAGGGGAGATGGATGAAGAAAGACCATGAGCCTGTCATAGATGCATAAATTCCCTAGCTCAGGGCTGTGCCCCAAAATATTCTACTGAAGGAAAAATAAAGCTGTTCTCTCTAGTCTAGAGGAATCCTTAGAACTCCAATACAAAAGAAGCTCTCCAAACTAGACTGATATATCTCGGGATATAATAATAATAAACAAGAATAATGATGTTGATGATTTACCAAAATTGTAATAATTTATTATTTATTATTCATCATCATCTTCATAGAATTTACATAGTTTTAAGGTTTGAAGAGAGCTTTCCACACCGTATTTCTATTTGCTTTTAGGACTATCTCTGCCTTGAAATTTAAGTTTTCTTCCGTAATAGTCTAGAAGCCACAAAGATCCTAAAGGTGTCCATCATAAAGATTAAGGCCAATCAAAATAGCGGGAATTCACTTAGAGCAGGTCATAGATATCCTGAGCGTGATCTTATCAGTATATTCTGCTTCTCTACAGAAAAGGGCCCCTTTCCATGGGGGGAAGGGAAAGAGGGAAACATTCTAAAAATTACTTTGAAGGGCGGGTGTGAGAACCATTTTATTTTTCTTGATACTATGCCAAGTTTCCTTTTTTTAAATTTATTTTTGAGATTCAGACAACTTACAGCATTTGTAAATATTATGTTTTAGAATTAGGACCTGGCAAGCTTGATAGGCAAGATACCAAAATAGACATGGGTGTCAAGTCATGAAGCAGGCAGTTCTTTCTTACTGTGCCCCAAGTTTCAGACTGGTTGCTTTTTTACCTTATTCAGCTTTTACCAACCTGGCAATGAAGACTTATGAAGCCTAGGCAATGAATGGAGGAACTTCTGCCTCTACGAATGCAAGTCATTTTTCTAATCTTGAGTTTTCTCACCTGCAAAATGAGTGAGCTGGTTGGATTATTTGATTTCCAAGCTCCTTTTCTTCTCCAAATCTAGAATTCTATGACCAGCTAGTTCACATTTCCATACACTATATGCACCCTCACTCAGCCAGTCCTAATGCAGATAAAATACATGTAACCATCAAGAACAGGCTTGGTCATATGCCTAGCCAAGGTATTAAGCTATTTACAGTACGATTTTAAGAGAATCCAAGAGACTCTCCTCCCTAGCACCTACCCTCCCAAACTGCATGATGGAATGGGAATTCTATCATGAGAAATCCATTCTTTGGAGTTAGACTCTGCTCTTATTAGAGATTTAATCAAAGATATGAAAAAACCTAGGAAAGTGTCACACTACACTACCAGCAACTTAGTGTGAATTAGATGTCTTTTTTCTTTGCCAGGAGAAGATGACAGGCAAGTATGAGAGCAACAGGTTCCTGAGGCAGGAAATAAAATGGGAATTATAGAAATAAAAGGGATCCTGAAAGTGAGAGGAGGAGATAGGAAGAAGAAAGATCAAAATCTTTGGCAGACCAGAATTTAAATCTCAGCTCAGCACCTGACTCACTGACTGTGTAACTTGTGAAAGTCACCTAACTTTACTGGCCCTCAATTTTTTCATCTGTAAAGTGAAGGAGTGAGATAAGGGAATAATACTAAAAATAATGATATCTAATATTTTGGGTAGCTCTTCATCATCTCATCTTGTCCTCACAATGACCTTAGGTGTTTGGTGCTATTATTAACCTCATTTTACACCTGAGGAAACTGAAACTGAAGAAGGTTAAGTGACTTGCCCAGAGTCATTCAGCAGGCAAGTGTCTGAGGCTAGATCTGAACTCAGGTCTTCTTGACTCCAGGACCAGCATCTATCCACTGCACCAACAGCTGCTTCTAAAAAGATGACCTGAAAGGTCCCTTCCAGTTCCAAATATAACATCCCATGTATAATGATAAATGACAAACTTCTGTAACTTTACAAATTTGCTGGGAGCTTTTTCCATGTAGCAGTAACTTACAAAGAGGAGTTTATATTTCATCTGCCAATATATAGAAACACACAGTTAAATAATAAAATTAGAAGATCCAGGAAGAACATTCCTCACAAAAGCCTGCCAGAATAATAGTTCAAATATTACAATCTCCATTTTGCAGAGGAGAAAAGGTTTAAAAAAGTTCAAAAATTCATAACCAACATCACCCTTGGTATAAAGTGGTAGGTTTGGAACCTGGTCTTCTGACTCCTAGATTCAATTCTCTCTTCCCCCCTGCACTACCACCCAGAGAAACAGAGAAAAAGATGGTATTGAGAGGAGGGTTTCAGAAGATGTAAGGCCAAGGGATTGTTGAAGAACTACCACAAATACCTTAAAATGTTTGTGTAGTTGTATCACAGCGTTAATACAGTGGCCCTACCATCAGAGACCTCATCACCCCAAATCAAATGCACCTAATAATATAAAGAGCACTGACAGTTATAAGTTGATCCTAGCCTCACAGCTCCAACTGACCCACTCATGATTTGCATCTTGTATGTACCTAATAACTTACATTATATGCTCCTCATTAAAACAAAAGCTTCTTGAGTTTAAGAACTGGTTTGGGTTGGGTTTTTTGTTTTTTGTTTTTGTCTGTTTGCTTATGTGCCTTTCTTTGAATCTTTGGCATTAAATATTTTGTCTGCTAAATAATGAATACTTAATAAATGCTTATTGATTGTCAATTTCTCATCATCTGATATCCTCTATAGATCTAAGATCCTGGTGTAGTTGATGAAAATAATACTTAAAAATTGAATCTAGTTATCTATAAAAATGGAGTACAGAGAAGAGGTAGAAAAGCTAGAAATCAGGAGATCAAATTGAAGAGACCATTGATATATTTCAAATGTGAGATGATAAATGTCCTTCACTAGAATGGAAAGGTGTGGACTCAAAAGCGTTATTTATTATAAAGGCAAAATTGTCAGGATTCGGTGGGTGATTTGATTAGGTTATAAGAAAATAGGGTAAGTAAAAAAATGACTCGATTTTCAAACCCAGTTGAGGAGAACAGTGATGTCATTGACCAGAGATGATGTCACAAAATTTCAGTTTACTTCTTTATGACTTTGTCTGTTAGTAAGCAAAAACCCAAACAGGACTGACTGACTGTTTATAGAACAAATAAATTGGTGCCCGTGGATATTCATTCTGCTGTAAGTAATCTCTCAGATTCCTTCCTTCTCCAGCATTCAGTAATTCCAGGATACCTTGAATAAAGACTGCATTTTCTTGTTTGCAATGTTTCAAAACCTTCAGTTTCAGCAGTGCTAAGGGAAAGTGGAAAAAGGAAAGGCTACATGATTGGCTGGGAGCAGACTCTATTGGGATACTCTGACCCCACCCCTCTGGGATGTCAGAGATAAGGGCTTTTACTTCAGGCTTTAAAGATAAGGAAGGGTGTGAGTCAAGTTTGCCCTGATTTTTATGCCCTCCCTGATTTTTTTGTAGACAAAGACCTAAGAAAAGTCAGAAAGAATGTTCTGGGCCAAGCAATACAGAGCTACTGGAAAGTTTGAGTCTTATGTAGAATGGCAGTAAACAGAGTACACAGATCTAGCAAAGATAGGGTCTTTTAACAGAAAGTCCATTTGAGCATAGGAACACGATAAATTTTTTTTTTTTAATTTTAGAGCAAACAGTGTTATGAATGCAGGACAATTTTCTTTTCATTAATCAAAAAATAATTTTTAAACCATTCAAGCTATTTTGAAAATGTGTCATTATAGAAATCTGTATTAATGACTACATCTTCATTTGTGAATATTTGGTTAACTTCTTTTTCCCCTATAATCCTAGGCCTCTGAGTTACCTTATGAGAAATTCATTGGTGTCCTAGAAAGCATAATTTACCTAAAACTAGACTGTGGAGTAGACTCTTAGTTTGGATGGGAAGAAAGAAGGAAATAAGTATCTATGTGATGCCTATTACATGCCAGGTATTTTTACAAATATCATTTCATTTGATTATCATAAAATTCCCATTTAGCAGTTGAAACTGAGGAAGAAAGTGGTGAAGAGACTTGACCAGGGGCACATAGCTAACAACTGCCTGAGGCTGGATTTGAACTCAGGGCTTTCTGATTCTAGGCTATCTGCTGTATCAGCCTCTGAATCTCATTTCTCACTTGTAGCTATATTACCACAGACTAGTGACTTAACCTCTTTGCCCCTGATTTTCCTTACCTGCAAAATGGGTGCTTTCAAAGTTATTTTGAGAATCCAATGAAAAGGTATTTAAGTAATCTATCTATAGATCTATATAGATGAGACTGCCTCTTTTTCTGCTTTCAGATTGTATGAGGACGATTGCATCGGACCCTTAAATATTTTAAAACCTAGATGAGTTCGGTGTGGTTAGTCATAGGCAGGAAAAAAAAGTGAATGAATAATTATTATTTTCCAGACAATGATACACATTTAGACATCCAGTCGAAACAGTTCATTCATCAGTATTCAAATGTTCGACAAATGCAATGAACAGAGAGAGACTTAGCCCAGAACTGAGTAGGAGAGGAGGCAGGATTTCCTTTGGGAAACTGCAAAGCTCTTTTTATAACTTCTGGCTTTTCCCTGAAACAAAGGTCCTTCTTTTTAAATACCAGTATTCTTCTGGTGATGTTTTAAGATGGTGAGTCGTAAAGCACTATAGTCTCTATGAAACTGAAGTTAAAGATCACTCCAAAGACAAGGGAGAGGAGCATGTTTGGCATGAACAGGCTGGAATACATTATAAACAAGGAACCATGAGAAGCAGCCGGAAGGAGTTCGTCAAAGGAGTGCATATGAGTGGAAAACAATATTGGTGGGCATGTCACATAGCAAGACTCTTAACACTTATTGTAGACCTCTTATGGCAAATATATTGGAGGAAACAGAGGAGAATTACACAGGATAGGTAGGAATGGGTGATGCATGGTCTGCATTGTTAGAAGAGATGCCCTCTTTGATGAAGTTACAGATGCAGTGGAGGGTATATAATTCTATGAGTTTCAGAGTAGGGGTAATATACATAAAGTACATATAATGGCATGTATATAAATAAATATATACTCTCAATAGAATCAATCAGTAAGCATTTGTTGCCTGCTATGTGTGTGTATGTATACACACCACGTACGCACACATGCACATATATACACAAAAAAATAGTTTTTAGAAATTAACATATGTATTTCTAATAATTGTATATGTAGGAGTATACATATATTCATAATAATAATAAAGAATTTGTATAAGAATATGTTGTTTTTGTTTAGTTGTTTTTTGTTCTTGTTCAACTCTTTGTGACCCCATTTGGGATTTTCTTTGCAAAGATACTGTAGTGGTTTGCCATTTCCTTCTCCAGCTCGTTTTCCAGATGAGGAAACTGAGGCAAACAGAGTTAAGTAACTTGCCATTTGAGGGTCCCGCAGCTAGTAAGTGTCTGAGGCCAGATTTAAACTCAGGAAGATGAGTCTTCCTGACTCCAAGCCCAGAACTTTATGCATTGGGACAATTATTAGGAATATATATTTTTACATTCCTAATAATTGAAATATTAATAATATATCTAATAATAATTGAGGTACAGAAATATAAATTGTGGCAATGATGATGATGATGTTCACCCTTCAACATGTAGACAATACTGCACCAAAATCTTCCCATCAAATAGTTTCATGAAATAATTAAAAGTCTCTGGGACAGGATATTCCACATCCACATCCACATCCACATCCATATGATCATCAGTGCTAATGTCTCATGGCCTCATATAAATTTCCACAAATTATATTCCTAGAACTTAAGTTCCTTCATTGATGAGAGCGAAAGAATTTCATTTCCCCTGTGTCTCTGGTGACTCGAGAGGGTTAAACATTGTTTGAGCCGTTTCCGAAATTTTGTGAAATTAAACACCCCAAGTACACAGAACACTGATTTTCTTTGCCATTGAGAGAATGTTATTTTAATGGATAACAGTCTTTATTCTCTTGGCTATATTTAGTGGCTGCTGCTGCTTGAGTCCCCTGACTGAGCGTATCCTTAAATTGAATTGGTCACACAATGCGCTGGCTCAGAACTCCAGTACATTTGTGATTTTTCTCCTTTGCATCTTGCTTTTGGAAAATGAACCTTTAAGGCCTGAAGACAGACTAGGGAGACACAAACCACTCAAGTTTTTCTAACAGCCAACTCGTCCAAACTGCTTAGAAGTGCCCTGCAGAACTGTTTGCAAACTCTGAAGTTTAAATCTGTGATGATTCTGAGAGCATTCTTATTCCCCTTACTAGTAATTTTCTTTCTTTCTCTCTCTCCCTCCCTCCCTCCCTCCCTCCCTTCCTTCCTTCCTTCCTTCCTTCCTTCCTTCCTTCCTTCCTTCCTTCCTTCCTTCCTTCCTTCCTTCCTTCCTTCCTTTCTTTCTTTTCTTTCTTTCTTTTTCTCTCTTTCTTCCTCTCTTTCTCTCTTCTTCTCTTTCTTCCTTCCTTCTTTCCTTCCGTCTTTCCTTCCTTCCTTCTTTCCTTCCTTCCTTCTTCCTTTCTTTCCTAGAATTCTATATGAATAGAGATATATCAGATTTCATAAGGAATGGAGGAAAAAAATTTAAAAAAAAAAAAGCTAAGACACCTTATACTATGTTCCCTAACCTTTCTCTAAAGTATCCCAGGCCCTTTTGTAGGAAGAATTTCTGTGGCTTCAAAGGACAGTGTAGTGATTTTTATCTTTATCTAATCAATGTCAACAGTCCTTACAAATTATTCAGAGAAACAGTCAGTTTTGTTTTTGCTTAATCACAGCCTAGGTTAATCAGAATTCTTCCTCTCATCACAGGGGTTGCAGATCTTAGTAATCGATACGGGGAAAGGAACAGTTTTAGTAATTGAGTATGGGGAGGTGGCAAGAATAGACAGAGACAGATCTCCCTATGGGGATTTTGTCAGCCTCAGGATGAACCTCATTAGCATTTAAGTTTCTTGATTCAGATTTTTTCCTTTTTATTTTTGATTCAAACCCTGCACATGTAAGAATAATGAAACTAGGGTTGTTGTCTTCCTCTCTGAGAAAAATACTTAAATGGGTGTCAAATATCATTAATGCTACAGAAAGATCCAGTTCTGAAACACTGCACAAAGATGAGGGTGCTGGAAAAGGGTCCAAGGTGGCAGCCAAAAGGCGTTATAAAGAAATAAGCCGCCACCAGAAGTGCTGGTCACATGGACATATAGAAGACACATCCCCAGAGCCAAGGGGAGGCCTCATGTACTTTGTGGATCTTCCCCTTACTTTCTAGAAGATTAGAAATTACTCCAGTTTCTTCAGATTCAGCTTTCCTTCCTCAGGCTCCTAACTGGGAGGAAAGTTAGCCAAAAAATGAGAAAGGAGAGGTTGGAATGTTCAGGGTAAGCTCGTATAGCTGCTGCCCCCCAAATACCATGATGCTACTGCTCAGACGCCCAGAATTGATAAATTCTTACAAGGACTTAGAGTTGAATGAAACTTTAGAGCTTATGTAATAAAACTCCATTTTATAGCTGAGGAAACTGAAGGCCAGAGAAGCTAAGTGATTGATTCATCCAGGATAAGTAGGAGGCCAAGCAGTCCTTTGAACACAGTTCTTTTGATTCAGATTCACTTTCTGCTGCTATTTAGGTTGCCTCCATCCATTCCATCATGGGACAAATATTTCTTGATACTGTGTACGTGCTGCAGAGGGTACAAAGAGAACAAAACTCAGTCTTTTCCCACCAATAACTTAAAAAGTGGTAGTGATAACTCACATTTACAAGGCAGTTGAACATTGACATAAGGTTCTTCTCACAGCTGCCTTGTTAGGAAAGTACCGTTCCACCTCCACATTATGGATGAGAAAGAGAGAGGTACCCAGCTTTAGTAGAGAGAGAAACAGACCGAAAGGTAGAAGGAATGAAGTCACGCCTCTCATTCATTCTGATTGTGCATGATCTGAGATAAAACAGTGAAATTCTAAGTGCCCCAGATAACACTTCATGACCAAATTATTCTTCTGCTTGGGTAAAAGTAATTTATTCATTTGGAGTCGTTTCTATCACTGAAGTCACTAGTCTAAACAAAAACAAATAAACGAACAAAAAAAAGCAAACACGAAAAACTGAGGTCCACACATTCATAAAGCTATTGATAATTAGGCCAGAGAACTGAAATAAGCTAATCTAATTCTAAGATAGATAAGTGGAGTAAGGAAGACCTGACTACAAATCCAGCCTCAGACATTTATTAGAGGTGTGACCCTGGGCAAGTCACTTAACCCTGATTGCCTTAGTTTCCTCATCTGTAAAGTGAGATGGATAAGGAAATGGCACACCACTTTAGGATCTTTGCCAAGAAAACCCCCAAATGGTGTCAAAAAGAATAGGACATGGCTGGACAACAAAAATAATGATTACAAGACCAGTATTTTTCACATTAGAAACAAAATAAGGAAGAATGGATAGAATGTGGAATGGAGATATTTTGTGTGTGGGGAGAAGCCTAAATGTAAATATATCCTCTGACACTTAATACCTTGTATGAAGTCTGATTGGCCAATTATTCCCCCCAGGCCTCAGTTTCCTCTTTATTAAATGAGAAGGTTAAACTCATTGACCTCTATGGTCCTTTCCATATATTTTATATTTCCATATATTGCAAACATATTTTCTCTTTCCTCTAGATTTATATCTCATGATTCTTTTTATATAATTGTGACATAAGAGAGTGTGTTATAAATGCCATAAGATGTTACAATGAGAGAGGAATTGTTTCTGGTTAAATCCTGTTAGAGGGAATTCCCCAGGACTGTTTAAACTTGCTTGGTATATTCTTTAAGTCAATTCATTATTCACAGAGCTGTTAAGCTTTTGTCCTTTCTAATTTATAAAAATAAAACAGGATAAAACTGACTAAAAATATTCTGAATGAATTTATTCTATTTAAACAGTTAAAACTCATATAAGATCATTTTTAAGTCCTCTTAGAGAAAAAAACATTTTCAACCAGAACAAGATGGGGGGAAAAAAGGAGAAAAAGCCAGTGTTAGAAAATGACTACTCATGGTTATATTTGTATGTTACAATGGATAGGAATGAATTATTCAAAGGTAAAATCATTTTATAATAGAATTTAGGGCATCTTGATGGAAAAAAATAAATGGAAATTATTCTTATAATATGAGGAACACAGATTTAGTAAGGAAAAACATATAAAATCAACTAATAGGAAAGTATCTCATAAACTAAGGCTTAAGAGTACAGTGCTAGATGAAAATCCTATTTAGATTAAGCTATAAAATCCCCAAGCTAATCAATTTCTATTTCTTACTGTCTTCCATTCATAAACTGAACATTTCTGTCTCCATGCTCTTTTCCAATGCCTGTTCATATCATATGCTCATGTCCATACTCTGTCATATGCCTAAAATACCCGCTGCTCACTCTCCATACCTCTTGGACTCCTATACATTCTTTGACTCCAAACTTATATATTCCATTTCCTCTAGGCAGCCTTCTCTGATATATTTAGATAGTAGTGACCTTTCTTACCTTAAATTTCACATACTACTGTGTTTACTCTTATAAACTGATATTTTTTGTACCATATATTCCATTTTTTCTTAAGATATGGCAACAGTAACCAAACCTCTGTAGAAGGGAATAATATTGAAGCTTTCTTTACATATAAGGAGTTTTGTTTTAAGGATTTTTAAAAAATTAAATCTACCTTAAATTTCTTGATAATTGATAGATTCTCCAAACTCTTTAATTAAAGCATTCAAATTTTAATAATATCTTAAGTACTTACTACATGTGATAAACTATTTGTTGATAGAGATTTAAAGTTTTTGCTCTTAGGAAGAGATAAATTAATGGTGATAAGTACACAGAATTATAATACAACTTATAAATGCATAGGAAAGATCCAAACAAAGCAGTATTATGAGTTCAAAAATGGAAGAGTTACTTCTCTCTAGAAAGGCTGGAGATTTGCTGGAGTTGATGGTACCCAATCTGGGCCTAAGGAGAGGATATATTCTAAAAGATGAGGGCCCATCAGAGCTGGTACCAGAAGGTACTCTTCCGTCAAGTATTGCTGTGTTCCCTTCACCTTCCCCTCTCCCAGCTAGATGCTTCCTTTCCCCCTCCCCTCTTCCATATCCATCCTCATAAGAAAGAGCTGAATGTCCCTGCTTTACTCAAACCATCAACCCCACTCCCTTCTTCCCATATTTATGGATTGAACCCCTCTATATCATTCCTCAGATACAGGGCAGAAAATCTCCCTCAAACCACTTGGATACTCAGGGATTCATCAACTACAGTTCTTTCATTAAGATAGAGAACAAAAAGTCTTATCATTTATTTGCTCTATCACTGAAAGGTATGGAACAAGGACCTCTACTTTCTGCCCTGCTTCTGTGATTTTCAGAGATATAAGCATTGCCATCTGCCCTGACAATATACCCTGAGACTTGAAATCCATCCTGTCATTGTATTGTAAGGACCATTGGACCTTTTCCACCTATCTTGCAGGTGAATATTCTTACAGTTGAAATATGAGATCCCTGGGAGGAAAGACTGTCCCACTTTCTTATTTGTATCCCCTGCCCTTAGCACAGTGCTGGGCACTTAGTAACTAAGTTTTTTCATTCATTCATGAATGTGAAGAAAGTTCCAGTAATGGAAGGACAGTATAAACTAAATCAAAGACGTAGGAAACTGTAGGATGATGTCTAGGAAATATGAGATGTTCATATTCATTTTCACTGAAACTCAGAATGTGTGTAGGCAAGCCATTTTTTTTGTGTAGATATGTGTTAAGGCAAAAAAAATCTTTTTTAATTTTCCTTTTTCTTTTTGAATGGTCAACTTTCTGTGGGGGTGGGGAAGTGGGATAAAAAAATTTTTAAACTAAGCCATGGTTAGCAACTGAGAGGTCTTATGAAAGTATATGTGAATTTTATATTGACCATTTCAGTTTATCATTTTGTATTAGAATCCCTGAAAACAACTCGCCAAGCAGATAGATGTGCTAACAAAAGTACTTTGCTTCTTTGAGATCTCTCATTAAGTACTTACTTTTTACTTAATCCAAATGATGTCCTCTAATGGGAAAGTGTATTGCCCTTCACGTAAACATTTTACTAGTCAATCAAGTATTTATCAAGCACCTACTCTCAGACATTTACTATATCAGGCAGTGAGGATACAAATACAGTTTTAATTTCTCCTCACAAAGTATTAATGTTCTGGTGGAGGTGCAGGAATAGATGGAGAATACATTTAAATAGAATGAATATAAACAGATTTCAAGTAGAAAAATACAAGGTAGTTTTTAGCAGACGAACACTAACTTTAGAGGTAAAAGCATTACTTTAATGTGGGAAAATTCTAGTAACAGTAACAATGAAAATAGTTCTAGCTGGCATTTATATAGTGCCTACCCTATGCCAGACACGATGTGAAGTGCTTTATGGACATTTTATCATTTCATGCTTACAGCATCCTTGGGAGGAAAGTGCTACCATTATTTCTATTCACAATTGAGAAAAGAGATGCAGAGATAACGTAGCTTTCCCAGGGTCATACTGCCAATAAGTGTTTGGGGTCAGATTCGAACTCAGGAAAATGAGTCTTCCTATCTCCAGGTCCAGAACTCTATCCACTCTGCCACCAAGCAGCCTGATACATGTAATTCCTTGTGTCCATTTGAAACTAGTGAGCTGTGTTTTGTTTTTTTACTAGATCTGTATTGCTGGAGACAAAAGTACCTAAATGAATGAGTTAATTTGTTCTTAAGACATCTAGAAAGAGAATAGATTTTTTTTTTTTTAGTGACGATGTCTTTCCTTGTATAGACATATCCAATCCCCCTAATTTTATTTGCTTGGGACCAATTTTGAGAAAAAACACAGTAAAAGCGGTAAATCTTCCAAAATCATCATATAATTTGGTTCCCCGATAATGAGAGATTTACTTCAAGTATTGACCGAGTGACCATAAACAGCAACTCGAGTCCTATAATGAAAATCATGAAAACATGTTTTCACAAGTTCATATCAGTGCTGTAGCTCTGAAATGACTCACATGTTTCTTTCATTATCTAAATACATAAACAGTGGGGCAAATACAATTTACTTATACGAATCTTGTATCATGCAAGAAAAACAAAATATAGCATCCTAGCTCCCTCACCTAAATAATAGTTCAGTGATAAAGAGTATTTCCATTTATGTCCTTTCTCTTTATTTTTTGGATTGATGTTTTTCAGCCCTTGAATACTGAGATGAACATAGGAAATCCATGTCTGCGCTCATCAGCCTAGCAAATCTCTGAAAGGAATGGAATTGGAGATTCTGCATTTCCATAGGCTTTCTTCTCTTTGTTCCCTGCCTCCTTCTGTACCCTTCCACATAATCTCCTTCCTTCCCCTGCCTAGAAACCCTGTGCCTGCAGGTCCGTATCCCCAATTTGAGTCCTGATTTTTCAGAATTGGGCCAATATGCTTTACTGAAATGAAAAGGATACTGGGGAACAGTGGGGAATCTACTGATTTATTTATCCTTTTCTTTAAAAAAATAGAATGGGTTTTCCTGCAGAGAAACATTGAAGATGCCTAGAGTAAGAGCACCTTTTTTGGCCAGCAGTGATATGACCTACTCTATTTTTTTAATTGGCATCTATGCAACACATGCAATAGATGTTAGGCAAGAATGAAGATCTGTTTTCCTCTCAAAAATCTGAGTCGTGAGAAATCTTTCCATACCCAACTAGTTACAAAGATGGTTTTCTAGATTTTGGGGAGAGAAAAACAAAAATGAAACAAACTTTGCCCTCTAAGAGCTTACGTTGTCTTGAAGGAAAATAATAATAGCCCCATTAAAAAATGATGTGTTGGGCCATGGCTAAAAGTAAATTGAAATTAGGAGAAAGCATCTTGTATGGATGGTACCAGAGGGATATAACAGTATATTAGAAAAATACTTGACTTTTTATTGCAAAATGACTTCTTGTGGCATTTCTAATAGAAACTCAGAGCTTTTCAGGTGAAGTCATACTTTATCCACATCAATTGACTGCAAAATTAATGTATTTGCATAGTATGGAGAAGAAATGGAATATTCCTTTTACTACTTCATGTGATACTGTAGCTGGACAAGGTGATATATATCCATAGTTCTTGCTACCAAGGAAACTGAGGCCAGTGGTTCTCTTGAGCTCTGGGGTTCTTAGTGACAATGGGCTGTGCAGATTAGTTGTCTGAATTAAATCTAGGATCAATGTGTCAAGTCCCAAGAAGTGGGGTTAAGAAGTGTACCAGGTTGCCTAAAGAGAGGTAAATGAGACCAGATTGGAAACAGCAGATTAAAACTCTGGTGCTAATCAGTAATGGAATCAGACTAGTAATGGTTACTGTACTTTCATACTGGGTGAGTTAGGAAGATTTGAACTTTAAAAGATAATAATAAAAATTATAATGCTGGGTATACCATGTGTGTCTAACATATACCTGTGGTTCTAACCACTTAAAATTACTTAATCCATCTGGACATCAAAATATCCAGGTTTGATGTCAGTTTTTCCCAATGGCTTACTTTTATTTCTTGTGATAAACTCCCCTTTATGTCAATCTTGAAGGTTTGCAAAATATGGAAGATAGAGCCAACTGTGTGAGGTGAGATAGTTTAGGTTTCATCAGCACTGCTTTTATAGTTGAAAAAATTCAGGTTCAGAGTGGTATAGTGATGTCCTTCCAGTCACAGGATTAATCAAGTGTCAGAACTAGAACTCAAGCCTATGTTTTTGATTCCAGAGTCAACCCTGTGTCCAAGATACCAGGATTCCTCTTCATGTTACCATGTATGATTTCAAAGTTTTCATTTATCTCATTAGATTTATAACCTTGTCACTTACTGTAGAGTAAGGCAAAGCCAGTTGTTTCAGTTATTTCTAGTAGTACTACAGCCTATCTGAAGATTGTAAAAATATAGAAAACAAACTCCTTCCTCTTCATTTCTTTCCTCCTCATCCTTTTTGATGTCTAGTTCTGGAACTCACCAGCTTCTCTTGTAGGGTGGGCAACAGAAGAGACAAAGTCATCCTACTCTAATTTCTGAGTTTACTTTTTAGATTTATGCTTAGGTTTCCTATCCAGTGCATGCCAATCACAAGTCATTATATATTGATATTCAAATTTTTCCATTGCTTCCATGTATCATCTTCCTTCATTCCATTCAAGACGGTTTGCCTCCTATGGATGATGTCAGAACTGTACTGTCATCAGTATGCTAATTCTGTTCAAGAAATGTTGATAGTCTCCTTTGTAAAGAGCACTGGACTGAGCACTGAGAAATATATAAACTTTAGATAAGACACTGACCAGGCTTTCAGGGAGCTTATTATTTACACAACTAATACTAAAACTATAATCAAATATAATACATAGTAAGTACAAAAGAAGGTTCATGTCAGGCTCAGGTGGGGAAAGAACACCATTGACTAGAGAGAATCAGGGAGTACTTTTAGCAAAAGTTGCTCTTGAAGTCAATGTATAAAGGATAGGTAGCAGTTCAACAGGGAATGCCAAGAAAGTAGGGAAGGCATTCCAGAAATGTGGAATAGCATGAGCAAAGGGAGAGATGGGAGAAATTTGAGTAAGTGCAGCAAATAGTCCAAATTGGCTGGCATGCATAATAGGTGGCAGGTATTGGTCTGGGAAAATAGGGTGGTACTAGATTGTAGAAGGTGTTAAATGCCAACTTAAGGTGTTTGAAGTTTACTTGGTAAGATGAAGAAACCAGTGAAAGGTTTCAGTCAAGCTCTATGAAAGAGAAAGATTAATCTGGCTATCACACAAAGAATTAGAGTGGAGAGAGTTTGGAAGTAGAAAGACTCAAAAGGGGACTATTCTAATCGTTTACTCAGTTGGTATGGGAGACTAAACTAACTTCATGGAAGTGGGAATGAATAATGAGGAGAGGAAAGTGCAAGAAATAATTTCTAGATGAAAATGTAACCAATTCCACCACTCAGAGCTTTGGAACATAGCAATGATGAGTTTTGGTGCCAAAGACAGATGGTGCCAAAAGACTTTTCTGGAGTCAGAAAAGGCCTTGGAGACTATTGCATTCAACCCTTCCCTGTTTGGTAGATTAGATAAATGTGACCCAGAGAGATCCAATGACTTGTCCCAAGCCACATGGTAAGTAGTAGCACTTGGAGACAAAGCCAGTGTCTTTCCCCTGCTTTTTACAATGCCTCAGACTGCCTCTGGGAAGGCTGTGACAGCCTCTAGATTAGTGTCTCCTGCTTCCTTTCTCATTCTTCTCCTGCCTAATGACATCAGTCTAGCAGAGTACTTTGCTTAATGCTTTGGTTTCATTCAGGGGAAGGAGCATGTCATTTTCTTCTCACCATTTCATCAGAACAGTCGATTAGGCTACACTCCCTGATTACTTCATTCTGGAATCCTTCCTCATGGCCATCACCACTGAAACATTGTAGGGTGTTTTGTCAGCTGAGAAGAGATAAAAATGGGAGAACTGAGATGAGGACAGAGTCCAGAGTTGACAGGCCAGAGACTCTCTCATGTAGGAGACTAAAGCCCAGGATCTGTCAAATAAAGCTACAATTCCAGGTCACACTGTGAAACTGCTCCTTCCCTTGGCCTTTGCCGTAAATGCTGAAATGTGACCCTTTATTGGAAAACAGGGTAAAACAGGTTCCAAATATTCATTATCAGTCAGGACACATGAAAAGCACATTTTGTAAAGAAATGACCTGAGGTAAAAGGTTGACTGATTCTCACACCAATACCTCAACCCCATCTGATATTTATTTATTTTCTGACGATCACATGATCATCCAGTCATTAAAATCTGAGTTAGATGGGTCTTCTGAAGCCATGTAGTACATCCTTCTTGTTATAAAGATGAGGAAACTGAAGCCCTGGGGGATTAACTATTTTACCCAAGGTCACTCAAGTAGAGAATGCCAATTTGGGATTTGAACCTAGATTGGCCACTTGTTATTAAACAATAATAATATTAATAATAGCTAGCATCTATAAAGCACTTTATATAACACATCTCATTTGGTCCTTGCAATGACCCTCTGAAGTAGGCGCTAGCTACTACTATCCTTATCTTATAAATGAGAAAACTGAACCCGTTAAATAGTTAAGTGACTTGTCAAGGGTCCCATAGCTAGTATCTTTCTGAAGGAGAATTTGAATTCAGGTCTTCTGGATTTCAAGTCCAATATTCTATTATGCCATCAAACTTCCTAGATAGCCTTTTCTTCGCTTAGATGTACAATTTTATGAATCTGGGATCCCTGAGAATCCTTCTAAATATATCTACCTCTAAATTCTATCCTCCTAAGTAAGGAAAAACCTTCCATTGGTCTAGGTCTATAGTATGGCCTCAGTAGTTTGTTCGTTTCCTTCCTAATCCTGTTTTCCAATGCATCTGTACATATGAAAAACACCTTTAACAAATATCTCATCATGAATAATGAGTAGAACACTAAGTTTCTGACATGTGCATGTGCTTCTATGTACCTAAGGTACCTTGCTATTGACTTTTTTTCCCTTTCATTTCTTATTTTGTTGTAATCTGATGTCAAAACAAGCTTTCTTTTGGAAGGGAGTCATCATTTTTAACGACGACCCAGGTGCCAGTCCCAAATACTCATTCTTATATACCTCCAGTGAGGGTCATGTTTTCCCACTACACTCTGTGCTTGGAGACATGGATGAAAAAGAGCCATGGGAAATAGAAATAGAAGGGAGTGATTTTTCCATTTCTTAACCTGCCTGCATGTGGGCTGATTACTCTGGGGATTAAAAAAACAGACTAAAGCTCGGTGGAACACAGACAGATGCTGGCTGCAAATACACTCAGAATATTGTTCAGTTTAAAATTATCCCAAACTTGGAAGATCATGGAGCCTCAGCTTTCTTTCTTTCTTTTAGTTTATCCTCTATAATTTCTGGTGCCTTGAGACAGGATACAGACAAAACAACTTAGTTCCGTGGGCCATTCTTCTTTTTTGAGTACTCTCATTCCCACCCTCCTCCTGCCCCTCTCCTCTTCCCTAAGTCTCATATTCTGTTTCTAGGATTGTATTTTAAAGGTCAAACATGCATTCCATTGCTACAAACCTTTCTGACATCAGCCTGCTCCCCAACCCCAGACAGGGTTCAAACTTCTCTCCCAGTTTACTGTACCTGGAAAAAGTAAATTGGTGAATTGACAGAATTATCATGACAAGAGGCCCCACATCACATTTGTAGTGAGAGCAAAAGAAACTGAAACACTTGGAAAAGCAAGAGTGATACTTAGCCAAGTTTTCACTCCATTCATCAACTTATTTGTAATTCACCATTGAAGCAGAATTGAAATAACTCTAAATATTGAACAGAGATATGCAGTCAGTACCCAGGGCCCTTTAAATAAATAAAACATGGAAAAAAATGAATGCATTCTTAATGACAGCTAAGCCATTTCTTACTTGGGTTGGGTAGGGCATGGATGGGCCTCCATAAAATTAAGTTATTCAGAATGGAGTTTTCCCATTATTATCCTGCACTGCATCTAGAGCAGTATATGCCAGTTTCAAGAGATGCTCAGCAGATTCATGACTTCTTCCTTTTCTTTATTCTTAGAACAAATCAGCTGGCCCCTGAAATTCAAATTTAAAAGGAAAAATCTTTTATGTCTTGACATTTTCAATCCTTTACAGGTATATGGAAATGTAACTTATGAAGCATTTTTGAAATGAAAAAAACTGCAAAAATTCTCAATTCTTATGTTTGCAATTGATGAAATTCACTGCCTGTCCTTTGAGAACCTGTAAGAGGTGAGAGGCAAGCTAGAGAAGAGCAGAGGGATCTGCTGAAAGACAAGAAAGCGTCTCTTGCTTCACATCCGTTTATCACCAACAAATGAAGCTTAATATTAGGAAACTAACTCTCCTTCACTGTCATTGCCACTGTCCTAGCCCTCAGCTGTTAGCAGCAGCACAAGGCTAAGAATAATTTTGAGATTATGAATATATATACATATATTTATGTGTATATATATACAGAGAGAGACTTATCTGTGTGTTGTATGTATATATACACACAGGTACATATATACACATTTTATATATGTATACATATATACACATTTATTAATATATACGTAGACAGACCAACCTGTCTTTTGATTTTCCAAACTGTACTCATTTGCAAAGATTGGAAACATTACAGAATGAATATTTTCTTCCTCCTTATCCATAAGTCAAAGGTTAACAACACTAATTTCCCACCATGCTTCCCATCCTGATGTATGTTCACAATAGTGTACTGGAGATTGAGGAGCAAGGTGACTGGATGGAAAGAATATACCTGTTTGATCTTGACAAGAGCCGTTCTGGTGCATCTCAACCTTGGGTTGAAACTCCCAGGATCCTTAGGGTTACTCTGGGAATCTGAGTGTGGCCTCAAATAGCTTCTAAGGGGCAATTCTCTTACAGAGTTGTTTCAGGAAGCCTAGTCCATTGGCTTAGGGCAATCTAAATGTTCTAAACGGAGTGCCCTGGTCCAAAGTGTCTGAAGTTATAGAGAGCAATAGACGAAGAAAAAATAAAAAAATAGAAACTCCCCTGACCTTGACTGTTGCATCCAAATATTACTTCATCAGAATGATTATTCTTAGCAGATGTTTCTTAAATGAATTTCTCCTCCCTCTTTACCCTTGTTTTTGAACATTAGAAGTTTTTTTTAAATATATTAATATCTAGAACATGAACTTCTTCATAGCAATTAACCTTTGTGTAATGTCAAGTTGAGTCAATAAGCATGTATTTAGTGCCTATTATGTGCCAGGCAATGTGCTAAGCTCTGGAGATATAAATAAAAGCCAAACTCCCCCAAATTAAAAAACATAATCTAGTTCCTGTCTCCTGTTTTCAAGAAGCTTAAAGCTTAATAGTGAAGACAACCTGCAAACAACTATTGATGAAATATCTGTATGAGTGTGTATGTGTGTGTGTGCGTGCGTGCGTGTGTGTGTGTGTGTGTGTGTGTGTGTGTGTGTGTATAGACCAAGAAATGACTACTGCAGATGGAGGCATTTCATCTGAGTCTTGAAGGAAGCTCAAGATGCCAGGAAGGAGAGGTGATGAAGGAAGAGAATTCTAGGCCTGGGAAACTTGCCAGGACAAAGGTTGTTGAGGAAGATGAGTTCTGTGTATAAAAAATACCAAGAAGGCCAGGTTCTCTGGGTCACAGAGTACATGAGGCAGAATTACATGTAAGGTGATTGAAAGGTAGGAAGGAGTCAAGTGGTGAAGGGCTTTCAATGGCAAAGAGAGGATTTCATATTTTATTCTAGAGGTAATAGGGAACCACTAGAGTTCATTGAATTAAGTAAACACAGTAAATGCTTAATAAATGCTTGTTGACTGACTCATTGGACTTAGCCTATCTTTGTGCAGAAGGCTGAGTAGGAAGCTTTTTATGAGGTTTGTATAAATCTCTCATCCAGACACTTACTTACTTATGTACATTGGCCCAGACCCAGACATTAACTTTACTTGGCACATCAAAGGAATCTTGCACCATGTTTCATTGTAAATACCCTATGGAATCAGTAACACCTGTATTTTGGGATTCAAATTCCAAGGAGGGAGAAGAGTGTTGTTTTGGGGTATCTTATCTGGGATATATGCCACATTTCTTCTACTTTGACTTCTGAGTATTTTTAAATAACACTCACACAGTTGAGGCATCTGTTATCTACTGTACTTAATTTCCCTTTAATGTGAATGGAAAAGAATACTGTAACCATGCACAGCAGATTGTGAGAGGAATGGCAGGGAGTTGTGGGGATTATCTCAGAATCTTAAATTGAGTTTTTGACACATAGGAATAACATTTTCCAAAGTTGTTTACAAAATGCATTTTCCCTTTGTTATTTCAAAAACTTTCAGAAATGTGAGACGCATAATGAGTAGAGACAGCAATTATATGTTTAATTTGTTTATTTTTTATTGTCTTCTATGAAGCTCTTTGTGCAGATGACAACCTTGATAGTCTTGTACACTTCCACACTATAGATATAGGGATATTTTTTTATCACCTCATGTTACCACCTGCCATTTAGATTAAATACATTTTAAGTATAAGTAAAAATATTATATTTTATCATCTAAAAATAGTTCAGGTGATCAATTTTGATGAAAACTTTAG
Organism: Notamacropus eugenii; assembly: GCF_028372415.1. Taxonomy (NCBI): domain Eukaryota; kingdom Metazoa; phylum Chordata; class Mammalia; order Diprotodontia; family Macropodidae; genus Notamacropus; species Notamacropus eugenii. Next base: position 670,876,948 of record NC_092872.1, read on the forward strand.
TCATATGCAGGTAGAACTTGAATTTTATCCTCAGGTTCATGATGATTTTTTAAAGATACCTTCCAAGCTTCCCTTGATCTGTTTCCTGCCTTTTTTAGGGTTTAATAGCAGACTTCAAAGTATAAAGAGTGAATGAGAGGTCCATACCTACTAGTAGTACTTCACCTGTGCAGATGGATACCTACTTATTCTCTGAAGTGGCTCACTTACTCAAATTTGATCTTGTACAATCAAATCTCGGTTCCTGTAGAACAGGGATTCAAGACCTTTCTTGAGTCTTGGACTCTGTTGGGTATTTTGGTGAACCTTATGGACTCCTTCTCTGAAGAGTGGTTGTAAACAATTGAATGAGATACCAAATTTTAGTGTAAGGGTAGGAAAAAATAAAGATGTACTTCCCTCCTCCCCCATCCAATCTGAAATCTATCCATGGACCCTTTGGGGACCTGTTAAAGATCCTTGGTATAGGATCAACATTAGGCAATTATATTGACATTTCCTTCAGCACTTTGAGGTTTTGTGAATTTGCCTGTTGGGTGCTACTTCTACTAATGTAGGTCACAGCAACTCTGTTGTCTTTGGAAATTGCTCTGAAAAATGTCAGCACCAGGTGACCAATTTCATGAGGATGGACTTTTAGTCATTTAGCCAGGTTGGTTCTTGGACTTGTGTCTAACTCTTCATGACTATATTAGGAATTTTCTCAGCAAAAACACTGGAGTGGTTTGCCATTTTCTTCTCTGACTTATTTTACAGATGAGGAAATTGAGGCAAGCAGGGTTAAGTGACTTGCCCAGTATTTCAAGCTAAACAGTGTCTAAGGCTGAATTTGAACTCTTATCTTCTTGACTCCAGGCCTGGTCCTCTACCCATTCAGCCACCTAGCTGCCCTTGGTTCTTGGAGAATCAACAAGTCCACACTCATATAAGATGCTCTTCCAGCTTGGTAGCTCATTCTGGAGTTTATATTCTGCAGGGGTAACCTTCAAAGTTTCAGTATCACTTCCCTATTATATTAAGGCAGTGGAGGAAGACTTTAGTAAACAATTTTTGCATAGCAAGGACTTAAATATTTTCTGAAAGAATGGATTAATAAACACATCTTTCATTTGAAATATGATAATAATCTTAGACTTTGGGAGAATTTAATTATAATGGTTATAAAACATGTTGTACTTTTGAGAAGAAAGGTGTTTAACACAGATTATAGGTGATCTCCCTTTAAAATGAGCAAGTCATTTAACCCCTCAGTGTCTTAGATAACTCTCTAAAACTGTAATTTAGAGAAGAATTATGGATGTTCATGAATAAGACAAACTTTCATGCTAGGAGTTCCCCACAGTAATGAAATAAGAATTCTATTTTTTAAAACTGATTTCAGATTTCATTTATTTTATTGCTGAGTAATTTTTAAGAATTAATTAATTTATTTGTTTTCAATTTTCTACAATCACTTCTGTATATCTTAGGTTTTTTTCCTCTCTCTCCTCCACCTTCCCCCCTCCTTCCCCTCTCCCTCTCTGAGACAGTATACAATCTTATATAGATTCTACACATGCATTCTTATTAAATACATTTTCATCTTGGACACGTTGCATAGAAGAATTAAAATGAATGGAAGAAACCATGAAAACAAAACATAACATAACATAACACAAGAAAAAATGATCTGCAGTGCAATTCCATATATCTTTCTCTGGATGTGGAAATCATTTTGCCTCAAGAATCCATTAGGGAATTTTTTAGGTCCTTGTATTACTGTGAAGGGCTATATCTACCAGAAAAATTCCTCACACACTGTAGTTGTTGCTGTGTACAGAGTCCTCCTGGTTCTGCTCCTTTCGCTTGGCATCAGTTCACATAAGTCCTTCCAGGCCTCTCTGAAGTCTTCCTGTTCATCATTTCTTATAGCACAATAGTATTCTATTACATTCATATACCACAACTTGTTTGGCCATTCCCCAATTGATGATTTCAGATTTTAAATGATATGACTTGAATGTAGGCCTTCCTACAAATCCAAAACTGGCTGTTTACTATGCTGTGTTCCCTCTTACACCTTTAAAGTGCCCCAGTTTTCAAGTCTACCAAAAGTGCTACTTTGAATTTTAAGACAGACCAAGAAAGAGTAATAATCACTGAAATTTATCATGGGGGCTTTCTGTAAAGCTTTGACAGTTTTTAAATTTTAAAAAAGCCCAAGACGATGAGATTATGTAGGATGTTAGAAACTACCTAAAGGAAAGGAGACTTAATCACCTGTTTTTGAAAACAACTTCACAAGGAAATTGAACTAATTTCACTGATTCATGTAGCTATTCATTCTTATGCCCTCTAAATGAGTTCTAGTATTATTGTTCTAATTGGAGAGTAAATAAACTTGGGAATCAGTAAGGGCACAGGTCAAGGCCAGCTTGGAAGACAGCTGTTTCCTCACCACCTGTCTCTTTGGCAGGCTTCAATGAAATATGCACATGCAAATTAAACAGACTCTGGGTAAGAGATCCATGACTGAGTAGGTGCCTTCTGAGTGACTTCCTACAGGCCAGTTGCTGAGGGTCTTGTTTGGATGACCAGATGGATCAGTTTTATCACTGTATGTGTTCTGTTACCTTCAGAAATATGGAGGGAAGGAAGGTGGAGAAAGAAGGGAAACCATATATTCAATCCTAAGCAATACTGAGTTAGATAGCTGGATTTCAGTACCACTAATTCTCCCATATATCTGCCGTCTCCCCTAACTAAAATACCACTTCCCCCATCTGATAACTAAAATGCCTAGAATTAATTCTTAGGGTTAAATTAGTGCTAGAAATTAATGGAATGGACTTAGAAGATTTAGAGCTAGAAGGGACTCAACTTTAAGACCTGTTAAAATGATTCCTGTAAAAAGTTATTTTTTTAAAATTTTATTATTATTTGTGAGAAGCAGCACTTTAAACTGTTATCCTGTTATAAAACTGCATCAATCCTTTTGTCACTTCAGTGAATCCTCTACACATCTGTCAAAGTGATTTTTCCAGAAGAGCAGAAGATTCAAACATGTCACTGTCTTACTCAAAATAGTCCAGTGGCTCTCTGTTGCCAATAAGATAAAAATATAAACTGTTTTGTTTGTCTTTTAAATCCTTGTATATCCTGACCCCGACCTATCTTTCCAGTTTCATTAGACTTTACTCCCTTTTTAATACCTTACTGTAGAGTCAAACTTGCTCTTTCTCTCTGTTCTTACATACAACACTCTATCTCTCATCCCCGTTTCTTTGTAGTGGTTATGTCTGATGGGAAAAATCATAAAACATTCGCTTCCTTCAGGATATAGCTCATGTATCAATTTCAACATGAAGCCATTGTTAGCCATCCCAGTTGCTAGTGTCTTTCCTCCTTACTTGCTTTGAATTTATTTTCCATATATTCTGTATATCTTTATATATTCTTACATTATCTTTTCTTATAGAATATGTTCTCTGTAAGAGTAAAGATGTTTCTTTTTTTCTTTGTATCCATAGCACCTATCTCATAGAAAGTACTTAATAAATTCTTGTTGATGGATTGTGAAAAAATTTTATTTTGATTATTACCTTTAATTTTATAACATCTGCCCTGTAGCTAATCTTGGCTTTTCTTTTTAGCAGGATTCACTTAAGCCATTGAATTGAGTAAGAAGTCAGATTTAGTCTCCTGAAAACAGAAAAGGTAATATAAACCCAGTGTAAATGTGGGAGAATATGTTAGATTAATTAGGGTTACCAAGAAAGAAAGATAAAATTTTATACTCAGTTCAGATATAAGGTTTATGGAATGATATAAGAACCATACAGATATATTCACCCATATAGAAAGAATACAAGAAAACATGTGATCATCCACTTCATTGCCACATATTTCTTTCTCTGGCGTAGGGAAATCATGAATAGATCACATGAGGCCAAACATACCTATAGGAAGAATTCACTGGAGTCGTGCATATTCTTCAGTTATTCTAGTTATTGGCATGTCTTCCTCATTCTCAGTAAAGGGGCTTTATCCAAGCAACTTTTCTCCTTGACTCTGTAGGCATATTTCCACACAATTACTCAAAATGTGAACCTAGCACACCTGCTTTTTTCCTCATAATGGTACTTCTACTATCTTGGGGAGACATATTTATGGAAGTGTTAGTTACTTCCCTGTAGCTTTTCCTAATCACAGCTGATCTAGAAATCGAAGTATACTGATAGGGAGTTGTTATTGACTGGTAACCAGAAGCTGCCTCTAGCAATATCCTTCCCCACTCACAGCTGTGGAATGTGAATCTTTGTTCAATATGTGGTCCCTTGATGAGTCTTTGGTAATGATGCCCAAGGAAGACTACATGATAAACTATGGAAGAGAAGAGAAAAAGCCATTAGTCTGGTTTAATAATACATTTCAGTGTCTGAAGAGGGGCCTGAAAATTGTGTTTGCCATTTGGTGTCTTGTTATTATCATTTCCTCATGAGCTTTTCTTATGGTGGTGACAACTGTGTCTCCAGGAAAATACCAGGTCTCTTGCCTACAGATGTTGGCGATGTAGCACCAGCAAGCATTACTGTTTCATTTAATTGCTTCAGAGTTGCTATTTATCATTCATGCTAATGTTGTCTTTTATAATTTATACCACTTTGGTTTCATGAGGGACTACCAGCCTTAAGAAAAGTCTTTCTGCTGAATAATCCAGACAGATGAATTGAATGCAAGTCCATAACAGGTCTCTAGTTAGGAAGGGAGTTTCCAGGACCTAGGAAAATGTAAACTGTAAAAGACAAATTTGCCTCCAGCTAGAGATTTTGGAATGACTGAGTATAAAGCATGGAAACAAAATATCTAGAACCACAGAATCATAGAATGCCAGAACTAGAAGAGACCTGAGAGATAAACTAGCCTAACACAACCCTCAGAAAAGTGAGCCACAGAGAGCCAAACTATTAGTGGTTAACAAAAATTTAATTACAGCACAGGGTAATGGGTAAGATCTGGAGACTACTGAAGGATAGAAAAGGTTAAAAATCCATTTGCTGCCCTTAAGAGATTTATGCTTTAATTACAGAGCACTGAGATGAATATGTATGTGTGTATGTAATATACACATGTATATCTGTATGTGTATGTACATACATACACATACATTTATAAACTTTATAACTATGTATACACAGGAATATATATTTAATTACTTTAATATGTATATAATATGCTTTGATAATTAAAATATTCATATATCAGTTATTATTATTATCATTATTCCAAGAAGCACAACCTGAAAGGTAAAAAAGTGGACCATTAATGATGTAGTCCACATGATACTGCTGATCCTACATATCAATAATAAGAGGATATTTATCACTTATCATTCTTTGAAATGGTTGAATGCTGGGCCTGATACTAGGAGGAGTAAAGAAAGCATAGCTATTTCTTGCAATCATGTATGATTTTGTTAGCTTGGGTACTCCTTCCAATGACAAAGATTGGAACGTTGATATAATTTCTTTGATGGTGAAAACTGTCTCTGTCTCTGTCTTTCTGTCTCTATCTGTGTGTGTCTCTTTCTCTGTCTCTGTGTGTGTCTGTCTGTTTCTGTAGCACGTTCAGAAATGCAAGATGTTTTACATGTTATGTTATTTGAGCCTGACAACATTTTGAGATAGATACGATTATTATCCCATTTTTCAGATGAGGAAACAGAGACTGAGAGAAATCAATTTGTTTTCCCAGGATTACAAAGCTAGTAAGCGTCTGAGGCAGGATTTGAATTCAGCTCGTCCAGCCTCCAAGTCCAGTGTTCTATTTACTGTACCACCCAGCTGCCTTGTCAAAGGCATGGTACAAATGAGGTCATAGATTCAATTTTTATCTAAATTAGTTAACATTGTCATAGGTTCTATGAGAGTGGATATGGTGCACACCAAATTTGGAAGCAGAAGACTTGAGTTTTCCTATCTGGAAGAATTTAGATAAGTAACTACTTCTTCTCAGGTCACAATTACCTATTCTGTAAAATAGAAGTGCTGTAATATGTACATATTACATATTATATATACACATATTACATATATTACATACATACATATTACATACATATGCATTACATATGCATATACAAATAACAATGTAATCATAGTATTATCATAAGATCAGATGAGGCAGTATGTATAAAGTGCTCTGGTATTCTTTAAGTATCATATAAAGAACAGAAATTACTATTATTAAAAAAATCTATATAAAAATACTGTATGCTCTTAGCAGAAGAACATAACAGGAAGCATTGAACTTCTAAGTCATCAGAGAACTAGTCTAAAGAAGCATACAGGAAACTTTAAAATATGGGCAAGAACTAAAACTAAAAATAAAATAAGATGCAATCTGGAAAAATTGCAAGCTAATATTTTTGATGTCTGCCATAATTCAAAAGACAGATACTCTACAAGTGGAAAATACTTAGTACTAATTAAGAGTTGAAGAATTAGGGTGGACAGAAGTTTAGCTGCTGTTATTTTATACATATATATATGATAGTCATGTGGGAATATATGATATCACCTATCATGGATGAGATGGTTACGTTGCCGCTTATAAGCAATTCAAAGAGAAGGCTAAAATGATTAAGTGGCCAGCAGAGTTGTTTGACATACATGAATATTCAAGGAATTTGATATTTATAACATCATCTTATGAAGCCAATAGCAAATGGGAATAAAATGACAAACCAAAAGGACTTGAAAGCAATGTATACAATGAATGGAAAACAAATTCTGAAGACTCTCCCAGAGTATTCAGGGAGGAGTACATGACATAACTTGGAGGAAAAAAAAACATTACATAGAAATCAGGGGTAAAAATTCCTAAATAGCTAATTGTAGGAGACTTTGGGACCATTATCTAAGAGAAACGAGGGAGAAAAAGTGCGAAAGTTAAAAGATAATGGAAGGATCTCTTGAAGTACAGTCTATTTGAAGCTTTTATTTACTGGCAAAGGATTGTTGGTTTGTTTTTATTTTCTGTTACGCTGTAACTTCCTTGATGAGCCCTGTCTTGAGAAGACTGCCGGCCGACTACCTAAGGTTAGGAGAAATCAGGCTCACAGAAGGGAAGTGAAAGAACTTACTGTGAACCAGATTTTTGGGAGCAGCATCAGCACATTTGCAAAATAATATCCCTGTTTACATTGATACATCCTTTCCTGTAAAATCATTCTTGACAAGTTGTTGTAATTTTAGTACAGCTATTAAAACACAGCTCTGGGAAAGTGAGTTTATATTTTTTTCCTTTCAATATTTTTTCAATCAGAAAGTTGATTTAAAATGTTTTCAAAAAGTTACCTAGCATCTGGAAAATAGAGCAATCACAATAGTTGGGCTCCTAAAACAAATAACACAAATACCACATCTACACTTTAGTACAGGCAACAATATTTGGCAGACTTTAACTACCAAGAGACAGGAAAAGGTTTGTGCTTGTTGCAGATATGTCTTAGACAGAATTACATTTTTTTTCTGGAGTTTAAAAAAAAATTATAATGTACCAATAGGCAACCAAGCAGATGCCAAAGTTCTTAACCACTTTTTTCATGAGAATGTTATAAAAGATACTAATCCTCAATCTGTTGCCCTGAAGTGACAGGTGGCAGCCCTTTCCTGAAGACTGGGGATTTATAGGTCAGTCACTAACCATTTATTGAGCACCTTCTGTGTACCACCCACTATGGTAAGCACATGCGATTCAAAGCACAGAAAAAGATAGTCCCTGGTTTCAAACAGTTTAATAGTCACTGGAAAGATTTAATACACTAGGATCAAAACTACCACAAATATTCTAGGAGAGTTCTGCTTAGATCTGAGTCAGACCTCAATTTGGAATACTCACAAATTAGGGATTTATTTTGGAAAATCTCCCTGTAAAAACATCGAGTCAATTTGTGAGGAAAGAAGTTCAGGTTGTCCAGTGGTTCTTTGGGCCTTGCAAGAGATCTTTATTTAGACCAACTTAGAACCCCCAGGCCTCCTCTAAACTGTCTCATTACTAGGCAGATCTCCAGTGTTGGCAGCATGAAAATAATAGCAAAAATAATTATTATATTTTATTATATATTATGTTTGCAATAACATTATATATTAAAATAATATTATATCCAATCTTTTGTTCTCAACTTTTTCATTGGAAAGAAATTCTTGGGTAAAGTTGCTCTCTTTTTATTAATCATTTATATTTAATGCTCTGCATAAAATTACACAAGTGAATAGAACAGCTATTTTTTAATTGAATTAAAAAATTGAAAGATAAGTGCAATTTCTGTTGGTACACAAAATGTATCTTTGACAAAATTCAGTATTAGACAGGATGATGAGAATGGCTATGTACTTTGATTTTTCTACTAGGTCTCCATATTTTGAGAGTTTTTCATTTTGCATAATTTGTAGATTTTAAATGTTTGGTATAGCAACATCTATTAAAAATGTTAGCCTTAAGTTTTCATGGATCAATATCACATCTAGGCATTGGTGGGCAGTATTTTTGTCTGTGATAATTCTCTGGTTTTATTTTAAATTATTTCTTTAATTGAAGGCTGTTTTGAAATCTATATTTTTAATGTGAATAGTTTGCAGGTTTATTTGTAGGAGTAATCATAATAGCACCAAGGACAGCAACAGACATTTCTATTTTGCTTTGAAGTTCGTAAAGTGTCTTATATAGATGATCATGTTTTATCATTGGATTAACTGCTGGTCAGATTCATTCCTTTGAAGTCTCCTTGTTCTGGACCAAGTCAACACAGTGGCTGCTATAGATCTTGGAACAGATATGGTTGCACAACACAGTCAAGGAGAGTTTGTTTTGAATTTTAGCCATCTTTGGGATCTTTTCTGGCACTTAACCTAGCAGGATGGTAGCTGCAGTATATATTCATGCAGCTGTCTGTCACAGATTTATACGCCAACATGGGATCATTTAAAATGGTGTTTGTTTATATATCCAAAGGTGTGTGTACACATACACATGTGTGTATCTGATTTCTGCATACTTTAACAGCTTACCTACTCAGCTTTAGCATTTCATCATCTCCTGCCTCTATGCCTTAGCATAGTCTGTTTTCTATGCCTGGAATATATTCCTTACCTTTACCTCTGAGAATGTGTAGCATCTTTGAAGGCTTAATCCATGTGCCATCTCCTGCTGAAAGTCTTTCTTGATTCCCTTATTTGTTAGTTCTATCTCCTTCCTCAGATTATAATCACCAAGGATCTATTGAGGCCATCTGTGTGCTGGGAGGGCAATGTGAAGATGCTTGTGATACAAATGCAGTATTCTTATGTCTTCGTGTGTAATAATCTCCCTTCCAATAGAATATAAACTTCTTGAGGAAAGGGACTGATTTGTTTTGATTTTGTATTCCTAGCACCTAACACATATACAAGGCATTGAATGAATACTTGTTGGATTGGATTGGATGTATTCAAGAATCTTTGTTTCTATTTTTGGAAATATATATGTATATATGTATATACAGATATATATCATTTTAAATTGATTTCTAATTATTTTTGCTAAGTATTTTCCATTAAATGTGTGCCTAAATTTGTTTTAAGAATAGATAGAAAATAACTATCCCTTTATTTCTTCAGGACTACCAGGTTTGAGAAAGTCTTTTCGTGTCACACTTTTTTTTTATGTGAGAGGAAATGTTTTAATCATATTTCCTAAAAAAAATGCTTCTATTAAGTCAGTAGCACTTGTCCTAAATTTCTGCTTGTGTACCAGATTCTCCTTGGATTTAACCTGTCAACACAATGCAGATTTAATAACAGTTATAAACGAAATACTTTTGGTTAATTACAGCATGCTTGCCTTCCAGATGTAGCTATATTCTGCATTTGAAAAAACTCATGTACCATAGATGTTACTTTCTTCATTGATTATTTTAAAAAATGGTGAACTTTATGTCATTTTTAATTCAATATCAATTCAAAAGGAATTTATTCAATACCTGTTATGGGCAGAATAATGTACAAAGTGCAGGAGGAGATTGGGGGGAAGGGAGAAAGATAAATGTCCCCTGCCCTCCTAAAGTCATATAAGGATTAGTTGAAGAGACTAGATATTTTTAGCCTGGAAGGTAGAAGACTTGTAATATTAATCATAGTAGTAGTAGTAGTAGTAGCAGCAGCAGCAGCAGCAGTAGTAGTAGTAGTAGTAGTAGTAGTAGTAGTAGTAGTGGTAGTAGTGGTGGTAGTAGTAGTAGTAATGGTAGTAGTAGTAGTAGTGGTAGTAGTAGTAGTAGCAGCAGCAGTAGTAGTGGTAGTAGTAGTAGTACTAGTAGTAGTAGTAACAATATAGTAGTGGTCATAATAGTAGCGGTAGTAGTAGTACCAGCAAAAACATCAAACAACTAGCATTTATATAAAGCTTTAAGGTTTGCAAAGGACTTTTCAAATATTATCTCATTTTGTCTTTATAACAACCCTGGACAATAGGTGCTATGATTATCTCAATTTTTATTAATCATTAATCCTTTATAGATGAGGAAACTGAAGCACAGAGAGTTCAATGATTCAGAGTTGAGTGGTAGTGAGATATAATGGCCAGGATTGTAGACCTGAAATTAAAGAAGCAAAAACAAAAACCTGAGTTCACACTCCATCCCAGATGCTCTCTGGGTCAAAGGGCTAAGTAACTCTAACCTCTCTGAGCCTCAGTTTCCCCATCTGTACAATGGAGATAATAATAGCAGTAGTAATTAACTTGTATATATGTGTATTACACATAAATGTATCCTTTATGTATGCATATCAATAATCATTAGTATGAATGCTGCAATGACCCTCTGAAGTCAGTCCTCTATAGTTCCTTTCCTTGCTTATGCATTCCCTAGCCCTAATTCCTCATCTAGTTCCCTTTCCCATCCCCCATCCAAAGTATGTTTTCAAGTATCCTAATCACCCCAGTGCAGAAAATTCTACTGTTCTGTCTCTTCTTTCCAGACTAATATATTAAAACTAAATTAAAGTTTCATAAATCAAACTAAAAGAAACTGCAAATAGTAAAGGAGAATGGAAATAGGGTTATTCCTTCTACTACTTTCTCCGCCCTATACTTTCTGCCTGATCTTCCCATCACATCCCTCTACAGAATGTATTTTCAGCCCAAATCTCCATCTGGAAACTCTGATCTCACTCCTCTCTTCCTTTCTACATCTTCTGAAAATAACATGGCAGCTGAAATTATGCACCATTAAGCATTCCATCATGTCTGGTTGGTATCTTGAGCATAGGGTGATATGTGATGATGATAAGGAGAACTCCAGTGAACAAAATGGAGACTTGAACTCAAGAAATAACTAGATTCTAAATGAGAGGGAGGTCGCTTGTGAGATCCACTGCCTGTTACTCAGTAAACTGGGTTAAACTTGAAGGGGGGAAAAGGATTGGCAGAAACAATCCTGGCATTATTCTCTGCCTCTTTCTTTTGTTTTTTATCATTAAAAATGTCCTCACTAGACTCACTTTGCTCTTGACTGCTCTTGCTCGCTTTTGCTTGTGACCCTTGCTTGAAAATGTTATACTAACATAAATGGTCAATACTTTGGCACTTAGATAAATAATCGGATTCTAACGTTGCTACCCAAATGGTAAATATTTTGACAATTTGACAGAGAACTTTGTTGTTAAGCTTTTTAGTTTTTATTTAGATTGGCCATAATGCTGGTAAAAAAAAAATGCTGTTTTATCAATTTTCTTCTGAAAAGGTGATGCCAAACAAAGGTGGAAAATTTTATTAGTTGATTGTGGGCCAAGTCCCTGTATGTATTTTTTACATTTTCTACTTCCATGATTTTTTTGTGTGTGTCTTAATGTTTTCTGTAGGGTGAAATGAAAGTTTCACCCCAGCGCACATAATAATAAGCTGTTAATATGTGCTTTTGCCCATTCCTAATCCCTCTTTTACCTACATCTTTAAAAAAACCTAAGCAGAAGCTACATTATGATATTTTCCAGAGCATATTTTGGGTAGGTGAAATAATGAATCAAAGATTGTGATATCTTCAAGGTTCCAACCTGATTCTTGTGATCTCAGGATTTAGTGATATTGAGACTTGGGTTGGCAGCTAGGTGGTGCAGTGCAGCTAGGTGGTGCAGTGGATAGAACACTGGGCTAGGGAACAGGAAGATGAATCTTTCTGAGTTCAAATCCTGTCCCAGACACTATGTGACCCTGAGTAAGTCACTTGCCCCTGAAGCCTCAGCTTCCTCATCTGTAAAATGAGTTGGGGAAGGAAATGGCAGACCACTCCAGTATTTCTGCCAAGAAAACCTAAAATAGAACCACAAAGAGTCAGACACAGCTGAAAAGACTCAACAGAAACCATTAAAAAAAGATGTTGTGTTGTGTAAACAACACTTTTGCCATTTTTAAAATTTTGCCATTATAAAAATTAGTAATAATACTGGACCTAATTAAGACAGATTCATACACATTTGATAGATAAGGAAATTAATGTCCAGGGAGAGAAAGGGTTTTCCTCATGGTGACACAAATAGCTAGAATTCAGATTATCTGCTTATTAGCCCAGTGCTATTTTCTCTGGAGCACATGCCACAGTTGTTTGAGAATGGATTAAGGGTATATTGGAATGAAAATTAAGGAATTTTTATCCAAAATGGTATTCATGAACTTTCACAAGTGTCTTACCTTGGATTACTGGATATGACATACTCAGCAGCAGATTATTGAAATTAACATTTATGACATACATTAAGAATACAGAGGTAGGTGTTGGATTGTAGAGATTTGGAGAAATCTGAGATATTTTCTACCCTTACAGAGCTTTTATCTGTCCAGAAATAAACTGGACATGTCCATAAGAAGAAAAATGAGAATGAGTGGAAACATATAATAGACAAATGAGTGGTTCAAAGGAATATATACTTTAGGAGTTTATAGAGGAAGCATCCTTGAGATGCAGGAGATTTTTTCAAGGAAAACCTGTCCCCAAAGTATATCATTCTGAACTTTTGATACACACAAACATACACACACAAACACACACACGCACACACACAAAACATGCATTTTGCATAGAGAAACCATGACTTGATCAAATTTAGGAGTAATGGCTTTTAAATGAATCTTGAGGACCTCATACCTTTGAGCAAGCGAAGTACATTTTGTCAATGGTAGACAAAAGTAATGGCAAGCTGGAGGAGGGTTGTATCTATGACAATGCGTGTGACATTTACATAATAGGATGATTATTGACTCTTAAGTTAATGAGGACCAAATGACTGAATAATAAAATGTCACCCAGTTTAAGCATACCCTTAAAATCAAAGTGAAGCTATTCACTTAACCTCCCACAATGCTTTTAGGAAATTATAGGTGTTGCCTAGGAATGTAAAGCATACCTTTCACTACAAGAATGGAACATCTCAGAGCCCTGAGCCGTACAAAATGAATGGGCAATTTGGACCTTTCCTTAAAGGGAGCGGAGAGATGAGTCAGAACATTAATGTGGGCTTTAAAAAAAACACTTTATAGAAATGCAATGTGTCAACTTTGAATGAGCTTGACGGTGCCAAAGTCTTTCCCGTGTAACATAAATTTGCCTTGCAAGAGCAGAATAGGAAATGGCTTTGTAGAGCATCTATCTCAGACATGAAAGAGAGGCATCATAGTGTATTAAAGAGTGTCAAAGACTTAGACGCCTGGATTAGAAGCCCATGTTTGAAACTTAGCAGCCCTGTGGATGTACACAGTGACTTGACCAGTCTGACCCTTATTTCCCTCATCTATAATATGGAGATACCTCTAGTTCTTATCTCAACACATCATCTAGAGGCAGTTTGGTGGGACGGATGATAAAGAGCCAGACCTAATATCAGAAAGACCTGAATTCAAATCCTATCTTATATAATTAATGTTTGTGTAACCCTGAGAAGGCCACTTAGTTTCTGTTTGTTTCAGTTTCCTCATCTGCATAATGTAAAGTAGCAATAGTGTTCCTACCTCTCAAGGGTGTTAGAAGGCTCTAAAATGAGATATCTAAAGCACTTTGCAAGCCATAAAGCGTTATAGAAATGTTAGCGATTATTATCTCACTGAGTTGTTGTGAGAATCAAATTGTATAATGTGCATAAACTTTCCAAACCTTAAACAGGCATATCAATGTCATCTATTATTATTACCAAGGAGAGGCCCAGCAAGTTGGCAGAAAGGAAGAAGGGAGGCTTTCTTGTCAACATAATATCGAAAGCAATTCAAGGCTCAAACCACATAGTTTCTCTCATTTGGAAGCCTTTTAAACAAACCTGTTTTAGAGATTAAACAAAAAGAGGGAATCGATCAATGCATGTAATATTTTTACTTTGTGTCAAGTCCCTAAAATAATACAAGAAAAAAATACTTTTCTTTTTCTGTCTTAGGAATGTTCTAACGTCCTTTCTTTGGCCCTGTTATCTTCCTCCTGATTCTGTGTCATGCCACCAGAGACAAAAATATTTCCATTAAAAACTATTTTTGAAATTATTTGATAACAGATTACTCTAAAAAATACTAATCAATTCATTATTTTTCTAGAAAAGTATGAGAAGAGGACAGCTGGTTTGATGAGCTGGGGATTATATACTTCCGTCTCAAGGCTTGGAACAGGTTTTGACATTCCTTTCCCATAGGAAACGTCACATGTATTTGACCTTTGGAGTTAAACCAGCACGAGTTATTCCTCCTCTGTATCTTTGTAGCAATCATATTCCCAACTATTTTTGACTTACTGGTCTTTTTCCCTCTCTAGCATCATCATATAGTTCTTGAGACTAAGATTAGGAGAAGCATAAGAAAAAGAAAAGCCAGGGTAAAAGGAAATTTTCTCCTTATTAAAATGGAGTCTCTAGATGAAAAGGTGATTAAGGCAAGAGAAAATGAAAAGTTACAATGGAATCTAAGATGGAGGGGGAAAGAATTAGCTTTCCCTTTGATTTCTGTGCAGTGACATTTAAGGAAAAAAAGGAGTTAAGATTCAGTTTTCCAAAACTTGGAAGTCACACGGTGAGAAGCATAGCTCTTCAATTGTCAAAAAAGAATTTTTATTAAATTGTTAATTGAAAGTGCTTCTGTGGTAGGCTTTGTACAAAGAAAATTCTGTGGGCAAGGCCCCTTACCTTTAGGATCTTGTAAAAGGCTTGGGAGTTAGGAGGGGCACATGTCTGCCTGCCAAATTACAACTAAGTCTTTTAAGTAGTATTGAAGGAGAAATCCTTCATAATGATTGGAAGCAATAATTAAATTTCATTTAAAAAAGCCATTAAAGCTCAATGGAGCTAATGCCAGCATCCAACAAAATCCCCCAGAAATATGTTCCAGCAAAGTCAGACTAATCTTTGCCCTCCAAACACTTAGTGGTGCTTTCTGGTTTCTCTGCCTTTGCTTATACTCTTCCCATTGCATGCAAACTACTGACTTCCTCTGTACCCATTAAAGCCCAAATCAAATATCACCTCTTCCTCGAAGTTTACCTTACTTTCCACCTGGCTCACTAATTGTCATTTTGGATTCCACCTACATTTTAGAATGTTCTGGAATTTTCTTTCTGTGGACAATAGCTGTTGCTGACAAATTACCTGTGCTAATCAAATAAGACATAACATTTCCCCCATACAATTGAGGCTTACATTAAGGTCCCAATAAATTTGATAAAACCATTCAATCAAGGTAATTTCCATTTGCCTTCTGGAAATCTAGTCATAAAATAACCAAATATTCTTGTCTCTGGTTGCATGACATAGAATCAGCTTACACCTAACTTTCTAATGGAGGAGACAGCAAGTCTGTGTATATGCACATATAAATATGTGGATGTATATCATAAATGTAATTGAATAAAATAAATATATTTGAAGTCATTAAATACAAGGTAATTTGGAAGGGAGGCAATAACATGGTTGGTTTGAGGGACCAGTAAATTTTTCATGCAGAAGATGGTAGTACTTATGCTGAATCAGCAAAGTGGGGAAAGATTCTATGGAATTGAAGTATAAAGGGAATGCATTCCCAGCATGGAGTATGAGTGCAAAAGCAAGTAGACCCTAAGATTTGTGTAATGAACAAGGGATTCTTTAGCAGAGGATAGTGTCAAGGTGAAGCAGCTATTGTGTAGGAGCTGAAAAAAGAAGAAATTACAGTCAGAAGAGGGATGATAACTCAAGAAAGTATTGAGGGATGAAAGCACTGGATGTATGTTACTGACCATACTGCCAGTATAAGTATAAGTGATACGATAAGGAAACAGCGTAACACTCCGGATGGTAGATCTTCAGGCAGAAAATAAATGCAAATCCTATCTTTCAAATCTATTGGGGGAGGGGTTGGGAAAATCAATGATCTTGGTGTCACAGGATCTGAGTTCAATTCTGCTTCTGATGATTACTGCCTCATTGACTTTGGCCAGATTTTAGACCTGTTTTTCTCATCAGTAAAATGAGAGCATTGGTCTAGGACCTAGACCCCAAGTATCCTGTCTTTAAATCTATGATATTAAGATAAGATCAGTTAAGAAAGGAGAGAATCCAAGAAATGTATTTTCTTTTCTCTAATTCTTTTTTTATCTTGGCCTTTCCTTTTAATACTGACTAGGTCTTTCTCTGTATCTCTAGTTTACAAAGCATAAATTATTCCTGATCTGTTTCTTTTTCTGCATGGACTGAGGTGTGCAGAAAAGACACTTCATCTGTTTTCAATTCAATAAATGGATTTTATTCAATTCAGTTAAATGCATTCACTAGACCATCATTAAGCACTGATTGTACAAAAAAAAAAGACTATCCTAGAGACAGAAAGATAAAGTTGAAACAATCCTTCTCTTCAAAGAAGCTCACATTCTTCTTGGGGAACACAGATCAGCTACATAGGGCAATAAAGGCAAGAGAGTCAGGGAATGAAGAGATCCCTTACATTTAAGTTGATCAAAGAAGTCTCCCCAAGTTCCCTCTGGCTTTCTCAACCATGGGGTGCTCTCTATCTCAGAAGCTGCTAGATAACATAGCAGAAAACAGCAAAGCCATTAGTAAATGGAATAATGTTGGTATTAGGGCAGGAGACAGCAAGCATGCATAGCTTGTAATTGTGGGATAAAGAACTGGGGTCCATTGGTCCTTTCACATATCAAGGTCCCTAGCTATGAGCTCCCTGATGTACTAAGGTAGGTCCTAAATTGTGGCAACTCAGGCCTGCACACAAGCACACACACACACACACACACACACACACACACACACACACATTTCCTAGGACTGGTTGAAAGTGATTTGTGATTCACCTCACCACAAACTGCACAGCTGTTCCAAAAACAGTATTATGGAACTGCTGGCATGTGAGAAGGGTTTAAGGGTTGTAGACCAGCTGTTATACAGTAGAATGTCCCTGCAGAGCTAATAAAGAGCATATGTCCAAGCTAACACATTGTAGGGGGATTTTAGCAGAGATCCTCAGCCTAGTCATTGGTATACAGCTTCCCTTAATACCTAACCTAGGGCAGTAACCTATTAGGAACTGAGCGACAAAAGGACACCAGGGTCCACTGACAGGTGCCTTTTCTTGATGATAATTGTCAATTATCCATGCAGATTGGCCTAGAGCCTGAAAAGAATTGAGCCTAGGTTAACAGAAAGAGAACTGGAGGCAGGATGGACTTGTAATAATCTTTGAAACAGACCCTAGAGAACCTGGGTTCTTAATCATTTTTGTATGTCATGTCCTCTTTTGCAAATCTAGTGAAGCCTATGAATCTCTTTTTAGAATAATCATTTTACGTGCAATAAAATACATAGTATTACAAAGGAAACCAATTTCATTGAAACAGAGTTGTCAAAAAAGAGTTCCTGCCTTCAACACTGGTGAGACATTGCTTCCAGTCACTAATACTACCATAACAGATGTAAAGGTAGTGTGCTAATTGTCACTCTACCCCTACATTCTTTTCCTGAAATTGTTAAAGGCTGGAATGAACGTGACTTAAATGTGAGGTCGGAATCCCAATAAGGGAGAAGCAGAGAAGGGAGAATGGAAAAGGGATGCTGGATGTTAAGTGCAAGATCAAAATTATGGTGGAGAATTGTAATGAGGAAACAAAGAGCTGAATTTACTGTTGAAAGTGGTAGTAACTGATGACATGGTTGACTTGTTCTTTAATTTAGAGGGTTTGGTGGAAATTAAGCTGGAGGCAAGCACATTTTCATTGTATGTCTGGCCATTGCCTTGTGTCCATGGCACGTGCTTTAAACTATACTTGCCTCATCTGGCAGGAGGGAATTGTTTCTTGGCATCTTCCTTTGAGCATTTCTAGTTTTAAACTGAGGTTTGGACTCTGGCTGCTGTCCAAAATGCCGTCAGCTAGGCAGCTGCTTGCTGATGCCACATCCTCCCCTTTGCTGGATATTTACATAAATAAGCCTACTGAAAAGAAGAGAAGCAGTTACAGGCTTTAAACTGACCTTATATTTCATCAATCAGAGGATTTAAAGATAGGAAGGACTTTAGCAGTGATCTAATCTAAATCCTTCCTTCCCATTTGCAGATGAGAAAAGTGAAGCCCAGAGAAATTAAGTAATTTGACTTAGGTCTCCCAGGTAGTAAATGGGTCAGAAATCTCTTAACCCCAAATCCTTGCTTTTCCCACTATATCATGCTATTTTCCTGGGCTCAGTGGTCAAATTAATGAGATTCCAAATTAGATTAATATGTCTAAATATATTTGACCAGATAAAGGACATGGGATTTTTTAGTTCCAAAGGCTCATTAACTCGCAAATATATAAGGACTAAGAAACTTTTTCAGTCCTGGTATATACTCAAGCACTTTGTACAATCATGCATGCCTACCCACTCCAGACATTTACAGAGGTGTTGATTCATTAATTTAAACCCGTGTGTGCATGTGTGTCTGCATGTGTGTGCATGTGTGTGCGCGTGTGCGTGTGTGTGTATACCTATACAAAATTCATAGTGTCTCTAAATCAGAGAGTTAGAAAGGAATACAGAGGCCCCCTAGTCTAACATACCTCTAAACAGGAATCTATAATATCTTGGAAAAACTCCTTCTTCTTGAGTACCTCCAGTGACAGGAAACTCACTTTGTGACCGTTAGCCTTCCCAACTTAGGTAGGAACCAGGTCCCAGATGGAGGATATGCAGAAAACTTAGATTTGCAGTTTCACGTGCATTCATTTTTTAAAAATTATGTTATGCTATGGAAATGCTTGCTTTATTCCATAAATTAAAAATAAATAAATAAATAATAGCAGCTTCCTTGGGTATACAATGGAATCTTCCTCCAAAGAACCCTATTTTGTTAGATGTTATTGTTCAGTTGTTTTAGTCATGTCCAAGCCTTTGAGATCCCATTTGGAGTTTTCCTAGCAAAGATACTGGAATGGTTTCCCATTTCCTTCTCCAGCTCATTTTACAGAGAAGGAAGCTAAGGCAAATAGGGTTAAGTGACTTGTCCAGGGCAACATAGCTAGTAAGTATCTGAGACTTGATTTGAATTCAGGAAGGTGAATCTTCCTGACTCTAGGTCCAGCACCCTACCCACTGTACCACCTAGCTACCTTATTTTGCTAGATTCATTCCTATAAAAAGACCTCATAAATTATTGCTCAAGACTGGCAGAATTGGCAATATCCATCTGCTTTCCTTTGTTCAAAGCCTTTTGGTGTGGTGCCCTTGAATTGGCAGTAGGGGAGGGGATGACTTTTTCTAACCCAGATGTCCTTCTTTTGTATAACACCCTAGTCATCAAACTTTGGGGAAGAGATGAAAAGGCTACCTTTATTTTCCTTTGGACATTTACTACCTGAGTGAGCTTGGGTAAGCAACTTAAACTCAGGCCTGTTTCCTCAAGTGTAAAATGAGAAGTTGAAACAAGAAAACTTCTGAGTTCCCTTCCAGTGTGATCCCATGATCCCAGAAAGTCCCTGATGTCATTCTTGAGCTCCTTATATATTTTTGTCAATTCAGCACTAGGTTAAGGAATCAGACATTTAAATGTTAGCAACATACAGCCTCTGTTTTTCTCTATCATTCTCTCTCTAACTAGGTGGTACTCAGTTGTTTTTATAACTAATTATTTTCTTATTCTATTAATGTAATAATAAGTATCAGAAAGCTGCACTTATATCAGATACCTACAATTAATATGCAATTGATTTCTTAATATAGCATTGATTTTGATTTATTCTGATTATTAATATATCAATCTTTTAGCTCTTATGCCCATCACAAAACCTGTTCCTGTTCATCCATTTGTACTAAAAGTAATTAATGTTTGGACTAATTATATCTTCAATGAACACTTTAAACCATTTTATATTGGGTTGAACTTGTTCCTGCCCCCGTATCTAAGACTGTAAAAACGACATAAAGAGATCCACCTATGATAAAAGCAGAGAGAATATTGCAAGCATCAGCATCAATAGGGTTCCATATTTTTTCCCAGATGATATTGGAAAGCTGAGCATGGCAAGAGCTATTAAACATCATATTCCGTCTAGTGTCCTTTCACTTCTCGCCTTTTCTCTTTAATTCATTTTACTTGACTTAAATGGACAAAGAATTAACAATGACTTTCATGAGTCCTTTACTAAAGTCCTTCTCTGATGCCTCACTGTGGCATGGAAGTAACCCTATCTTGGTTCTCTAAGGTGATGCCAGTGAACTGCAGGCTCTGGAAGGTACCTCCAAGAAGGAAAGGCTTAAATTTGGGGAAATAATAACAGACCAGACATCAAGGTCTAGGATAGCTGAATTGAGAGAAGTTCATCATGAGAAAGGAAACAGCTGATAAGGTTTTTGGAGGAATAGTTTCTCCTTGATCTTACCATAGTTAGTACTTTTCTAAGCAAACTATAAACCTTGTTTTCCCACTAGAGATAACCTTCTGTTATGTTGAGTCTGTCAGTTAAAGACTAATCTCTCTGAGGCACCTAAAGTATATATGGGCAATACCTCTTTTGTCCCTAAAAAGAAAGACAAGATGGCACCTGTTGGATGGCATGTCCTCAGATAGAGGCAAGACTATTGTTAGGCACAAATATGTCTCAGTCAACTTAGGCACACATGATCAGGCTAATGCAGAAGGTCTAGATTACCCTACCAGTGCTGATTCTGTATTCCACACAGAGAAAACTCATTGCTATTGCTCTACTTACTAATACTGAGCTGATGCAACCTTCTTACCTTTCTTGGTAAGATTCCTTTGTAATCAACTGATGAGAGTCCAAATGACCACCATGTATTATAGCTAAGGAGCTGGCTGGTGCTGCAGTGTATGTACCAGGTCTGGAGTCAGGAAGACCTAAGTTCAATTGTGGCCTCAGAAACTTACTAGCTGTATGATCCTGGGCAAGTCACTTAACCCTATTTGCCTCTATTTCCTCACCTGCAAAATGATGAAAAGAAGGAAATGGCAAACCACTCCAGTATCTTTACTAAGAAAACCCTACATGGGGTCACAAAAAAGTTAGACATGACTCAAAAACAACTGCTCAACAACATAATAACTAAACATGGCTGAAACAGCAAGGAAGCCTGTGCTCTTTCAAACCAGAGTAATACCATTAAAGAACTTTAAACCATGGGACAGGTTGGGGTTGGGTTTTTTGTTTTCCTTGTTCTCTTTTGACTGTATATGGGTACTTTGTAGAGTGAGTTAGTTTTCTAAAAGAATTTTAAAACTTTTATAGTCATGAATCTAATAACATACTGAATAAGAATAAGATCTTTATTTCTTTGTCTATCATTTAATCTAATTCAACAAGCATTTATTAAGTAACTGTAAGATGCAAGACACCGTGGTGGGATCTGGGAATATAAGGCAAAAGTGACCCTTCTGTTCCCCTGCACTCAAGGGACTTGTATGGTTAGATATAATTATGTGTTCAAATAAGTAAATACAAAGCATATGTAACTATACAATGGAATTTCAAGATCAAGAGTGAGTGATAATAACTACGAAGATGAAAACACCTGAGCTGTGTTTTCAGAGAAGCGAGGGTTTCTAATAAACAATGGAGAGGGAAGAAGGGCATTTTCTATAGTACTACTTCGCTAAGATGAAGTAGTGGTTTCCAAGTAGGCTTAGTCTGCAATCAGTCAATCAAATGGGATAACATATATGAAGTGCTTTGCAGAGCTCAAAATGTTGTGTAATTGGCAGCTGTCGTTGGTCAAGTCAAAAGTGCTAATTTGTGTCCTTTACCAAATATGCACTTGGTTAATTGGATGAATATTCACAACGCTGATTTTTATCATTCTCCTCCTCAAAATATTTCATTGCTTCTAATTGCCCAAAGGATAAATTTCAAAATTCTTAGCCTGGAACTAAGGATCCTTCATAAAATAGACCTAGCTTACCTTTCTAGGCTTATTTCCAACTCCACATTTTCCTTGATCTTCTGCTCTCACTGAACTGGATAACTCTCTGCTCTCCAAATATGTCCCATAGGTTTCCACTACTATATTTTTACTCAGATGTTTCCCTTCTATCATGGCAGGCATGACAGTTTGAATGGAAACCCCACTGGATCTAGGTTCAGAATATCTGACTTTGTATCCTAATGTTTATTTTCTAAGTGACCTTGTGTAAGTCACTTAACCTCTGTCTCAGTTTCCTCATTGAGCAAATTAAATTCACTCAACTTTTATTAAATACCTACTATGTTCAAGTCACTGTGCTGGGGTCATGGAGATATGAAGGTATTAATCTAGATCAATGGTTCTCAGACTTTTTTGGTCAGAAAAGCTTTTTATACTTTACAAAATATGGAGAGTCCCAAACATTTTATTTAGGTGGATTATAGCTATTGATATTTACTGTATTAGAAATTCAAACATCTAATCATAGCTATGAAAATAGATTTGACCTCCTGGATTCTCTAAAAGGGTCTAGATACTCCCAGTTGTCCCTTGACTCCTCTTGGAGAATCACTAGACTAGATGAACTCTAACTAACTCTCCAACTCCAAAGCCTGTTATTCTAGAGAATCTTTTTTGGCTCTTCAAACCCCACTTCTTTTAGGATACATTTCTCTTTTGGTGAGTCCTCAGATTGAAAGTCAATCCAGTACAATGGAAGCTGTGCTGCATTTGAAGTCAGAGGACCTGGATTCAAATCTGAGTTTTGTTACTTATTTGTGTAACTTTGGACAAGTCGTTCAACTTCAATGGGTTCCAGCTCCCTCATCTATAAATTGAGGGGATTGGGGTAAGTGACCTCTAAGATTGCTTCTTGAGTCCTGATCCATGATCCTAGGACCCCTTCAAGTTTCTCCTTTGCATCCCTAGAGCACTTGTCTGTAGTCTTCATGGATTGCCCAGTGATGTCCCTTGAACTGTTGCAATGAACCTCAGTTTAGATATCATGTCAATATTCAGCTTTTCACATGTTTGTGTCCCTGGCTGGATGATAAACTCTTTGAGCTTGTCAACTCATTCATACATTAGTTTGCATCTACACAATGCCCAGGGCAATTCATTGTACTAAATACATTTTCTGTTTGTTCCAATTAACAAATCAGGGATTTTTTTAATATAACACTGAAAAGAGACTTACAAGTCATCTCCACTAAGACCTTTCATTTTGCATTTAACAAACAGAGGCTGGAGAAATGGATTGACTTGCCCAAGATTGCATGATTAAGTAGAAAAACAGAATTCAAATCCATACATTCTGCTTCCAAATTCATTTCCCCAGGCTGCATATATTCAGAAGTCAATATCTTATCTCTCATATACATATTCTACCACCCTGAAACAACACATTAAATATGTATCCTGGGGACAGGAAAACTACTGACTATATATTAAAAAAAAAGAAAAAAAAATACAAGCTTGTTGGGGAGAGATCAGAGGAAACTTCTGAAGAGGGTACATAGAGTCCATTCTTCCTTTCATAGCAAAATTACAACCTGTTTATAGTTTGCCTGAAACTTGCCTCCTCTTCAAGATCCCAACTGCCTAATTCATCTGTCTCCAGCCCTGACAACAATGTATATATTCCCAATATCAGAATATGAAGAAAGAGGAAAGGGAGGAGGCAACACCCAGCCTGCCCTGAATTTTGTACCCATCACTGCCAGATTTCTGGGAAGTATAGAAATAAAGAGGAAGTGTAGAGAGGTAGATGGATATCTTGAAAAAAAAAATTTAGCTTTTTACTTGTCATTGATATAAATGAATTCTTAGAAAACTTCAGAAAAAAATTTAGGATGAATGAGTGATTGAATAACCTTGATGTTTTAAAAGATTCTTTTCATTCTTTTATGCCTCATGTGAATGTTTATTTAGTTTTTGGTCTTTTCCTGACCACAGATCAAAATAATCATGTTCTCCCTTTAATTAAAGGTAGGTTAATTTTCTATAGCTTTCCCTCATTGAAAATTTAGCAAACTGTATTTTGAGTGCTCTGGTGAATTAGAGGCTTTGCCTTCAACCAGGGATTTTCCACCTGTTACTTGGGAGCATATGAGTTCAACACCTTCAGGAAACTGCTCTCTTGATGGAAGATTAATAGGGCACTTAGAATCCCTGGTGTGTCAATGGAAAGAATGAAAATGTTAGAATGGAAAAAAGATATTAGAAACACTTTAAATAAGAAGGACAACAAAGAAGAAAGGTAGTTTTAAAGGAGAACAGCACATGTGCTTGCAAAAATGTCCTAGGAGAAAACTAACAGTAATTTCTGGCAGCTATGGGAAACAAGTCTACAATATTTTAACAGGTCTTTAATTTCAAGATTTGGGGACTTTTCTTCCCTTATGCCAATCACAAGCCCTTCATTCCATCTCAACCTGTGCAGTTCTTTTCCTTGTCTTTTGGGAAGTCCTCCATTGTAGCTATACACTATGCCAGTTGCTTTCCTCTGGCTCTCTTAAGATTTTGTGTATATAAAGGTAATACATGAGTTTTCTATCTGTTATCCTTCACTCTCAGTATGTGAAATGCCCAGATCCTTTTCTAGTTATACATATTCTTGTTTTTTTTCCATACTGCTTCCTATATGCCAGTCACTGTTGGCAATATGTTGTGACCTGCCTGTGCCTTCCTGACACTTCCCTTTATTCATTGTCAACTGTGATTTTCTTCTTCTCACTTAATGGTAGGCTTTCAATGATTTATAGCCACATTGCATCACTAGGAAAATAAATGTTTTGAAAAAAATGGGATTTTGAAGGAGTCCTCATCCAGGAAAATATAATTTTGAAAATATCTGCTTTACAGGGACAATGTGTAGAAGGAAAATTTTTAGGAGTGAGAGAAATCAAAGAATAAAATTGGTTAAATGGTACCACATACCTATCATTTTTAATTGCTTTAATCAATGCTAATGAATGAAAGAAAGTTTCCATGAATTCATATTGTATAATCTTAAATCCTCAGAGTTTACCCTGCATGATGTCCATTGTGGAGAGGGGGCAGTACTAGAGAACCAGCTTAGTAGATTTGTAATGCTAAGATGAAAAAAGTCCTATATGAAAAAATCCCAATGCCTTTAATATTGAAAGCTGGAACTGACATTACTGACCCACTCATTTTAGGGGAAATTCTCAAAGTAGTAAAGACAATGTAGTGTAAGCTGATGTCATGTTTGAAAGATGGAGTGAATTGCTTGTATCAAGGATGGGGAACCTGTCACCCCGAGGCCACATGTGACCTTCTAGGTCCTCAAGTGCTGCCCTTTCATTGAATCCAACCTCCACACAGCAAATCCCTTTAATAACAGGATTTGTTCTTTAAATTTGGACTCAGTCAAAAGACTGCTCCCGAGGACCTAGAAGGCTACACATGACCTCAAAGCTGCAGGTTCCTTACCCATGCTTACTTATCATTGTGTTATGCCTTCCACAGAGAAAGATCATAGACCTCTGTTCCTTAGGGACATTGTCTTTGTCGGTTGTTTTGGCTGGAAGATCCATCGCCATCTCTCTCACCCACCTATACTAGACTGGTCCTCAGATAACAGATGTGTATTTCATAACTGCATCAGGACCAGAAAGCCTTTCTCACTTGACAGGGACATCTGAAGTCTTTGCATTTCCAGAATAGCCCTTGAGAATGGGAACATAATGGGAAATGATAGTAGCCCCTTAAATAAAAAGATATTACTGAAGAGACAGATAGTAACCCAAGTCAATTCAGGATAAATACCTTTGCTAAGTTAATCCACCACAAGTTTACTTTAGTTGCTGCTGACCGTATAGTCACCAAACACTCATAGTATCCTGTTGCCTCATATAATACTGCTTGAGATGAAATAGAAGCTTTTAAAAATTATTTAGTTTCAATATACCATTGTAATAGTTCCTTTATGATATGTACTGCTTTTATACTATAGATTTTGCAGAGGCTCTTCCCCATACCTAGAATGCACTGCTTCTTCTTTCACCTCCCACAATCCCTTTGTTCCTTCAAAGTTTAGCTCAATCTCCATCTCTTACAGGAAGACCATCTTGATCCACCCATTTTCTAGTGATCTCCTCCCAGAAAGTAAAGTTTTTTTTAATGTGTCTATGTACATGTTTCATCCCCCTCCTCTTCCCCCAGAATATAACCTCCTTGAAGGTTTTGTTTTTGGCTTATGTCTCCAGCAACAGTATAGTGTTGAAAGTGGGCTTATAGTAAATATTTGTTAGATAGATTTGAATTATTTTAATTGATGGAGTGCTTTCATATAAATGATCTCGTGTGTTCATTACACCAACATTGTATGGTAGGCAGGGTAGCTTTTATCAGCTACATTTGAAATATGGGAAAACAAAGCTTAGGGAGGTTTAGTAGTAGCTCGGTGGCACTATGGATAGGGTGCTGAACCTGGAGTCAGGACGTTCCAATCTAGCTTCATACATTTACTAGCTGTATGAATCTAAGCAAGTCACTTAATCCCTGTCTGCCTCAGTTTCCTCATCTGTAAAACAGAGACAATAATAAAACCTATCTCCCAAGGCTGTTGTGAGGATAAAATCAGATGTTTGTAAGGAATTTTGCAAACTTTGAAATACTGCATAAATCCTAGGTGTTTGTTGTTATTTGACTTAGACAAGATCACATGTCTAGCAAATGCAAGAACTCAGAATGTTCCTGACCCTTAGGCTATTACAGCATATTGCATCTGCGAAATCATGCTGGCTTCCACTCTAAGCAGACATGCTGGCAACAAATTTCTGGGCAGATGAAACTAGGTAATATGTCACTTCCTGAGATGGTTCCTCAGGGACAAAAGGGGGAAGGGAACGTGTAGTTTTGTGAACTTGCCAGTAACTGGAACTCCAGTCCTTGAAGTAACTATCCCTTGACATGATTGTTTCCCAAGAGTTTACGAAAACATCTTCTCTGTAAGGAAGCAGAAAGGTAGATTCTTCTTTATACACTGAGCTGTGTTCAGAGAAAGAATGTAGGAAATCCCTTCTAGCAAGAAGGCATTTGAGGTCAGGAAAAGAAGAAAGAAAAAAATCTATTTGTCAGTTTGGAAAAATTTCCTTAATTGGTGGTCCCATTTAGCACTTCAGTAAAAATTTAAGAAGCCTTATTAATCAGTCTCTTGGGGCTTATAGATTTGGGACAGTGCCACTGAAATAGCATCATCTTAGTTCACTGTACAGTAGCCAGCTAGAGCACAGACTACTTGCTTTGCATAATGTCTCTTTTTTCCCTTTATACATTTAAGATCTCTTAACCTCCAACCTCAAGGAGCTCCTGGTGCCATGTATTTGCTTTTCCTCTAATGTGAGGTTGAAGATTAAGAGCTCTTTGTTAATTCTGCTAGGAGCAGCAATTTTTAGTCCCTCACCTTCTACTTAGAAAAGTCTCATTTAGTGACCCTTCCTCCCCTACCCCTTACTATCAGCATTTTTTATCTTTTGTTAGAATAACTAACTTTACAGCCTTTGGGAATGGGAACAGCCTTTGAGAATGGGGGAGGGTGATGACTTTCCTATTTAATACCATCCTACAATTATCAGCATCTCTTTGGAATGAGAATAATAGGAGAAAATAGGCCAAGGGCTTATGGCAGTCCCTGTATTTTAATGTTATCCCAAACGCTCTTTTGAAAAATCTGGAAACTAGAATCTCATCTCTGAAAACTTGACAACACCCATGTTAAAGATGGACTGTCCATCCCTGGTAGAACTAAATGACATCTTTCTGATGTACGGAATTTTTTTTCAATGAGATAAGTACAGATTCTCTCTTTCCTAAGACAAATTACTCTATCCAGGTTGTATGTGATTCAAGGTCGCAGAAGTTTAAACTAGACTTTGCCTCTTTTTAAGCAGATTTATCTACAAGGCTGAGGGAGCTTTTGGGGATCACACCATTCTTAAAAAGAAATGAGATGCAGAGTGTGCTAGGCCATATTTATAATCCCAAACAATGTCCTTGGATGAGAATTTCCAGAAGGTATTTGACTAGTTGGGTTTGTTTGCTAGTAGAGCTTCCCCCTCCTCCCTTTCCTCCATAGACTGGGCAATGGGACAAATATTCAACACAATTACAGCTGTTTTAATCATATGTTTCATCAGAATATAGCCCTGCAAATTCCACATTGTGACATTTCCTGTTTCTTGAAATTTACCATTAAGATCTTTGCTGAACTTTTCTTAGTTGGATTTCCAATTAGGATTTATTGTAAAAAAACAAGATTATGACAGACCCACAGCAAGTCAGAAATACAGATTTCAATTTGTTTTGAGTCTATAAATCACTTTGGGTTATTTGATGGGAGAGAATATGGGAGCCGACATTACTTTTCCAGGTGAATTAATCAGTTTAGAGGCTCAGGGATGCCAAGTCCATCTTCCAGATCTCTGAGTTATGTATCAGCTGCAGCTCTTCTTGAAAGCCAATTAGACTCATTTTTCTGGTTTTATTTTATTTTCTGAATGGGAACTATTAGAAAGAAGAGCCAAAATGAGCTTTCTTCCCCTCCAGGAGGACTCTATTTCTGTTCTCTGTGGGGTTTCAAGAAGAAGTCCCTGCCAACTCAGGATTCTATTTGCACTTTGTTTGGTGAGAGAGCCTAAGAGTAACTCTTTCTGAAGTGACCTTCAAAGGTTAGAGATCTACTGCTAAAATAATAATAATGATGATATTAACCACTTTAAAAACATCATCTCCTTTGATGTTCAGAACCACTCTCGGAAATAAATGCTATTATTATTCCCATTTAACAGATGAGGAAACTGAAGCTAAGTGATTTTCCCAGGTTCTACAGAGAGTAAGTAAGTGAGGTGAAATCTGAATCCAGGTCTTCTTGTCTCTATCCACAGCACCACCTGGCTACCTACAAATCAAGACACAATCAAGTTCTAGAAGTTCTATGCTTTTTAATACACACTTTTATTAGTTTAAGGCACATTCTTTAGAGACTTTTGTAAGATCTTTTTTCTAGGAAAAAGGCCAAAAGAAGGATAATTCTTCCCTTTAAGGTATATTTCATCTATGTTACTTGATCAATTTAACATCACACTGTTTCTTACTTAACAATGAGAAATAGTTCAAAGTATATTCAAAGAGAACGTTGCAAGAGTTCAAAGCAAGTTATTGTTATATATAGCACATCTCAGCCCCTGGATATATCTACTGATTTTATGTTTGATCATCAATTTGGAGTTTCATTTTTAACTATTTTGGATGACCAATTACACCTCTTCTCTATCACCACCCCCAATAAAATAGCAAATAATGAAGCAAAAAAAAAAAAAAGCAGAGAAATCAGTACAAGTACACTGAAGATTACATGACAGTTGTACCTGAAAACCATGTACTAATTTCCAAAGTGGGCTTTCTGAAAAAGAGGAGGATATGTCCAGAATATTCTATGATTGAGCATTTTACTGTAACACCAGAGTTTAGGATTGACTGCCTTCTAAGCAGCCTGTCCTGTAAATCCAGTTTGCATGGGATTGTTCTGAATGATGGAATCACAAAGGTCAGAGAGACCTTGGCTAGAGGAATGGATGCAACTAGTGAAATTCCTTTCATTAGAGATGGCTGTGAATGTGCTATTTTTGAAAACAGTCAACTGTAAATTACTAAATAGGTGACATCTGTCTAAAAATGGTTCATACGATGAAAAAAAGGAAACAAAGGATTTTAGTTGATGACGAACTCACGGCAAGACAATTGGGTGATGTAGTGATCAAAAAGTTTAATGTAATCTTAGGCTACATTCAGTTCTATTTTTTCCAATTCACAGAATGTTCACATTACATACCTACTGGGTGGTAGGCCCGCTAGGACCCTGCCCTTGATATTATGTTCTACTAAATTAATAGAAGTGTATTCTTGAAAATTGAGTTAACGATAAATAGTTCTAGAATCCTCTGAATGGTTCAGACTATCTCCCATGGTAATAGATTCAGTTTGAGGCTTCATATTTTTGAAGGAATATTACCAAACTGCAATTTCTGCTGAGGAAGGTAACTTAGCCAATGAAGGGTCAAGAGGGATAGATAAAGTCATTAGACATTTTAGTCTGGAGAAAGCTATACTCTCTCTGAGATACTTCCATCAGCATCCCCATCAGAGTCCTTGCTCCTGGCCCATGACTCCTTCCTCCTCGCTACTGGCCACTCTTTTCACTCCATGTCAGTTTTCATGTCCTATTAACCTCTCCCTGCAAACCTTTGGAAGAAAGAAAACATCTTTGTTGTGGAGTCACAGGGATCATATATCTCCCTTAACACTGATGTCAAAGGAACCTTAGACAACTGGAAGTGAAGTGCTAGAAGACAGGAGTCAACTTTTAAGCTAAGTACTTAACTGAAAATGCATTGGGTACTCTAAAGTAAGAAAAGATCAGAAGCAGGAGAAATTGTTTATAGTGACATAAGTGAGTAAGTCTAAGATGACTTCCTTCTGTGAAGGGGGAGAAAAAGGGAAAAAATGGCTAAAGAACAGACAACATGGCAGTGATTGTGCCTTGAGAAAATCAAATGGGTAGGAAACATAAATCTAAATCCTGTACTTTATATTTCATTGTTCTACTGGCATAATACATTTTTAATCATGAGTTCAGTACAAAAACATAATACAGACACTTTAGCAGGTCTTTAATGCTGCCACATAAAATCTTAGTAGAGTAGGCAGTTTACCTTTAGGAGGTTATGTACAGAGGGTTAAGGTGTTGGGATCAGTGAATAATGTGCTATGGCTGGTCACAGTATTATTAAATCTGCCAAACTTCCCATAGTTTAAATGACCAGAGAAGCTTCAGAAAGCAAATGACAAAGGATTTCAAAGATCTGGCGCAGGAAAGTACAGGAATGAAGCCTAAGCATCTAATCACATTGGGCAAGGCAGCCTGGGAGAGTTAGTGAAAATTCCTTTGAATAGAGTGAAATGAAGCATAATTAAATAGATCATCTAATCACAGTCACTACTGTTCAGTTCATACGAAATTTTCAGCAATGTGATGAGCTAGGGGCTTCATGAGCACCTGTGAATTTTTCCATTTAGGCACCTGATGGAATCTCCTGCTTCTTAGAAAACCATTTGTTACTCTGATTTCTCTCTAGTGTAGAATCAAGCCATCTAGTCATTCTCACACAGCTCATGAACAAGAACAAACTGGGAATCAAAGACCTTCTCTTTGGCTCCACGCTCTTTTAGTTACTCAACCAGCCTTTGTAAGTCTTATTTTCTGGAACTATTTTCTCAAGTTCTTAAACCTTGCCAAATAGACATTTTAGAGTCACAGTAGAAATCCCTTAGGATGGTTGTTTTGATTCCAGTGGCTAGGTTATCCATTGTGATTCTGGGTCCCAGGTACCAATCTCTATCCTTCCTTCCTTCCCTGAGCAGTATAGAAAAAGCAGTGCCCAGAAAATCATGAAATCCAGGCTCTAATTCTTCCTCCTCTACTCCCTGCCTGACCTTGGAGTAGGTCACTTCACTCCTCAGGGCTTCATTTTCCATGAGGAAAATAAGGGCACTGGACATAAATTGTCTTTTGGCTATACTTGTCTTTAAGTCTTTCTGGTAGTAAGAAAGAAGGTCGTCTCCTGATAAGATTGCTTCCCAGTCAGTGGTTCTTGAACTGGTTTTATTTCTTTTCCCTGAGAAATTGGAGCACACTAAAAGAGATTCAGGAGACTCACCCAGTTGCAAATATAAGTTCTATCCAATTTGGGGCAGCTCAAGTATGCATATGCTATAGTAAATGAAAGCTGTCTTCCCTGAGAGTATAAAAATAAATTCCATACGAATCTTTGAGGCTGTTAGTTATCGTTTGTTTTTCATTCTCAAAGAGGACCAATGACATCAGGAGGATGATATCTTGACTTGCAATTGAATTGAAATTAAGTGAGGCAAGGCTGTCTAAAGTCACCAGCCTCACTCTCTCTTTCAGGGTCATCTGGAAGACAAAAGCCAGGACATCTGGAGATGACCTCCAGATGCAGCGGGAGACCTTGGTCTTTTTAACTTAAGGCTTTTTCCAGGTCTCAGTTTCTCTGAGGCAATACCCATTCGGTGATTTAAGGCTAGGTAAGAAATGAGGCAAAAGATGGCCTAGTTTTCCTTCTCCAAAAAAGAATCAAACTGGGAGTAGAAGGCCATCAGGGTTTCTGACCAGAACAAATCCTAGTGAAGATACCGAATATATTCTTTTAGAAGTACTGATATACAATGTACACAAAGGCAAAAAATACAATGGATATTATCTGTTACTTTGTATACAATAAAAATTTGCAGCACGCACTTAGTGAGACTTTGGGATACATGACTGTTCAATGGCACACCACTTGAGAATCACTAATGTCTATAGTGTATATAAAAAGCATTCATCTCTAGTGCTCTTATGTTTCAAACATCTGGCTATTGCAATGTTCCTCAACACTAATTCCCATTAGACCAAAAGAAATATAAGGAGTCAGAATGGCTGAGTATCATCAATACAACAACAACACAGCGTTAATTACTAGCCTTTACACAGCACTTTAAAGTTTGTAAAACATGTTACAAATTGTGTCTCATTTTATGCCGACAACAATCCAGCCATGTAGGTTCAGTTACTATCCCCATTTACCAGATGAGAAAACTGAGAGAAGCAGAGGTTAAGTGACTTGCCTAAGGGTCGCACAGCTAGTGTGTCTGAGTCTGGATTTGTGCTCAATTCTTCTTGATTCTAGGTCCACCAGACTACCTTCTGTTCCACCTAAAACAAAGTAAAATTATCCTCCCAGAAGATGAATATCACCTAAAGGAAAAAAATTAATTGTAGTGATCAGTTTTTCACAGTAATAACAAATTTTTTTCAGAAACATAGCTTGTAAATGATTTTGAATCACCAAAACCTGTATTCAAACCCTACCTCTAACACATTTTGTGACCTCAGTCAAGTCACTCAGATAACTTTTTGGTCTTTTTTGGTCTCAGCCTAAAAGTCATTGAGTCTACGCCTACAAGTTATTGAGGGTTTAACCAAAGATTTTGTTTATGTGGGTTATATTAATCAATACCTACTGTGTTAGAAATATAAATGTCTTAGTATTTTTATGCATTTCAACATGATAAGGATTTGACTTATCTTTTTCTAAATTGATCAAAACAATTCATTGCTTTTTGTTGCATTTTTGAAGACAGAGCCAATATAGATTTTAAAATGGACACTAATGGAATGTATTATAAACAGTATTACCGTAATAAATTCTAAAGGAAAACATTAAGATGAGCCAATGGTCATCAGACCTATACAGAGCACAGATTAACACCATGTGAAAACATAGCTAATAGAGTGGACTCTTTTTTAAATTCTATGCCTTGAACAAAATTTTCTTTCCATCTCCATTTGGCAAAGCAAGCATCTGTACCATTTCCACATATTCTTTCAAAAACTAACCTTGTGAGATATTCATCGAGTTTAATCATTCAGAACAAGAAACTCAGAGTTAAGGAGAAAAAAAGACAAAGAAAAAAATCCAGGCATTCGGCCCCTAGGGCATAATTTGTGAAAAGAGAAATTAGTTTGTTCACTCAGCAGGGTCTCTCAAAGGCCAAAGTCCCTCCCCTGGGCGCAGTGCCATTGCCCCATGCTGTTCCTGTTGGTCATTTGCAGCTCCCTGAGAATTTAATTATTCCTAGAATTCAAAATCTGCTCCTACTATCTTCCGAATAGATCAATGAGAAGAAATCAGAGATAGGGTACAGAATTTAATCCAGTGGTAATCCAGACCTTGTTGTGCATAGAAACTATCCATTTGATAAAAAATTAAAAAAAAAAAAAAAACTTTCCCACCAATTTTCTACCTCAAGTTATTGGTTCCTGACTCTTTGAGAGTTTCATATTGAGGCACACTGTTCTGTGACAATCAGCAATGGCGTTTCCATGTATGTGCTGAGTAGAAGAGGATGGACATTAAGATCAAAAGATCTTAAGATTTATAGCCAAAAGGTACTTTTGGCATCCATTCCAGCTTCATTAGACAATTGTAGAGACTGAAGAACAGACACATGGAGAACCACAAGGAATGTAGAATGAGTGTCCGCTCCTCCTTAGATATCTCAGATAAGAAATAAGCGTGAAATATGTGTTATCTACAAGATAATAGCCAACTATTAAGGAAGATGGTTCTGCAGCAGAGCTGGTATACACTCCAGGCCATGATTCTATCCTTAGAGGACTTGAACTGGAATATTAATTGAGGTCAACTAACGACAGAAAGGTTAGCATAACCCATTTTTTTTTTAAGGAAATAGAGCATTAGGATTCAGAGCTGCCTATAATGAAAGCTCTGAACCTCAACTTTATGAGGCTTAGTCTGACATCTAGACCCCTCAGCACCCTTTGTTGGAACTCCATATCAGAATGTATATTTTCCTGACTTAGCTACTTGCCACAATGGGAGGTGGGATAATAGATAAAGTGCTGAGCTTAGAGTCAGGTGGAGCTGAATTCAAGCAAGGACTCAGAAACTTTCTTTCTGACCCTACCCAAGTCATTTATCCTTTTTGGGACTCAATTTACTCGTTTATACAATGAGAAGGTTGGATATGATAGCCTCTGACGTTTCTTTTGTCTCTAAATGATCTTCTGATTCATGGATGCCAACTCTATGGCCTACTTCCAGAACCAACGGACACCTATATGCACCTTCTAAGATCCACCACAAAGGATCTCAACACTTCTTACCTACATCCAGACAAAAAGAGACACCTGAGTATACTACCCTAAATCCAATCTAAATATGTAGATAATCTCTCTTCTGCCTACAGTATATTTGCCTACCATTCTTCACCTCTGTATCTCTTTTCCCATCAAGTTTCTCTAAAACACAAAAATCTCAACTGTACCTACTTTTGAGAGAATTTGATTGTATATCTTTAGGTCCCTATATTTACACTTTCTGCTTTATTCAAACCGAGGTTTGTTTTTTACCTACCTTTGTTTGAAGATTACATAATAAAACCTGCTAGGAAGAAAGGAGTGGAGGAAGGGAAAGAGGAAAGGAAAGGAAAGAAGAAAGAATGGAGGAAGGAAGGAAAGAAAAAAGGAAGAGAGAGAGGGAAGGGAGGGATAGAAGGAAAGAAAGAGAGGGAGGAAGGAAAAGAAAGAGGAAGAAAGGGAGGGAGGAAGGAAAAAGGGAAGGAGGGAGGAAGTGAGGAAAGAAAGGAAGAAAGAAGGGAAGAAGTAGGGAAACAAAAGAGAGAGAGGAAAGAATGGAAGGAGGGAGGAAAGGCAAGGAAAGGAGATAGCAAGGGAAGAAGGAAGGAAGGAAGGAAAGAAGGAAGGAAGGAAGGAAGGAAGGAAGGAAGGAAGGAAGGAAGGAAGGAAGGAAGGAAGGAAGGAAGGAAGGAGCAAGATTGTGAAGGAATTTAAAAGCAAAACAGGATTTTGTATTTTATCCTAAAGGCAAAAGGATGCTACTGCAGTTTCTTTCTTCATAAGGGAAATATACCTTCATAAGGTATATTGAGAATTATTCTTTAATAAGAATTCAAGGGCCTCAATATTATAAGCAGTATCATAAGAGGCATCAGAATAAGATTTCTAGGAAAGACACTTTCTTTCTCCATTATATTCACATTCTTTTGAGGATCATGTGTTGGACCCCTTCTAAAAGATGACCGTATATTCAATTACATTGTTTAGATGTGGAATTCTATTAAGTTACCTGGTAACCACTGAGTAAATATTGTCTTACTGAATGTTCACGATATTCTGCTGAAGTGCAGCTTCAAACTTTGGTCTATGATTATCAAAGTGCCACTGGTCAAGTCCTTCATTGTCTTTGAGTCTCAGTTTCCTCATCTGTAAAATGAAGGAGGCTGGTTGTATTAAATGACTAAACTGTCTCCCAGTCTGTTGATCTGAAAGTTCTCGTTCTAATACTGAGGAATGCCAGATTGAACAGATCCAAGATGGTCCTTACAGACACTGTTACTGACTGCCATCAACACCAACCAACAGCTCTGGCTCATTCCTCATAAAATGAACCTGTGGAATTCTCAGTTTCCACAGAGACTACCTTGCCAACAGGACCTCAGGTTTTGCCTGAAGTACAAAAGAAATGAAAATCGTTTTTTTTCCCCATTCAGTATTTGGATGCGAAACTCAATAAGCTTTTCCTACTTAGAAGGTCTACAATGCGTGTCTTAAATGTGGACCAGGGCCAGTGCAATTACTTACCTTGGTTCGGTGCCCAGAATTTATTCCATGATATATCCAAGTGACAAATGTTCTCATTGCAAGAAACTTTGGAGTGCTTTTTTTCCTTCTTTTGTTTCTTTATGCATTAGAGTCTCTTGCCAAAGGCTACATCGAACTAAGGTGTAATTCTGATAAATCCAGACCTCTGTTTCTGGAAAATAACTCGACTAAGTGATAATCACCATGGCCTTATAAAAAAGTTTAATAAAAATAATCCTGAGAGTACATTTGTAAGAAAAGGCTACCATTCAAGGCATGATGTCCATTTTTCATCTTTTTTTTTTTTGAAATTATAATTGCTGAGTTCCCCGACAGCAGCCCCTCCTATTTATTGCCAAAAGTCTGGCAGACAAAAACCATGCTGTGTAGTCACGATTTAGCTTACATTCCAACTACCTGAATATTAATTTGCTTAAATTCCTTTCCAAAATCCCAGCCAACAGGTAACAAGACTGAGTGTCTTGAAGTATCGTTTCATTGAATTTGCCAGTATTCAGAAAAGGAAAATGTTTCTGATGGATCAGTTATCTAGCTCTTATTTACTTCATCTCCATTCTATTTACTTTGTCTAATTTTATGTCCTCTGCGTGGAGTTTTTTATTGTTTTTTTTTATTCATCCTGGCCAGAGAGTAGTACATTACTGGCACTTAATGACAGCACTCATAATGAACTATTAATTGTATTACTCCTCTTAAGACCTAGAGAGAAAGATCTCAATCATCATATGACATCTATAAAGAAAATGTGAATAGCTTGGTGTTTCTGCTTCCTTCAGTGATGTTTTAATAATGTGCTCAAAAAATTTTAAGTGGGTTGAATTCACATTAGGCTCATCAACTCCAGAGTACAATTTATTATAACCATGATTGCCATCTTCCTCATGCAATATTTAATGTGTACTTTGTATACTATTTCCACTAATTATAATATCTTGCATTTATTTAATGCTTCATGGTTTACAAAGCACTTTACAAATATTATCTCATTGTATCCTCACAATGATCATTTGGGCTATGTACTATTATTGTCTCCATTTTGCAGATAAAGAAACTGGGGCAGATAGCATTTAAATGATTTCCCCAGGGTCATAGAGTTAGTAAGTGAGCAAATGTCTGAGGGGACGTTCGAACTCATGTCTTTCTGACTTCAGATCCAGTACTTTATTCACTTTTGCCATATTATGCTATTTACATGCCTGTCTACATGATACCAACATAATTTGCTGGAAAGTGGAAAATCCAGGAAATCTATAATTTGACATCTTTTAAACATATTTTAGACAAATTCACACTTTTATTTTTCTTACTCATATCACAAACAATTCCCTATGTAGTAACACCTCAATGCTTGGACTAATGCATGGATCTATCACTATGGACGTTGCAACCCATCTGCATTTTCTCATCCTGTGTGACTCATGTCCATATCTTCTAATAAATTTCATGTTACAAGGAATTTCTTTTGAACTTTTGACATTATGAGGGTGTCAGTGACACACAGAAACTGTCCATCTGTCCTTCCTCATTTTTCCAAATCACCTGCCTATCTTTTTTTCTGATATTTAATCTCTTCAATGATTCATACCTGCCATTGTTGTGAATAGTCAGGCGTGAATCCTTCCTCTGACTTTTACTAGGTCTGTGATCTAAGACAAATCATGTCATTTCTCTTACCTTCCATTTTCTTATCTGTAAAGGGGTGTTAATAATGCCTGCAGCATCTATCTTAAAGGGTTGAAATGAACAAAACTATTTGTAAACATTAAAGCAACATATAAATGAGACTAAACAGCATTTTGATAACAAATATATGTGTAAAACAAGTATGTAATCTTTCCAATAAATCATCAGGTCTTCATGAAAATCTTTGTCAAATTCTGCCCTTCATGGAAAAGTCTTACAAACAACAAAACAAAACAAAAAACCCATACTATCAAAAACAACCAAAAATATTCCCCAGTAATGTGAAAATTTTTGCAAGCATTTTAACACAAATACAGATTTAATTTTGAAACATTTGACATTCAGAAGTCAACCCAAACAAGGCAGTTGAAAGCTTGGCACTTGCCCCAGATTTCATTGATCTCTAATCAAATGAACTTTGTTCTGATAATGACCTGATGGTAGAGAAAGAGGCAGGTTAAAATGTAGTTCTGTTGAAATATAATAAAATAATTCATTGCTTTTCAAAGGATCTAAAACAATGAACTCTTCTCTAAGGCAAGGGTGACTCCTTTGTTGCATATGTCATATTTTCTTTATGGTAGAGAAAAGATAGTGAGAGGAGACAGAAAAAGACAAAGAGTTATGTAAAAAAAGAGTTGACACTTTTATGTAGTGAAGATTTTGAGGGTGTCAAAGGAAAGGATTAGTGGGATAGGTAGTACACAGAGGTGAGGACAACATATTCAAGATACAATCACCTTTTCTGTCTATCTCTCACTCCTCTAGAGTTGAGTGAAAAATAAAATATTTTTTTCCTACCTAAGTCATTGAAATTTGTCCATTCATGAACTCCAGGTTAAGAACTCCTACTCTAAACTCACTAGTTGTAGAAAGAAAGGAGGAATGAACCAGGTTTGCTAACATACTACTGAAAATGAAGGATGTTGGTTATTGCTTTTTAAAGTCATGTCTTGTCTTCTTTTCCTGGAATGATACCAACTTCTTATACAGAAGCTTTCCTGGAAGAAATAGATTAATTAAAAGTGATCATTTTGAGCTTCAAGTGAAATAATCTTACAGAAATGCCCCTCATTTATTATTCAGTAACAAATGGCTATGGACATTCATTTTTCTGACCATTATTTCAATTCTAATCCAATAAAATGGGCATTTATTCAGTACCTTCTATGTTCAAGGCTTTGGACTAAATACGCTTTATAAAAAGAACTTCACAAATAATCCTTGGCTTCAAGGAGTTTATATTCCTTGTCTTAAGAGAATCACATATTTATATATACCCTCAGGGACATTACTGTGCTAATCACCTTAAAGAATCAATATTTCCCTTATAGAGATCTGGACCACCTTTTGTCAGATTCTAAATCTTGATTCATTTATGTGGCTGTTTTAAAATTCAAGAATTCGTAGAAGAATCCATAGCTCTTTAATTCATTAGATAACGAGGATTAGATCCTGCGATGCCAGGCTTTTCTCCTAATCTAATTTAAATCCCTTTGTTAGAATTCAGGCTCTGTAGTGTAGTATAAAAAAAGAAAGAAAAGAATAGGCTGGAAGTCAGGAAACTTGGTTGCTTATTGGGGCTCTATATTGGCTTAGTTACGTTATCTAATCATATAGTTTCTCCATACCTCAGTTTCCTCATAGTGATAAATGAGAGTGCTGTACTTGACAATCTTTCATCTTCCTTTGAGAATAATATTATAGTGGAAAGTGGGTTGTATTTAATTTAGAGTTAGAAATCTGAATTCAAATCTTGTCCCTGCCATTTATTAGCTATATGATCTTGGGCAAGTTCCTTCATCTCTTTGAGCCTCAGTTTTCCCATCTATAAAATATGGGGGTTCAATTAGAGAACTTTTAAGATCCTTTATAGCTCTAAATCTATTATTCTAAAGACCTACTATGTGCAAAGTAGTGTACTTGGTACCAAGGATGCAAAGATGTAATCAAAAAGAGTCTCTGTTGTCAAGGAACTTTCAGCTTAATAACAAGAGAGGAGATGGGAGAGGAGTGACCCTTGTACACAAATACCTATGATACAACTTAGAAAATTATTCCATCAATGGAAGCAGTCAAAGAGATTGGTCTGAGACATCTGGGGAAGTAAGACATACTTTACCATCCCAGGCTGTCCTATTTTTAGCAATCTCTAGAGAAGGAGCTCCTAGGAAGAAGGAATATGACAAAGCTTTAACCAAAACAGCCCCAGTGGAGCTAATCAAACAGTTGTCAGAGCTCCTTGGTGTCCACAAAGCTCTCTCCTTTCCCTTAGGACTGAATTATTATCAAAAATAATTGTGAACCAACCTGCCAAATATTTAGCCATGTTTTTCCAGAAGGGAAATTTTTCCACTTATGAAATCAGGTATAGGACTCATAAAATTTTAAATCCCTTGTGGTATGAAATCAGGAAGTTGGCCCCCAAGAGTTTTTCTCTCATTTGTTATTCACAGAATACAAATTCTAGAGATAGATTCTTTTTCATTGAAGAATAGCTTATTTGGCTTTGTCAACTGTGTCAACACCTCCTCATGATTGAATGACAAGATTTTTAGTGATGGAAGGGATCTCAAATGCTCCCATTCACCTCCATCTTCTCCCATCTCCATGTGTGTGTGTGTATGTGAGCTTGAATGATATGCATTCATTTTTGCATAACTGTGTACTTTTGGATGTACCTTTTAGTATAATGTATACTTATAATCATAATCTTTCTAGTCCTGTTATCAACCAATTAACCTTTCATCAATAGGTACCTTGGGGGTGAGGGTGGTCAGTGAACTTAGGTAACTGAAGGCAATTAACAGTACTTGGGGTAAAGAGACTTTCTGGGATAAAAGGTCAAATCAATAGGAATAACAAGTTCAATGGTTGAACAGAATTCTCAAGGATTTCATAGAGATAGTCCAAACTAGGGAATCTAATGCAGAACTGGCAAGAGAAATGAGCTATGAAGGAAATTGTAAGGATTGGCAAAATGAGAGTTTGTCTCCTGTAATTTCTCTGTCCAAGACAATCTCCTTTGTGGTGGTGGTCTACTAAATACTGCCCTTCCTTGTTCAAGCTCAGGTGGTGTTTTCATGGATTCAGACACATTCAAGAGACA
Organism: Notamacropus eugenii; assembly: GCF_028372415.1. NCBI lineage: Eukaryota > Metazoa > Chordata > Mammalia > Diprotodontia > Macropodidae > Notamacropus > Notamacropus eugenii. Next base: position 670,918,445 of record NC_092872.1, read on the forward strand.
AGTAGACACAATTCCAGTACCAATTCTTATGTGAAGCTCTTACTACCCTCAACCACTGCTTTCAAGGAGTTAATCTAGTTAGGGAGACAGCCCATACACAGAGGAGACCCTATTGAAAAATAGTCTAGAGAGGTTAAATTGTGTTATAAACATATAGAAGGTCCAGGGTGGAGGGTGGCAAGCACTTCACAGAAGAGCTGGTTACTGAAATTGGGTCATCAAGGAAAAGTAAAATTTTAATAGGGAGAGGGGAATAACAGGAATTAAAAGAATAATAATGGTATATTTGTGGAATGCTAGAAAGTTTCAACGATAAAATGACAATAATAATAACTCACTTACCTGTGAGGTATATTACCCTCTCTTTACAGATGAGGAAAAGAAAATTCAGAAGGTTAAAAGTGACTTGACCAAGATCACATGGCTCGAACGAAAACATGAAATAAAACGAATATAGGCAGGAGACCATATTCTAGTTTAACTTTCCCCATATAACTTGCTCAGTGACTGGCCATTTATCAGATATACTCTCTCTGGAGATCAGTTTCCTAACCTTTAAAAGGAAGTGATTAGACTAATAGGAGTTTTCTATTATTATAGTATTTTAAAGTATGGAAAGTGTTTTAAATACATTAATTCAACCTGGTGAGGCGGACCCTCCAGGTACTATAGTATTAACCCCATTTTATAGATGAGGAAACTGAAGATCAGAGAGGGTAAAGGCTTTGCTTACTGTTTAAGTGTTTTTGGAAGGATTTGAACTCATGGCTTCCTGTTTTTCTTTAGTGCTCCTTTCTATGGTATACCCTTCTGCCATGACAGTTTCTTGTGACTCTTAAAATTCTATGCACTGTATTTCTATCTGTAGAGTTCAGTAAGGGTCAAAAAGTGCTCTGTGTCTTACATAGGACCAAAACTGGATTTGATGATTGCAAAGTTCTTTGATTGTTGTTTGGGTTAGGCTCTTTATATTAGCTTGGGAATGCTCTTCCCTTGTAATGATCCCCAATGTCTATTTATCCCAGAGGTAAGCTATTAAAAAAAAAGGTAATATTCTTGTAGACTGAAGCTGTCATGTCTTCCCCAAAAGCTACTTTCACCTGACCAATTAGAAAAGGCAACAACTCTCACAACCGCCAACCAGGAGGAGGGGGGGGGTGCCGCGGGGAATGAAGGAAAGAAGGAAGGAACCCTTAATGAGGGAGTAAACTAATTGTAAAATGCTTATGCTCTGTATCCCTTTAAGAGAAGCTTCTCCTTGTTTGAATTGGAAAAGACTAAACCACTGGCCAAGGGATAATAGACCACACCCCTTGAATTATTGGAGACAATTCATTTAGGACTCGCTATAGTCATTATTAAATTTATAATTTAGGGGGCGGAGCCAAGATGGCGTAGTAGAAAGACGCACATACACATAGCTCCGAACCCACAACCCATAGAACAACTACAAAGAAGTAACTCACGGCGAATTCTGCACCCAGAGGCCACAGAACATTGGAGCGAGGGAGATTTCTGTTCCGGAGAGACCTGCAAACCTCTCGTAAAAGGTCCTTCGTGCTGCGGACTGGGCGCCGGGACTGGGAGCTGAGTACAGCCCTGCGGTGGCCGCGGCACCGAGAGGAACAGATCCGAGTGGGCTTCAGGGACGGGATCTCCAGCGGCCGCACAAGAACCTCCACCTACAGGTGACGGGGGTCTGTGAGAGAGTCCCTTTGGCGGGTCGAAGGGGGAGTGGGGTGCCCCCATGGCTCGGGCCCCCTCGGGAGACAGAAGCTGAGGGGCAGCGGCAGACCAGGGCTCTCCAAGCAGGCAGGAGCCTGGATCCATTGTTGAAGGTCTGTGCATAAACTCCCTGAGGGAACTGAGCCTGAGAGGCAGCCCTGCCCTCACCTGAGCATCTGAATTTAATCTCACACTGAATAGCAGCCCTGCCCCCGCCCAAAGCCCTGAGGCTGGAAGCAGCATTTGAATCTCAGACCCCAAACACTGGCTGGGAGGATCAGGAGGTGAGGTGGGTGTGAGGAAAATATTCAGAGGTCAAGTCACTGGCTGGGAAAATGCCCAGAAAAGGGAAAAGAAATAAGACTATAGAAGGTTACTTTCTTGGTGAACAGGCATTTCCTCCCTTCCTTTCTGATGAGGAAGAACAATGCTTACCATCAGGCAAAGACACAGAAATCAAGGCTTCTGTGTCCCAGCCCACTCAATGGGCACAGGCCATGGAAGAGCTCAAAAAGAATTTTGAAAATCAAGTTAGAGAGGTGGAGGAAAAACTGGGAAGAGAAATGAGAGACATGAAGTCAAAGCATGAACAGCAAATCAGCTCCCTGCTAAAGGAGACCCAAAAAAATGTTGAAGAAAATAACACCTTGAAAACTAGCCTAACTCAATTGGCAAAAGAGGTTCAAAAAGCCAATGAGGAGAAGAATGCTTTCAAAAGCAGAATTAGCCAAATGGAAAAGGAGATTCAAAAGCTCACTGAAGAAAATAGTTCTTTCAAAATTAGAATGGAACAGATGGAGGCTAATGACTTTATGAGAAACCAAGAAATCACAAAACAAAACCAAAAGAATGAAAAAATGGAAGATAATGTGAAATATCTCATTGGAAAAACAACTGACCTGGAAAATAGAGCCAGGAGAGACAATTTAAAAATTATGGGCCTACCTGAAAGCCATGATCAGAAAAAGAGCCTAGACATCATCTTTCATGAAATTATCAAGGAAAACTGCCCTGAGATTCTAGAACCAGAGGGCAAAATAAATATTCAAGGAATCCACAGAACACCGCCTGAAAGAGATCCAAAAAGAGAAACTCCTAGGAACATTGTGGCCAAATTCCAGAACTCCCAGGTGAAAGAGAAAATATTGCAAGCAGCTAGAAAGAAACAATTCAAGTATTGTGGAAATACAATCAGGATAACACAAGATCTAGCAGCTTCTACATTAAGGGATCGAAGGGCATGGAATAGGATATTCCAGAAGTCAAAGGAACTAGGACTAAAACCAAGAATCACCTACCCAGCAAAACTGAGTATAATACTTCAGGGGAAAAATTGGTCTTTCAATGAAATAGAGGATTTTCAAGCATTCTTGATGAAAAGACCAGAGCTGAAAAGAAAATTTGACTTCCAAACACAAGAATGAAGAGAACCATGAAAAGGTGAACAGCAAAGAGAAGTCATAAGGGACTTACTAAAGTTGAATTGTTTACATTCCTACATGGAAAGACAATATTTGTAACTCTTGAAACATTTCAGTATCTGGGTACTGGGTGGGATTACACACACACACATGCACACACGCACACACACATAGAGACAGAGTGCACAGAGTGAATTGAAGAGGATGGGATCATATCTTAAAAAAAATGAAATCAAGCAGTGAGAGAGAAAGATATTGGGAGGAGAAAGGGAGAATTGAATGGGGCAAATTATCTCTCATAAAAGAGGCAAGCAAAAGACTCATTAGTGGAGGGATAAAGAGGGGAGGTGAGAGAAAAACATGAAGTCTACTCTCATCACATTCCACTAAAGGAAAGAATAAAATGCCTACTCATTTTGGTATGAAAACCTATCTTACAATACAGGAAAGTGGAGGATAAGGGGATAAGCAGAGTGGGGGGGGATGATAGAAGGGAGGGCATGGGGAGGAGAGTGCAATTTGAGGTCAACACTCATGGGGAGGGATAGGATCAAAAGAGAATAGAAGTAATGGGGGACAGGATAGGATGGAGGGAAATATAGTTAGTCCTATACAACACAACTATTATGGAAGTCATTTGCAAAACTACACAGATTTGGCCTATATTGAATTGCTTGCCTTCCAAAGGGAAGGGGTGGAGAGGGAGGGAGCTAAAGAAGTTGGAACTCAAAGTGTTAGGATCAACTGTAATGTTCTTACCACTAGGAAATAAGAAATACAGGCAAAGGGGTATAGAAAGCTATCTGGCCCTACAGGACAAAAGAGAAGACAGAGACAAGGGCAGAGAGGGATGATAGAAGAGAGAGCAGATTGGTCATAGGGGCAATTAGAATGCTTGGCGTTTGGGGGGGGAGGGGAGAAAAGGGGAAAAATTTGTAACCCAAAATTTTGTGAAAATGAATGTTAAAAGCTAAATAAAAAAAAAAAAAAGAAAAAAAAAATTTATAATTTAAATATACTATTTCTTCTTGGGAAACTTATTCTACCTGATGGTCCTTTGAGCATTCTTCCTGTCCTCTCTTGAGAGCTGCCCTTTACCCTCTAATGGAAACATACTGTCCACTGACGTATGCCTTTCTGACCCTCTGGGAAGCCTATTTGGCTTCTCCACTGGAGGACAGAATTCTGCCTCCATCAGCATTCCAGTTACCTTGGCTCATCTTCTTTGTGCCTGCCAGTTGGTTTACTATTAAGTAAGTAAGTAGCTGGACTAGTTTTCGGACTAGTGACCACTATCAACTGCTATATTCCCTGATTTCAGAATGTCAATTGCAATTGTAACATACAACACCAGAAAAATATCATTGACAAAATAGAGGCAAGGGATATTGAAGAGACAAAATATGTTTTGCTGCAGATTGGCAGAGGCTTAAAATAATACTTCAGAGCATAATTTCCTTATTATCTTCTGCTTTACCTTACCCCGCCCAGTATCATTATCATATCTCTCCCTAACAACAGTCTCCCATTGGGCATCTGATTAGTTCAATTCCCATTTCCTAATTACCTTCTCACTTTTCCCGTTGGGCTTCATCTCAACCACTAGGCTCAGATACACTTACTGAATCCTTACCATTTCCAACAGCCTTCTCTACTCCCTCTCATTCCACTCGCTCCCTCCACAAATCCAAAAAATTCCCCATAAAAAAAGTATTCTTTACTTTTGAGATTCCATAATAGATCCTTTCAGCTCCCTGGCTAACCTCTGTCTCTCTCTCTCTCTCTCTCTCTCTCTCTCTCTCTCTCTCTCTCTCTCTCTTTCTCTCTTTCCACCATCAAACTTAAGAACTTCACAGAATCATTGATTTAGTGTAAGAAAGAACATCAGAAATCATTTGTACCTTCATTTTACAAGTCAAGAAACCATGGTCATGAACAACAGTTCCATCACACATACTGTGATAGCTTTCTAGCACACCACAGAAATAGTTAACACACCCTACTGTAATTGTCTCTGCCTTCTAGACTGGCTCTCCACTACCCACCTGGCTGGTAATAGAAAAACACAGACCTTTTCCTATGCTATATCCCTAAAGATGGGGGAGACTAGGTGGCACAGTGGATAGAGTGCTTAGACTCATCTGAGTTCAAATTTGTCCTCAGACACTTCCTAGATGTGTGACCCTGGGCAAGTCATTTAACCTTCTTTGCCTCAGTTTCTTCATGTGTCAAATTAGCTGAAGAAGGAAATTACAAATCATTCCAGTATCCTTTCCAAGAAAACCCCAAATGAGGGCACATAGAATCAGATATGACTTAACAACCACAACAACCACATCCTGAAGACAGCACACCATCCTTTTTTGAGATGTTTATAGGGCTCCAAAGTTAAAAAAAAAATGATGATGGTAGCAATCAAATAGAACAGTTTTGAAATCCAAGTGATCCTCAATCAGTCTTGATTATCCTTTTGCACTAAAAAAACCCATGAAATTTATTTTTTTTTATTATTTTCTCCTTCCTTTTATTGACTTGATACCTTATTTATAATGACAATTCACATCTATATAGTAGTATTAATGGTTTATAAAGCATGTACAAAAAGTGCTTATATAGTGTTTTTCACTTTTTCAAGCCCTTCCTAAGCATTTAGAATTCCTAGCGGGGTTCTTTCCCTCAAGCCCTGTTAAGTGTTTAGAATATGCCTTGTAAAATTTAAAATATTACATAGGTGGAGTATGGGACTACCATCTACAAGCTCAGGGAGTCAATAGTGGGACATGGTGACTAAAAAGCAGTGTGATCTTGGCTTAAAATAAGAGGTGAAGATTTCTAAGAACTTGAGATTGCTTGTGTGTGCATGTGTGTGTGTGTGTGTGATGTGTGTGTGTACCTGTAAACTTCAGCTTGATCAGGGATGGCATTATATTTATGCTCATAATTTGAAATACTTTTTTTTTTCTCCAGGGGAATGCTATCCATCAGGTCTTGATAAGTACTTAAGAATTGTATTATAAAATTTAAAGGACTATATCAATATTGTGTAAAAGATCTAGGACTTTTCATGGAATAAAAGGTTATTATGAGTCCAGATGCAAACATGGAGGCCAAAAGAGGAAGTGAGAGCTTGGTCTTCACTAAGAAGAGGAATAGCTTTGAGGAATAAGGAAGTGACAATCCCTATAGATTCTGCTTAGGCCAGACCTCATCCACAATCTTGCATTCAGCTTGGGACAGTACAGTTTAGAAATGAAATTGATAGACTAGTGAATGTCCAAAGGTGTCCTACCAGGATGTGAAGGTTCTGAAGTCCAAGCTATGTGATTCCTGGTCAAAGAAACTAGGGATGGTTCATCTGGATAAAAGAAGAGTCAGGGATGTATGTTATATCTATGTTCAATTTTTTGAAGGGATGTTGTGGGGAAAAGATTAGATCAGTTCTGAGGGTAGAACTAGACCCAAGAAGCCAAAGCTGAAGGGAAGAAATTTTTTGTTTGATGTCAGAGAAAATAAAAACGAACTAAAGACAATTAACACCAAAACCTTCCTCTCAAGTACAGATGTCCCAAAGTAGGTCGAGCTGCCTTCAAAATTCCTCCTTTATTGGAAGTCTTACTACAGAGGTTTTATCTACTTCTTGGGGCTTCTATTTAAGAAATCTTTTCTATCATTTGCCCAAACTGTCACTGAAATTTCCTAGGGCATCAGTTGGAGAGTGAGTGATGCTACACAATCTGCCCAAATGTCTAAGAATTCTATCCCACCGAGATGATTTGGGGCATATTGGGCGATAACACAATGTATCAAATATTTGTTTAAACTGAAATGATTTGCTTGATCTATCGCCAATTCACCCTTCAGTCTTTCTTTATATTCCCTTTCACTTTTTGTATATCAAAAGGAAAAATATGGAAGGAAGGAAGGAAAGAAAGAAAGAAGGAAAGGAGGGAGGAAAAAAGGAAGGAGAGAAGGAAGGAAAGGAAGGAGGGAGTTAAGAAGAAATAGATTAAAAATTAAAGGGCATGAATTTGAAGTTTTGTGATATCTCAGGGAATATATGCCTTGATTCAATTCTTTTTCCTTTTCTCCATATTCTGTCAGAGAAATCACAAGTCTGGGGATCTGGCCCTTTGTTCAGCTACAACCTTGTCACTTATGCTGATTTTTATGGGCTATATCCTTAAGGCCTTAGGTTGTTCAAGTGTTTTTCATCCTTCATGCTCATTTATCTGCCTGCTTGTTTGCTGGCTCTCCTGGATGATGGCAGATGTTAGCCATGAGCAACATGAAATCTACGAGCCCTCAGAAATGCATCCATCCTCACTAAAGTACCAGGGAGAAGGGGTTGTAGCCTATAAGAAGGATTGTAACTGCTGCAACAGTCATGCTTCCTGTTCTGTCATTCTACTTGATTTTCTTTCTGGATCTCACATGTCCCCAAGCTATTATTTGTTATTTTAAAATTTGATGCTAATAAAGGAGAGCAATTGGGTAGCTCAACTGTTTTGGGGAGGGGTACTATTTATTATTGCAAAAGTTTCATTTTAGCAAAATTGAATACAATTCATCTGAATTAAATGATTTTTTCTTTCCTTTGTTATGCACCTAGTCAATTCAGTGCAGTACTTCACGTTACAAGACTCTAGAGCTTGCCCCCTCCCCCACCCCATTTTTGGATTATCCAGCTGCCCTATTTTGGAATTATCCAACTGCCTTTGCAGAGGCAATGTGATATCATGAAAAGAATCCTGGACTTTCTGGGAAAGCATCTAGGCTCCAATTTTGGTTTTGTAGCTTTCTTTAATTCATCATTAAGACTCAGTCTACATTTCTCACTTCCATCCCTTTCTCTCTACTCATCACTTCTTTCCTGGACTATTGCAATAGCTTCTCTATTAATCTTCCTACCTCTAGTCTCAGTCCTTTCCAGTCTGTCTTCCACAAAGCTCCCAAATTAACATTCTTCAGACATCGTGACCATGTCACTTCTCTTCCGTACTCAAGGAACTCTATTAGCTCTCTGCTATTTCTAAGACCAGAAAAAAGCTCTTCTATCATTTAAAGCTCTTCAAGGTCTAGTTTCAGCTTATTTTTTCAAATCTATTGTATGTTGCTCCTTTTTATGTATTCTACATTCCAACCAAATTGGCCCTCACCATCCCAGATGCCAGTTCTTCCCCCCAATTACTTGCAGTATATATGTATGTCTGTATGTATGGAGTGGTCTGCCTGCCTTCTTCTCCCTTACCTTCCCTGGACAGCAGGGTGGCACAGTGGAAAGAGAAGTGGGTCTAAAGTCAGGAAAATAAGTTCAAATCTGGCCTTAGACAAATTCCTAGCTCTGTGATCCTGGGCAAGTCACTTAACTTCTGTTGCCTCAGTTTCCTCCACTATAAAGTAAAGATAATAACAGTACCTACCTTACAGGGTTCTTATAGGGATCAAATGAGGTGATATTTGTAAAGTGCTTAGTACAGTGCCTTATACATAGTGGGTGCTATTTAAATTTAGCTATTATAAGTACATGTATATGTTCATATATATATATACACATATGTTCATATACATGTATATGTGTGTATATGTACTTAAAGGGGTTCATATTGTTTCCTTCCAATGCAATATAAGATCCTTGAGTTGAATAATGTCTTGTTTTTCTCTTTGTGCCTATAATACTATGTACATAACAGGTTTTTAATAAATTATTGTGAACTTTTTGACTGAATGAAATGTAATATGAATATATATGAAGGGCACTGTGCTGATGGAGAGTGGTGAAGTTTTGGTGTTTGTGGCTGTTTGTTTGCATTATTTCAGGGAACCCAAATTTAAAGAAGTACCTGAAGTACCTGTAGCCCTTCAACAGGTAGAAACAAATGACATTAGCCTGAATAATTAATAAAAAAGCTACTAGACTGAAACACAGAATATTGGGTGGAGTCAGGAAGATATGGATTCAGATCCTGCCTCTGAGATTCACTAGTGGTGTGACCTTAGGTGAGTCATCCAGACTATCAGCCTCAACTCACCTGTAAGAGAGTCAAGTGACCAATATGATATACAGTGTGACATGAGAGTATAATGTGAAAATGTATTCTGATCATATATATATATATATATATATACACATATATATATATATAACTTTGCATACCTTTAAGCACTGTGTAAAAGTGAGCTGTCACTATTGTTGTAATTCAGTGTTTCTTCTATCTTTTTATTATTCTCATTCCCCAAGAAGATTGCCTGTACCCCATGAGCCATCCATTCTGTGAATCCATCTTACGTTTTCCCTCCTCAACAATGGCAGCCTAGTATCCTGGGGTCTAAACATATGAGGTTTTGTGCCCCAGTGTCCAAGGTCTTTATCCAGGGTCCTTCCCTAACTGAATTTGCTCTCAAATGTGATATGAGTACATCCATCTTGCTGTTTACTCCATGGCGCATTTTATGGTGTTTGCTTTGGGTAACAAGATTGCTAGTTATGACTATGTGTCTGGGGGAAGAAAAGGAGAAGAAGGAGGCTCTAAAAAACTGGTGGGAAGAAAGATGGATCTCAAGCTGCCAAGAAATCTAACTATAGAAAGGGACTGGGTAGATTAAGAAATCCAGGGAAAGTCAAAGGTCTGGAGCCTACATGGCTGAAAGTCAGCAGTCTGGACAGATTTCAAACTCTGCTAGCTTATGTGTCCTTTAGATTCATTGGAAGAAAGAAACTACTCAGAGTCTCTATGTTATGGCACAAAAATCACCCAGTTTTGACAAAGTGGCAAAAACGCTGGATTTCCAGGTTCTGGTTGCAGTTTCGTTGCCTGCTCTCCTTTATAGATCAGACCAGAGAGGTTGTAATGGCTCCCCTAATTCTTCATTCTTGCAGGATCCAGGTTAGTGCAAATATGAGGAAAAGGGACTGAGAGAAAAAGAAAGCATGGCTACCAAAGTCTACCACCAAGCTCAGTCATCTTAGCCACCTTTCCTACTAGTCTATTTATTTGTGGTCCATCTTATGTCACTGAGTTTGAGCCCTGTTGTGTAATCAAAGTTCATTGTAGATATGAAAAGCATTTAATATTGTCTTTCAGCTATTTTATTGTATTTACTCAGCAGCCATTAATCTCTTTCTCTCAAGAAAATATTGGCTTAACCGAGTGATCAAGATAAAGAATAGCTTATTATCTGGATTGGGACCATAGTTCATAGCATTCCATCTGCTCTGGGAATTGACACAGTGATTAAATCTAACTGGGACCCCAGGTCAGTCTATTAAGGGATGATTCAGAGTAGATCCTTTTGCTTAAGTTAATTTAGTGTGTAATCAGGTAAAATCAAAGTAACTCAGAGTAAAATCAGGCAAAATCAGAGCTTTCCCTGAAAAGGTAGCAAATTTCACTGATGAGAGATCTTAAAGGTACATCACCCCCTCCTCCTTTTTCAGAGAGGCTGTGACTAAATCCTTTCTGAAAAAGTGAGGAAGAGACCATACCAATCATCTAGTTAGTTGCCTTCACTTTTCAGATAAGAAAACTGAGGTCTAGAGAAACGCTTTCTTTTGTCTACACTAATAAAAATAATAAGTGTCAGGAACAGGATTTGAACATGGATCTGTGCACTACAGAGAAGGTGCGCCTTCTACCTTGTATCCTGCCTCCCCTAAAGCTCCTCAGAGCAGTTTGCCTTTTTTATATAAAATACTTGCATTCTCAGTAGCCCTTTCAAATATTTAACTTAAATAATGCCCTGTTAAGCCAACCTATTAATAATTGGTCCTTTTCTTTTATATCTGATAATACATGAGCACATATAGACCTATGAACCAAGCTTTCTCAAAGTCTAAAAGTTTAGAGGAGTTCAGATGTAAGAGAAAGATATGAGTTAATGGAGGTTTGGGCTCTGATTCTGTTTTTCCCTTACAATCTATCTGTGTGATGCCAAGAATGTCACCATGGGCTTTAAAAAAAATGAGGGGAAACCAATTCAAAGGATAATATAATAGAATTTATTTTCCCCCAATGTTGCTTGTGGAAGCTTTGCCTGCTGGCAGAGCTGCAAAATATAGTGTCCAATGTCCCATACTGGCTGGATGCCATGTTAAAATTGGGGGATGTGTTTTCATCTTGGCAGATTAAGGCTCCAGGTGGTACGCCTTGAAATGAAATGTTCTGTAGTTGGAAAGAAACCTTCCTACCATGCATAGTGCAAGGGAAGCTGTTTTTAATATTTTTTTCTTCTGTACTAAAGGCATCCTTGCAAATGAGAAAGAAGTTTGGTGCATCTTTTTTAAAATCTAATACTAACATGACAATCTATGAAATTTACCTTGCAATTTATTGTATATGTATGAATGTGATGGAGGCATATAGGTATTTATGGATGGATGTGCAGTGCCATATACATATACATATATATATATATATATGCATGTAATATACTGAGTGTCCCAAAAATCTTAGTGCAGTTTTAGGCTAGTAAAACTTAAAATTGCATTAAGATTTTTAGGAGAAGATAGAGGGAGAAAGGAGAGTCTTATGCACAGTTGTGTCTTTTTATCCCTAAGACCTAGCACAGTGTCTGGCACCTAGTAGACACTTTTAAAAAATGCTTGTCTTTTGATAGACCTACAGGGATTTTCAATTTTAGAAACAGACTGGGATAATATGTGTTTTGCTACAGGATAATTAAAGAACAATAGACAGAGGCATCATGATGTAGTGAATAAAGAGTTAGGAAGACCTGGGTTCAATCTCACCTCTAGCTTACATTAACTGGGTACCCTGGAAAAGTCACTTCATAAACTTAGTCTTTCCAGAAAAATCTCTCTAACTATAAACTTAAGAGAAGGTGCTAATGAGTGAATGAATGCATGAATGAATGAATGAATGAATGAATGAATAAATGAGAAAATATTTATTAAATGTTTATGTGCCAGGTACTCTGCTAAACTCTGGGGACAGAAATACAACCAAGCAAAATAGTATGTGCCCTAAAGTAGCTTATCTTAAAAAAATGAAAGAAATCACATAAAAGGTAATGGTAGCTAAGGAAGAGTGTTTTGGACAGATACATTAGTGGGGATGAGAATGAGAGCCACAGAGGGAAAGAATGGCAGCTCCTTTCTAGGAATGCCCATCTTGAAATGATTATCATTCTGAGAGATAAAGTTGGAAAGTAGGTGGTGGTGTGGCCTGAACATGGTCAGAAAGGGACTTGGACCTGGGACTGGACATGACAAAATTATCATCAGAGCCTAAAAGCATTCGACATCAGGGTTAGAGTTCGAGAAAAGTCAGGATCACATGGAGTTGGCTAGAAATTGGCCAAGATAAATGGAAGAGAAGGTGTTGACTTGCAACAGTAGAGGAAGTTCCTAATTGGGAATGAGTTCCCTAACCAGTAAAATCACAAATCTGTTCCTTTCTCCCATCCCCCGTGGGAAAATTCTACAAATTTCATTCCCTTTTCTACCTGCTTTTGGACGAAAGAGAAGATCAGGGTTGTGATGTATTTTCATGGATTTTTTTCATTTTCATTCAAATATTTTTAGGTGTCTAATTTACAAGACTTCTTCAAGGTGATTGTTCATTTTACTGATCTTTTATTTATTTGACATATGAGATTCTCTTACCATTGTGTACCAAATAGTTTATTAACCTGCCCCTTTCCTGCTACCTCTGTTCTCTGATCTCAAAACAGAAGTACTGGGTTTGAATTCTCATCTCCCCCATGCAATCCCCAGCTAAGCCATTAATTGGTGTTTGATTCCTATCTTTGGGTCTACAAAGTCAGCCCTTGCTAGAATGGGCTTAAAGATTTATTATTATTACTTGCTGGTAAGAAGAAATGAATGATTTTCATGTAGTCACATCTTTATTTCTTTTCCATCCCACACATTTCCAACATAAGCTGCTCAGCCACTGAAGCCCTCTTGCTGTCTTCACTCAAATCAGAGCTGAGACTAAATCTCTAGGGCTCAGTATCATAGGCTTGAGATTTGTGACTTATAGATCTCTTAGAATCTCAAGGTTCAAAGAAGTTCTAGCATCCATACTCAAGACTCAGCAAATCAGCTGAGATTTGAGGCTCAGAGGGACTTTAAGACTCAGAGATGTAAGAGACCAAGCCTTAGAGTTTAGGATTTAGGAATCAGAGGGGATAAGGAGTCAAAAAGAGTTGAGACTATGATTTACCATTAAAACGATTTCAAATGTATGCTTGAAAAGTCCATTGCTGGTCTGACAAAATGTTTGTTCATTAATTAACCTATGATATGTTTGGAATAGACACTCATTACTACAAATCTAAATTCCCACAGGCCTTCATTTCCAGTGTAATACTTGTCCGTATTTTTTTCTATAAATCCTCTATAAAAGACATATCCAACATGCTGGATGCTTTCTTCATGGATGTGTGTGTGTGTATGTGTGTTTTAAGGGTATCAGTATACTACTTGGTTTGTCATTAATGTTTCATATTTAAGCTACATGGTTATGATCTCTCTCCCAATCAAATCTGTCTTTCATAATGGCTCTTATACCACTTGCAAAATTATGCAAATTACTCTTTATTAAGAATATGCCTAAGCCCACTATTCATCTTTCCATTGCACTTTGGAGTTAATTGCAATTTTTATTTTTCTGAGATACTCGTGTTCTGGGATTTACAGTCATATAACCTCAGTTAGAGAACATTGGTGTTAAAAAAATAAAGGAGCCTTTTTTCAGCAACAAGCAATTTGGAATCATTGAAAACACTTTTCAGTTTTCCCAAAGCAATCCACCTAGGCTTCTGTTACTGCCCAATTTCAGGCTCAGCTTATTCTCTGCTTACTGCATTTGGCCCAAGATGTGCCCATTGATTAGCTAATTAGATAGGCTAGCTGTCAAGGTCTGTATAATAAACTGAACACAGTGTTCATGCACTTTGTTTTTCTAGTGTGGATTGGTAGACAAGTCTCTTTTCCATTTATCAGGCACTTTGATGAAACATTATAGTGGTCTGGTACTCATTGCACTTAGTTCAATGCCATTGGCAATTAAGAACATTTGTAGACCCTCATCATCAACTGAAAATTCTACAATTTGGGAACTTCAATCTTCTATGTATATCTTCCATGGTAAAGATCAGTATTTGTTTGGAATTGTTTGTTTTGGAATTAATAATTTTTGGATAGTTGCCTGGGGGCTGTAAGGGTTTAAAAGATTTCCCCATATGTCAAAGAGCTGACATATGCCGGAGCAAAGCTTCAATCTTTGTCTTCTTACTGCAAGAGCAGCTTTTTATCTGCCACTCCATACTACTTCTCTTGTGATTTCAGTATAGCTCTTAAAAACATAAAGATATGGTTATCTATAGAAAATTACAACATGGCGCAAGTAAAGAGTCTGAATTTGTAGTCATAGGATTTTGATTCAAAGCCAACACCTACCCCTTACTAGCTGTATGACCTTGGGCAAGTCATTAATCTATAGTTTTAATTTCTTCATCTATAAAAGGAAAGAGTTAGATTAGATTAGCTCCTAGGTCCACTTCAGCTCCAAATTCATGATGCCTTGATGCCTGCGAGTCTTCCTGTTACCATTGCATGTTTGCATCAAGGATGCCCACAAACAATAACTCAGGAGACTTTTACAACTCTATCACAGGTTAAAACTTTTGTGGACTTGCCTAAGAGCCTAGTCATATAACACTGCTACTATGGGAGAATAGCCCCCAAACTCTAAGCAGCAAACTAACAATTGACCTTTTGCATGTCAAGGACAGCCTGTTCTGGTTTCAAAGGGAGCATTTGTCAAAAAACAGATTATATTACTTAATCTTCTAATTTCCATCACATTCTATTCCAGTTGGGGCTTATTGAGCAGCTGGAGACTCAAAATGAGAACGGAGTTCAGTTTTGTCTATCCCATTGTGTCAACAGTTGGATTGCAAGGAATTCCTCTTCATCAGGTTGTGTCTGGTGTGGGGTGTCTACTGCTCTAAGTGTCTGCCCATCACTTTTGAAAATGGAAACCAATGTTAGTAAGGGTGAATGGGGAAACAGCTGCTATCAGTTTGGGTCCACTGCAATTAGTTTCTGCTCCCTGATGCTCTTTAGGGTTCACCACAGACTACAGTGTATGGAGCAGAGATGTTTTTAAGGCTGTTTCTCTGACCCAGAAGGAATCCCATGAGAAATATAGTTTGGTCTTAAAGTTTTACTATTTTATTCCTAGTTTTAATTTTATCAGGAACAAAAGCTAACCACACACACACACACACACACACACACACACACACACACACACACACACACACAACCTCAACCGCATCCCACAGCACCAACTCCTTTTCCTTGCTCTGCTTGGCGTCTGTTCAGTATTGCTTGGCATGAAGCTGAAAAATTAGACTAAAGAAATGGGCCAGAGCTGTATCTCTGAACACCTCCCTGGATAACATGTTTAAACTAGTTTCCTGCATTCACTCCATGCTCTCAACAGAACTGAGGCTCTTCTTTGAATGAGGTGCTGGTGTGAGATCTCTGACAAGGTAGGGGTCTTTTGTTGTTTCCCTTAGTTTTCAAATTGAACGTCATTCTGTGGCAGAGGCCTCTCTTTGGTCCCCTGCCTTCTGCTGGAGCACATATCCCATCTTCTCCCTACAATTTGTCTTTTACTGTGTGAAAGGATGTCACAAATTATTTATTTTCTATATCACTGAGCCTTCATAAAGACCAAGTGCTACATCCTGAGTACCAGATCAGGATATGGTTTCCTGGCAACTGCTGTAAGTACCTAAATATGCTTTTGCCCATGCTCATTTACAACAGTTGTACATGACCAGATGACTCAATGGACAGTGGTGGGGAAAAGGCTTGGAGGAGGGAAGGAAATTAGGCAAGTACTTTTCAAAATGGGGCAAGGACTAAAGAAAGGAACACAACAGCCTTCTCCTGTAGCATCACACCTATTCGATGTGGCATTTTCTAAACCACCTTGTTGTATCTCTTCCTGAGACTTAGGCCAGGGTTGAAATTCTGGAAACCTTTCACCACTTCTCATTTGACTTTACTTTGGCAGCACAGAGTTTCAGAGCTGACCTAACAAATGCTCTAGGCCTTCTTGAGTTAGAGATCAGCTGTCCAGGGATGGGGGATGGGCCTATCAGTCATTGCTCCTTGCTCTCAGAGGGCTCAGGAGGAAGACAGGAGGAGAGTGCATGCTGACTGTGCAGCCTTGGAATGGGAAATGCCTTAAATAAGTTTCCCCTGCTCCTTAGAAAGCAGGCAAATCACATAGTCAGTCATCAATGCCTCTTAGAAAATGATTGTGGACGGTTTCCCCAGCATCCTGATGGCAGAAGGTGTAGAATCAAATTGCTCGTGACATGGAGCTACAGAAACATTAACTTGTTAGGTACAGCAAAATGGCCCCAAATTGCTTTACTTCCCAGAAAAGTGGGCTAAGCTACCTACCTGAGCCTAATTCAGGTCACTTAGCCCAAGGCACCCTAGATAGGACCCTCACCCAAGGCACTGGAGTCTGGGATCTTCCTGCCTTTTAATACCATTTACTAGTACTATAAAAGGCACTAACATATTCGGTCACCTTCAGGAAAGTCAAATCAACTCAGTAAACATTTACAAAACAATGAACACAAAGTGCTGAGATGAGTGTAGATGACAAAGGTCAGAAATGTGACAATCCCTGAGTGCCAGGAGCAGAGTGTTTATAAGGGGGATTTTACAACCCCTTTACAAACAAGCAGATCAGGGAGAAGGTGAAATTCGGACTACGTATTCCAGGAAAATATGATGCTAAGATATCCCTTTGTACTGGAACAATGAGGGAAGACTTCTTAGAGCGGGGCAAACCTGAAAACAGCTCTTCCTTCCTGTGAAGGAGAGAATATTTCAACAGTAGAGACGAGGAAGAGTAAATTCTAGCATTGAGAGAGGGGATGGGGTCACCTGTGAAAATGAATGGAGGCAAGAGAAGGTGCAACAAGGTCATGCAGCAGTGGTCCAGCTTGATGGAGTATTTAGAAGCAGCTAGGTGGTGCAAGGGATGGAGCACCAGGTCTGAAGTCAGGAAGACCTGAGTTCAAATCTGCCCTCAGATACATACTACCTACGTGACCCTGGGTAAATCATTTGACCCTGTTTGCCCTGATTTCCTCATCTGTAAAATGAGTTGGAGAAGGAAGTGGCAAACTCCTCCAACAGTTTTGCCAAGAAAACTCCAAATAGGGGAATGAGGAGTCAGGCACAACTGAATGACTGAATAATAACAACATAGTACGGGGTAACATCAAATGAAGCTGGAGTGGCAGACTGGGCCGAGATTGGGGGAGACCTTAAATGCCAGGTTAAGGAATGTTTATTGTACCTAGACCCACCAGAAATTATTGAAGGGAAGATCAGCATGATTATCTCTGGTAGAGTTGGGATCATAATCATGCCCACCTGTCTGTTTAATAGACATTTTGAGAGTTCTGTGATAAAGGAGCCAGGTAACACTGAAATTGGCATCGTTTATGTAAATTCCAAAGCAATTTAAATTCCATTAATTCTCAGGAGAAAAAAAAGGAATGCTAAAACTGAACATAGGATTTATGATAGCAATATTGCTATTGCTACATCACCACCGATATAAATTATACTTATGTGGTTTATCTAACTGTAGGAAATATATACAGAACATATTGAAGCCATGGAATATTATAGAAATGTGAATTGTTATTATTAGAATGTGACAATAATTAGAATGGTACACACATTAAGCTCTGGTTCTCTATTTGAACCTGCCTGCCTGCCTTCGTAGGAGTACTGAGGGTAAAGGGCAGATTGACGCGGGAATATTAGAGAGCACAATGGGGAAAATTGATACTATATCCAATGCTTCTAGGGTATTTTTTAGAAGTCCTTACAGATTTCTACCAGAGTAATTATCATAGTATCATACATAGATCTAGAGCTAGAAGGTACCTCAAAGACCACATAATACAACTACCTTGTTTTACAGATTAAGAAAGAGATACTCAGGGGATTAAGTAAATTGTCTAAAGCCACACATGTCCTACGTGTCAGAGGAAGGATATAAACTCAGGTCCTGTAACTCCAGGGTTAATGTTCTTTCCACTGTGCCATATCCTACTTGTGTTTTTGGCAAGCTATTATTAATGTAGCTAATTCTATTCCCCTATTTTAGGGATGGATGAGAAGGGATATTTGGTGCCACAGAGAGATTGATAACTTACAAAACCCTGGACAACCAGCTACATGGTTGTCCCTATATGTGGGGGCACATGACAAAGGCGTAATCTATAGGGCAAATGAGAAATGAGACCTCCAATGAGTGTGTTCTGTAGCATTCTTATGTTATCTAGGGGGTCTCAGTGACACAGCACATGACACAATTAGCATCACTGTAGAGATCCATGTCAGTCTTACAAACTGGCAGCATAAGCCATGCAGATTGTCTCCCTTACTCTACCTGTACAGATATGGCTATTAGGATGCCTCTATCTGGTCCATGAGACTGTTCACACTTAAAGGCTGATTTTTTTTTCAAGCTCTATTCAGCATAGAGTATTTGGAATGTATCTTGAATAATGAATCAGAAAATGTGAGGGTAGAAAACAAAAGAGCTTAAAAATGAGAGTTATGCTTGCTAAAACGCATATTGACAGCCATGAGAGTACAAAGGCAATGATTGAGGGCCAATTGTTATATCACGATATTCATTTACCTGAGTCTCCTAGCCTAAGCGTATCTTCCACTTAGCAACAGTTACTAGGCAAGATGAAGTATCTCAGTAGGCATCTTTAAAGCAGCACTTTGTCTATATGCTGATTTTCTCCATCTTGGATAAATTATCTGAATTTGGGAAAATGAATGCAACTCAGCAGATATCTATTGAGCGTCTACACTCCACTAGGCACTGATTCAGTCTTCTTTTTGAAGCTTTTTCCTCTCAGTGCAGTGGAAAGAATTTTGAATGTGAAGTCTGAAAACTGAGGTTTAAATATTAGCTTTGCCATTAACCCCCCAAGTGGTAAATGGCTTAACCTCTCTGGTCTTCAGCTTCCTCAGCTCTAAAATGAAAGGATTGGAATAGATAACATCAAAGATCCTTTACAATTCTAAATCTATAACCATGCTGTCATCCTCCTTCTTAGATAACATTAGCAATTCCAATACTATACTCACCCTTAGAGTACTGAGACTAAAACCAGTCTTATCTACTTTCCTACTGAAAAAGGGCAATTGTTTTAGGACCTTTGGATAATGTAATCTGGTTGGAGGCTAATTCTAAGCAATGGGAAATTTAGAACTTTGCTGAACATTCTCCTATCAAGCAGGATCATGAGGGATAGAGATTGTACTTGTCAATTACAGTGTGTGTGTGTGTGTGTGTGTGTGTGTGTGTGTGTATGAGTGTGTATATGTGTGTTGTAGCAACAAGCCTTCACACCAGGGTTGGAAAAGGTTAGCTCCCCTACAACAAAAACAAATCAGCATTTATTTAGCCTTATTTATGGTAGTCTTTGGGAAGGGAAGCAGATTCAATTTGTTGGAAAAATTTGAAAACTTGCCAAAGTAACCATGTGCCCAGATAAAGTACTAAGGAAATTCCCAGATTAAGGAACTTTCTCTTTTAGCCTTCTTGCTCTTTTACATATGAGAGTTCACAAAACAGGCAGCACAGACCTGTACCTTAAGCCATGGATAAGGATTTCCAAATAATCTAGTACAGAAGCATAGTGATATAGTGGTGGATAAAGAATGAGAGAGAGAAGATAATAGTGGGATGAAAATAAGGGTTTTGAGTGTGAAGAGAAAATGGATTCTTGGAAGAAAGAGGGATGAAAAGTCATTGACTTTAAGGTCTTAAATGGTGGAAACATTTTAGTGGCTATGTTAATTTTATTCTGAAGCAAAATACTATCATATATTTCAAATACTTTAAAACCCTTGGTTAATAAATTATTCATTTATAAGGAAAGTGAAATAATGGTTATCCCATGAAATAAAACAATTATTAGAAACTATGTCTTTATACTCTTCTAGGATTATACAACACCCCACTTTCCCCAAAGCTATATTTATGAGAATAGAGATAAAAAATAATTAAGATAAATAAGTAAAGAAAGCCTGGAGAGAGTACTGTCATCCACAGAATTAAGGCAGTTAAAGACAAATTAATTTGATGGAGTGAGTAATCAATTTCTTCTTGATGTGTGCCTCATTTAACTTATTAGACCTTATTAAAACTTATTAAACTCATTAACCTTAGTAAGCAGAGAGATATAGAAGTTGTATAGAATGTGTACCTCATCACTCTCCCTATTCTATGCTTAGGTTATAACAACATCAGTTCTTTAGTCTTTGCTTTACACTAAACTCAAGATATAGAAATAATAGTTTTATATCTGTTAGGTTTCAGTAAGGTCATGTCTAAGGAAAGGTCAATCATTTCTAGTCTACCAGAGCTAATTTAGTCAGTCAGTTATTAAATGTGTATTAATCTCCTGCTATGTACCAAGCACTATATAAACACTGGGGACGCAAATACATAAAAAGAAAAAAACAGTTTCTCTCTTCAAAGAGGTTATAGTCTAGGGTAGAGCCAAAATGGTAGAGACAATCCCGGAAGTTATTTGAACTCTCCCCAGTTTCCTTTGGAAATAATGTTAAATCAAGCCTCTAAACAGATTCTGGAATGACAGAACCCACAAAAATTGGAGTGAAACAATTTACCAGATTAAGATAACTTGGAAGGACATTAGGAAAGGTCTATCTCACTTGGGTAAAAGGGGAGCTCAGCCTAGTGCAGATGATATCTGGGCAAGTCAGCAGGAACCTCTTAGCCACAGAACAGATCAGCAACTGAGGTCACTGAGCCATGGCTCAGCAGTCAGTATTCGTAACTGTGAATGAGAATGGGATGAACTCTCCCATAAAATATAAGTGGATAGCAGAGTGGATTAAAAACCAGAATCTTATGATATGTTGTTTATAAGAAACACATTTGAAGAAAAGAGATACACATAGAATAAAATTAAAAGTTTGGAGCAGAATATATTATACTTCAGCTGAAGTAAAAAAGCATAAAGCAGGGGAAGATATCCTAATTTCAGACAAAGGAAAAAGCATAAAAAATCAGACCTAATTAAAAGAAATAAGGAAGAAGGTACATCCTGCTAAGAGATGCCATAGACAATGAAGTAATATCAATACTAAACATACCTGCACCAACTAGTAAAGGATCCATATTTTTAGAGGAGATATTAAGGGAGTTACAGGAATAGACAGCAAAATAGTCAGGGACCTAAACCTCCCCCTTTCAGAACTAGATAAATCTAATCATGAAATAAACAAGAAAAAAGTTAAGGAAGTAAATGGAATTTTAGGAAATTTAATTATGATAGAACTCTGGAGAAAATTGAATGGGAATAGAAAAGATAACTTTTCTCAGAGGTACATGGCACCTACACAAAAATCTAAATCATGTATAAGGGCATAAAAATGTCATAATCAAATGTAGAAAGGAAGAAATATTAAATGCATCCTTTTCAGATAATGATGCAATAAAAAATATGTGTAATAAAGGTCCATGGTAAAATGGACTAAAAATTAATTGGTAACTAAATAATTAAATCCTAAAGAATGAGTGGGTCAAACAATAAATCATAGAAACAATCAATGATTTTATCAAAGAGAATGACAATAATGAGACAACACACCATGCTTATGGGAAGCAGTCATAGCAGTTCTTAGGGCACTTCATATTACTAAACTTTATATTACTAAATACATGAATAGAATAGAGAAAGAGGAGATCAATGAATTTGGTATGCAACTAGACAAAGAATTAATTGAAAATCCCCAATTAAATATCACATGAGAAATTCTGAAAATCAAAGGACAGATTACTAAAACTGAAATTCAGAAAACTATTGAAATGACAAATAAAGCTTAGAGGTGATTTTATGAAAAAAAAAATCCCAATAAAATAGACAAACTTTTGGTTAATTTGATTTTTAAGATGAAAGCTAAATTATCAGTATCAATAATGGAAAGGGTGAATTCACCACTAGTGACGAGGAAATTGCAACCATAATTAGGAGCTATTTTGTTACCTGTGTGCCAATAAATGTGACAATCTAATTGAAATAGATGATTATTTACAAAAATATAAATTCCCCAGGTTAACAGAAGAGTAAATAAAATGCTTAACTCCATTTTAGAAAAAGAACTTGAACAAGGTTATCAGTGAGCTCTCTAAAGAAAAATTTCTGGGGTCATATAGTCAAGTGAATTAATGAATAATTAATACAATAATTCTGTATAAGAATTCAATACTGTATAAGCTATTTGGGAAAATGGGCAATGAAGGATGTCTTAACAAATTATTTTTATGCCACAAATACAGTGCAGTACTTAAAACAGAAAGAACTAAGATAGAGAAAGAAAATTATGGACCAATTTCCCTAATGAATATTGAAGCAAAAATTTTAAATAAAATATTAGTAAAGAGATTACAGCAATTTACCATGAGAATAATGCATTATGACCTGGTGGGATTTATACTAGGAATGCAGGATTAATTCAATATTAGGAAAATTATCAGAATAATTGACCATGTCAAAAAAAATTAATTTATTGATTGTATTGAAAATCAATTATAATTGATCATATTGATTATCTCAATAGATGCAGAAAAACTTTTGACAAAATATAGCATCCATTCCTACTGAAAATTCTAGAGCATAGGGATAGATCAAGTTTTCCTTATAATGATAAGTAGCATCTATTTATCTATCATCAGCAAGCATTATATATAATGGAAATAAGCTAGAAGCATTCTTAATAAGAACAGGGGTGAAACAAGGGTATCCATTATCACCACTACTGTTGAGTATTGTACTAGAAATGCTAACTTTAGCAATAAGAGAAGAAAAAAGAAATCAAAGTAATCAGAATAGGCAATGAGGAAACAAAACCATTACCCTTTGCAGATAATATGATGTTAGACTTGGAAAATCCTGGAGAACCAACTAAAAAACTACTTGAAACAATGAATAACTTTAGCAAAGTTGGAGGATATAAAATAAACCCACATAAATCATCAGCATTTCTATATATTACCAACAAACCCCATCGGTAAGAGAGAGAGAAAAATTCCATTTAAAGTAAGTGTAGAAGACAATATAAAATACTTGAGAGTCTACCTGCTAAGACGAACCTAGAAACTATATGAACACAATTACAAGCCACTTTTCAAACAAAGTCAAGTCTAAAGAATTAGAAAAATATCATTTTCTCATGGGTAAGCCCAAGCTAATATAATGAAGACAGTTCTACCTAAATCAATTTACTTTTTCAGTGTCATACCAATCAAACTACCAAAACTTATTTTCAAAAGGTCAAGAATATTAAGAGAATTCCATAGTCATATGAAAAATGCTCTAAATTACTATTGATTAAAGAAATACAAATAAGAACAGCTCTGAAGTACCACATCACACCTATCAGATTAGCTAACATGACAAAACAGGAAAATGATAAACGTTCAGGAAGATGTGGGAAAGTTGGAACACTGATTCTTTATTGGTGGAGCTATGAGCTGATCCAACCATTCTGGAAATCAATTTATAGCCCAAAGGGCTATAAAAAATGTGCATACCCTTTGACCCAGCAATACCTCTTTGTATCCCAAAGAGATCATAAAAATGGGAAAAGGACCCCCATGTATAAAAATATTTATAGCAACTCTTTTTGTGGTAGCCAAGAACTGGAAACTGAGAGAATAACCATCAACTGGTGAATGGCTGAGCAAGCTGTGGTATATGAATGTAATGGAATAATATTGTGCTATAAAAAGTGAGAAACAGGAAGACTTCAGATATACCTGGATATACTTATATGAACTGATGCTGAGTGAAGTGACCTGAAGCAAGAGAACATTATACACAGTAACAGCCACAGTATGTGAGGACTGTTTTTTATAGACTTAGTCCTTCATAGCAAAGCAAGGACCTAAAACATTTCCAAAGGACGACTGATGATCAACTATGATAGACAGCTTTTCACAGCAGTACAGTGATCCAAGACAATTCCAAAAGACTCATGAGTGAAAATGTTATCCACATCCAGAGAAAGAACTAGGAAGTCTGTCTAGATTGAAGCATTTTATCTCACTCTTTTTGTTTTTGTTTTTTTTCTTTCTTATGGTTTTCCCTTGTGTTCTGATTCTTCTTATACAACATGACTAATTGTGGAAATATGCTTAACATGACTGTACATGTATGGCATATATCATATTACTTGTCATCTTGGGTAGGAGGGGAGGTGAGGAAGGGAAGGAGAAAAATTTGGAACTCAAAATCTTATAATAATAAGTATTGAAAATTATCTTTACATGCAATTGGAAAAAGTGAAATACTATTAAGTGGGGGGAAAGAGCACACAAACTAATGGGTGAAGACAACATACAAAAGGAAGTTCAAAAGTTGTGCAGACATATGAGAAACATCTCCAATAAGTGCCTTCTTAACGAACGTCAGGATAAGAAATTCAGCCTGTCAAGATCAGGGGTTCTTAACATTTTGGGTGTTTTTTGCAGTCTGTTGAAGCCTATCGATCTTTTTTTTCTGAAAATGAATAAAATTAAATATATAGGATTACAAAGGAAACCAATTATTTTGGAATACAGGTATCAAAAAAAATTAGACAAGTTCTCAGGCTTCAGGTTAAGAATCTCTAATACTGATATTTCTAAATATCCATCTCTTTAACCTAACAAAGGTGAAATGGAAAGGTAAATTGCCAAATTTACATTTATACACATTATTATACACATTATTATACGCATTCTTTTTTTCTAGTTAGTTTTGATATATAAGTGTGTTATTCCCCTTCACCCTCAGGTAACTGAGAAAATGGATATTATTCTATCACGGTTGTTCACATAGGCCATTGTGGCCTTAGATGAGTGTGGAGATAAAAGAAATCTTAGAGATCGTTGTCACAAATTTTGAACTGATACTCAAAAAGGTTAAGCGATTTTTCCAAAGTCACAAAGCTGACAAAATCAGGACTAGAACTCTATTACCTTCTGGGCTGTTAGCATCCTTAAATGTTCTTGAGTCTCATTATGGGAACCTTTTTAGAGGTGATTTTCCAACAGATGTGATATCAAAGCTCACCTGTATATCGCACAATATCCACTTTAGTTCAGTCACTTCTTGAATGTGACTAATACACTGTTAGATAATGATACTAGGCAGAATATCTCTCTCTCTAGCTTTTGTCCAGGGTTTAAGAAACGTCTTTCAAAGTCTTTATGGTTAAGATTCAGAGATGTGTGTTAGATAATTAAATTAGATGGGTTCATAACTGGTGAACAACTGTCCTAAAGAGAGTTGATTAACGTGGATAGATATAGATCTGACAAAATTTCAGTAGTGATGTCTTATGAAACATTTTTTTCAATACTCTGCTGAAAGTGTTTAAGGATGTAGTTGTGAAGTCTACAGGTGACCCCAAGTTAAGAGAAAACTAATACAGAAGATGAGAAGATCATAGGTCTAGAGCTTGAGGGGACCTCAAAGGTCATTTCATTCAGCCCCCTCATTTTTCAAATGAGAAAACTAAGGCCTGGGGATGCTGAATGACTTATCCAGTGTCATGTAAATAATAAGCATCAGATATAGGATGTGTAGTTCTTTGACAATGGAATTAGTGTTCTTACCACTGTTCAACACTACTTCCACTTGGGGCAGCTAGGTGGTGCAGTGAATACAGGTACAGGAGAGACCTGCGTTCAAATCTCACCTCAGACACTTGACACTCACTAGCTGTGTGACCTTGGAAAAGTCACTTAACCCCAAGTGCCTCATCCTGGGTCATCTCCAGTCATCCTGATCAATATCTGGTCACTGGATTCAGATGGCTCTGGAGGAGAAGTGAGGCTGGTGACCTGCACAGTCCTCACTCACTCAAAACAAAGTCAAGTGCAAGCCATGTCATTATTTCTCTGATGGCATGGTCTTCTTCGGCAATGAAGGAGGAACACACACTTCTATTTACCATAGCTTGAAGAAATCAGGGTTCATAAAAATCTCAGTATGCTGGAAGGATAGAATGAAATCTGCAAAATGAAACATCAGTAATAGGTATAAAATTATTTTTTTTTCAGAAAGCCAATTTCCCCAATATGAATATACTGATTTGATAGCAGTTCATGTGAAAAAGATAGTGAGAAGAGAGTTCAGAGGTGGGGGGGGCGGTGTATGTGAAAACGTGTACTTGACCTTAAGTCCAAAGTGATATGACAGCAAAGTTACATTTAAAAAGCTAATGAAATCTTTTATTAGTACATCAAGAATCTGTCATTTCTTCAGTGTGGATATTCCTTCCTTAAAGACATGTCACAACTCCTCTCTACCATGCTGTTTGGTATCTAAGCGTTATCATAGCCAAAAAATACATTACCCTGTGGGTAGCTTGGTGACGTGCCTGTCTAAATATATCTACATGACTTCTTGGATTGTACACATAGATGCTCTCATTGGGTTTCTGCTTGAAGCCTTTCTGGCTTAGCTGAACCTATAGAAGCTTGTGCTTTGTTCCCCTAGCTTTTGAGAAATCTAGGCTAACCTCCATGCTATGAAGAAGTGATAAAGTGAGACTTTAAGCCGAGAAAGTCAACCTCAGGCTACATTAATAGAAATATATGATACTATTACCCTTCATATTGCATAGTGCACTATAGAATATGAAGGGTGATAGTAAAAGAAAATGCTGGAGAAGAAGATAGAGGCTAAATGTGGGTGGCCTTGAATGCTAAGTTTGAGAGTTTAAGTAGAAAGTAAGACAAAGGTGATGGGCAGGAGAGGAGAGAAGTCACAAAAAAAAAAACTTGAATAAAATGACATGATCAGAGTGATATAGCAAATATAATAACAAAGATAGAGCATTTATTAATTTCTTAGTATGTGCTAGGTATTGTGTTAAGAACTGGGGCTATAAAGAATGGTTAAAACCAAGTCCCTGCCCTCAAGAACCTCTGATGGGGAGAAAACATAAGAATAACTAAGCATTCTAGACACATATAATGTAAATGTAGGGTAATCTCAGAGAAAAGACACTAAAAGTGGAGGTATCATTGTCTTCTTTTTAGAGATTAGGAATTAGAGGCTAAGAAGTCAAATAAATTGTCCAGGGTCTCATAACTAGCATCAGAAACAATACTGAAATTCAGATCTATCTTGACTCCTAGCATAGTATTAAAATTCTTAAGCGGGTAGATGTGGGGCAAATAGAATGGACAAGGAAGAGATTAAAAGTAGAAAGCAAAAACAGGAAATTATTACAATAGTCCAGAGGAGAGATGATAAGAGCCTGAATATAGGGTAAAGTGGAAATAAAAAAGGAAGGAGGGATATGAGAGGAATCTATAATTTACCCAATTTAGAATATTATTTCTTAGAATATTATTTCTCTAAATGCTGATATTCCGTTTAACTCTTTGGATCTGATTGCAGACTCACTTTTTCAAAATGATCTATTTGCCTCAGAGCAACAGTTAAAAGTCTCTAGCACTGAGAGGTTACACATTAGATGATGAATCTTTTATACATAGCACTCTTGGTTCAACAGAATCTGAAGATAATGGATGTCAAAAGTAAATGGGAGACAGCACACTGTTGCATATTATTAGCATACATTTACATGTAAATGCATGCATTTTGCTTTTCAGTTCTCTTTTCTACTAATAATTATTAAATGTCCACTTGGCAAGAGCCATTTCTTTAATGGAGAGGTTTTGCTGACCACTCATTTTTTTCCACTTGAACTGTCAGTATAGAGAAGTGGGAAAACATGTTTTGGAAGCCCTGAGAGTGGCAAGATCTCATTTATATTAGAAGTTTAATCTATGAACTAAATGAGGCACAATCAGGAAGAAACCTGTAGAAAAACCCATCAGCCCATTGGTATTGATTGACTGGTATTATTTTTCTTTACTTTTCTTTCTCTTGCTCAGTTAATAGAAAACAGAGTCTGTCAGGGCATCCTCTTGGTGTTATTTCAGATTGCATTTCACAAGGAGAGTGTTCCCTAGAAATCTTAGGGCTCTGTCACTGTCTGTCTCTGGCCTCCCTGGTTAAAGAAAAAGAAACACCTGAAACATGTCCAGATTTAATTTTGATACTCAGCAGGTACAACCTAAAAGAAAAACAAACAAATTAGATCTGATCTAACAAATTTCTTATTGTGCTCCATCCCCATCCCCTGTATCCCATCCATTGAACCCACTATGTAAAGGCTTACTTCCTCTCACCAAAGCCAAGCTGATCCTTTTAAGATAGCAGTGCCATTCAAATTCAGGGTAAATGCCTCTCTTTTACTTGCCTGTTTCTCTTCTCTCTCTCCCTTATTTCCCTTTCCCTCCTTTTCTTCCTTCCTTCCTACTTTCCTTTCCATCTATAACCTCTTTTCTACTCTCTTCTTCCTTCTTTCCTTCCTTTCCTAAACCATCCATTCCTTTACTTCTTGCTTCCTCTTTTCTTTCCCTTCTTTCCCTTTCCTCTTCCCTTTCTCTCTGCCTTCCTTCTCCTTCTTTCCTTCCCTTCTCTCCTTCACTCCCTCCTTTGATGTCCCTCCCTTCCTCTTTCCTTTCTTCTCTCCCTTATTTTCTCCTACTTTTCCTCAACACTGTCTCCTTTTTTCTCTTCCCTCCCTTCCTCCACCTTTCTTTCTTTTTTATATCCTTCATTCCCTCCATCCTTCCTTCTTTCCTTTCATCCTTCCTTCCTTCCTTTCCTTTGTTTAAATCAACAAAATATTTTTGACATCATGAAGCATTATTCAACATTCAAAATAACATTTCCTTTCTAATTCTAAATGTAATTGTAACTGAAACATAATAATATGCAGAAATGAAGAGAAATATTTGAGAATCTGACATCATTAGGTCAGCTTTGAGTTGTCACTTGTGTGCTCCATCCCTATTAAAATATATCACCAATCAGATCTTTTTTAAATTACAAAATGTCTAAGATTCTGAGTAAAGCATATGTGATCTAAATTTCTTCACAGTCAGAAACATATATGCAAACCAAACAAAAAGGGAGTGGAAAAAAATACAGAATATATTAAATTTAAGTGGATTGTCTTTAGTCCCATGCTTATTGTCATAATTACACACGTAGGGGAAAATGGATAATATACAAAAAATGATAATTCCAAACAAAAATTGTAACTTGAGGTCTTAAATTAAAAGTGAGGAATGCTAGATAAAACCATCAAAGAGTCTTTTGCTATACCCTATATTGTATATTATAAGGATTCAGTTTTTGTTAGAATATTAGGCAAGCCTAGATGAGAAAATTATGTAAATTCTTTTTTGACCTCCCCCCCCATCTGATTTCACCACTGTTTTATTTTAACTCAATGAAGTAAAATGTTAGGAAGAAGCAGAGAACTGTAGAACTTAATTGAAAGCAAGACAACATACTTAGGAGACAGCTTTTAAAAATACCTCTCCCCCTCATACCTCTCAGAAGTGAAAAATACTGTAAGGGATGAGGGAAAAATAAATACACCAATGAACTGCTGGTAGAGTAGTGAACTGGTCCAACCATTCTGGAAAACAATTTGGAATAATGCCCAGAGAGCTAAAAAAGAGCTATGTATATCTTTTGACCCAGAAATATCATTACTAGGTCTATATCCCAAAGAGATCAATGGAAAAGGAAAACAAAAAGGACCGGACCTATATTTACTAAATTATTTATAGTAGCTCTTTTTTTGTGGAGGCAAAGAATTGGAAATCAAGGGGATGTTCATCAACTGGGGAATGACTGAACAAGTTAGAGAGTACTGTTGTGCTGTAGGAAATGAACAAGGTGGGTGGTTTTAGAAAAACATGGCAAGAACTATATGAACTGATACAAAGTGAAGAACTGTGAGATCATTACAGCAGCACACAGTATTGTACTAATGATCAACTAAGATTTAACTGCTCCGGTCAATACAGTGATCCAACCTCCAGAGAGGGAACAGATGAATTCAGTACAAATTTGAAGTATAATCTTCTCTATTTTTTTTGTGACTTGACTAATATGGAAATATGTTTCGCATGATTTCACATGTATAATTGATATATTATTTGCCCTCTTGATAGGTGGTGGAGGAGTGGGAGGGAGGAAGGGAATTTAGAACTCAATTTAAAAAGACAAGAATGTCAAAAATAAATAATAAATTTAAATGTTTTTAAAAATCACCTCTTCCAATAATCCAGCACAGTATCTTTCTAACTACATGATGCTTAGGCCTCTTATGACATGTGAGCTGCAATAATCTATTGCCATGAGGGAGTCTCATCACTATAAGTAGCTTTGAGTATCCATTGAAACCAATCTGCCCACTCCTTTATCCATTTCTCTACAAAGCTCCTGCTTGGGAATAGCATTATTCAGATCACCAAGACCCAAAATCCTACCCGGCCTCTGCAGTAGGCACTCTAGATTCCCCACAGGGAAAAACAAATACAAGTAGACTGTGATGTACAGGCAACCCACTGAGTTAGTTCCTCAATATATGTGTCTTGGACAGTTACTGCAGATGGACAGTGACCTGGGCCAGAATTTATGAGGATGAACAGAGCAGGCTAAGATTAAGTTCTGAGGAATTATGCAGCAGTTTTCAAGGTTCTCTTTTGCTCCTTGGCAAAAATCAAACCAAACAAAAAAAGCTCCCTGGCTTTTTCAGCAGCAATGTTTTTCTAGTATTGCTATAGAGCTACAAACTGCGGAATACCATGATCTCTGAAGAATAACAAGTACAGCTCAATGAGAGAGAGAGAGACTGTGTTCAAGTATACTATAAACATATTATCAATAATAATTTGTACATTAAAAGTACTATAAAAGGTATCAACAAGGAACTGTATAATCTCAGAAGGAGGCAGGCAGGCCACTCATATTCAGCTGATCTGCCAATCTTATTGTCCTTCAAATATTAAGCAGGCTGTCATTATTCGATTCTATTGATTCAAACATATTCTGTGCTCAGAATTTACCTGCTCTGATGCATTCGTTTCACATAATTAATCTAAAATGCAATGAACTTCATTCCAATCAATTATGCCACTGAGGTTACAGTTGATTACCCTATTGTCCAACACACCCAATAATGACAGGAACTGGAATGTGCATATATGTACACACATATGTGTGTATATACATACACACATATGAATGTGTACATAAATATGAATATATACATGTGTGTCTACATTTACATGTATATATATATATATGTATTACAAAGGTAGAGGAGTAAATTTTTTTATCCCATAAAACAACTTCTTTTCATTTCAAATAAACATTTTGGACCCACCATAGAGTCCACTTTAGCTGTATATTCCTGAATGGAGAACAGTTGTGCCATGGCTCCCAAATTATATTCAACCCAAGACAAGGATGAACAGAGAAAAATTAAAATCATAGATTTAAAGTTAAAAAGGTCCTTAGAAGATATCTAGTCTAGTGATCACATTTTACATGTGAGTAAAATGAGTCCCAGAGAAGTTAAGTGATCTGACCAGGGCTGTATAAGGAGTAAATGAAGAGGAAGGATTCTAATCAAGGTACTTTGCTCCCCAATCCAATATTGTTTTCCCCATATCACACTTCCTCCTCTCCCTTTATAACCACAGGGTTTATAGCTGGAAGGAAGGGACCTTAAGCATAAAAGGTCCCATAGTGGAGAAATGACTTTCCCAGTGTCACATACTTTATAAGTAGCAGATCCAAGATTCAAACCTAGGTCACATGATGCAAAATCTAGTAAAATTTTTCCAATTCCCTGGAGAAATCCAGAATAGAAGTGGGTCAAAACCCCTGATCAAGTTCTTTGGAGTTTTTTCCTATATAGAATTTTTTAATAGTTTTGCTTATATTAAAAAAATACCAGAAGGCCATGCTAATTAGTCATAGAAATCTCAGGAACGTGACCAAATAATCAATTTAACCTAAAACATATTCTCCTAGGTAGAGAAAACTTTTTTAAAAAAATTCTGAATGGTTGAGGTACTCATTCAGTTGTTTTCAATTAATAATGAAAAGATTCCTAAAGTTCAAGTGAAAGGTATAAGTTCCACTTATCTTTTTTAAAATGAAAATTATAGGTCTTAATTCTCCAGCAATTTCCTCTTGTCACTTAATGGTGTTAGCTTCTGGTTGTTGGGTTTTTGTTTCTGTGGTTTACCAAGATGAAAAAAGATGCCAATGTAGGATATGATCTTTAATGATTATCTTGATAGGTTTATATTAGAATACACATCAAGCCAAGTTCTGTAGTTAATTTAACTTCCATGTAGTTTGTATGTAGTACTGGGAAAACTCTCTAACGATTTCTATGACAGATGGTTTTATTCCTTTTTATTACTTTTGTAATTCATTTAAAAATGGCAAGGACTAATTTTTTTTGCCTCTATTTTCATTACCTAACTGTAGAGGACAGGATAGTGATGCTTTTGATAATGTTTGAGTCAAAAACTCCAGGACTGTGATTTTATTGGGTAGAAAAAAATGGAAACTTCATCTCCATATTGGCTAGGATCTGGTGTCTTATTCATCCATGAAAGCTATATGCACTACCTTTTTTTTTCTTTTAACACCAAATTATTTTATCAAGTACTTTCCTTTCTGTATGTGTCATTACCACTTCTTTTTATCTGTGTTTCAAGGAAGATTGAAAGTAGGACTAGGAGGAGAACCATTATTTAACTACTTTTACATTTGTTTTACATAGGCGATATATTTTAGAAATGGCCTTATTGGCAATAACCTCTTCCCCACTCCCTATATCCTAGAAACATCAATTCCTATCTATTACTTTCACCACCTCTTTTATATTTCATCCTCATTTTGCATTTTTACTAGGTAGTAAAAGTCTTGTCACTTTAACTACCAACATCTGGTACTATTCATGCTTGTCGTATATGTTTCCGTTGTGTTCTACCAAGCGCTCATTGTGTTCAGAATGGGGAGTTTCATACAAATATCCTTTCTTTTAAAAGAGAAATATCAAATACATAATTTTAAAAAACCTTGTAGTAACACTAAGAATTGCTGAAAGAAAACAAAGCCAGAAGAATCTCAAACTAGAAAAAACAATAACATAGTATGTTAGCATTTTAAAACATACATTTTTTTCTTTCCTACTCTCTTTCCCTGACTTGACCCCAGTATTTGGGGCTCTCACCACAGACCAGTCCATCTCTTCCACGTCCCTAGTATCAGGAGAGATTATATAAGTAATTTTATAATTGATCTCTATGGTCCCGTCAACTTTAAAATCATATTATTTAGAGACAACTAACAGAGAAGACAGCAGAGAATCGTGGCACATTGAGAAAGGAGCCATTATCTTCCATCATCTATAATTCATGAAAGATTTCCAAGGTTTTATTGAGTTAAGAAATTGCAAGAGTTCCTTTGGGTGTACTTCTATCTATTGGATCTTCGCTTCACATAGGAACATGTGCCCAAAGTGATCTTGCTGAAAGAAATCTGTCTTCAGGATGGACATAGATAGAAAAGGAGAGTGACCAAGTTTTTTGAAGGCAAGCCTGAATCCAAATCACAAAAGGATGACTTTATTTTTAGCATCAGCCATAAGGGATCTGCACCAAAGCAATGCCACACAAATCCATTTCAGTTTGAGCACTTAAAGAGCAGAACTGTAGCCTTGCACAGAATTCCTGGGGCGTTGATCAATTTTATTTTCTAAGCCTCCAGCAATAGCTTCCTATCAACCAGACACACACAAAAACTGGTTCTGTGGTCTTCCTTGTCAACATTATGCACACTGTTTCACTGTGCACTGATACAACAAAGAGGAAAGGTCTTGAAGCCTATGCATGTTCTTTTGTAAATGGTCAATAGGAAAAATGGATTCCTTTCTGTTTCGTTTATTGTTCAGTTTCTTCCCCTCTTTCCTTTTCTTTTTTCCCCTTGACATTCTATGCAACAGCATTTCATTTGGGCTTTGCAGAGGAAAGTTGTTATTTAAATCTTAAATTGACCACCCCCCCAAAAAATATTAAAGCATTGATAAACCAGGCATGTGATGCAACACAACAGCAGGAATAGGTTTGGCTCCTCTCTTCTCTTCCAATTATTTCCCCTCCCTTTCTGACCCCTCATTCACTCTCTTCTCCCCATTCTTCTCTTTCATTCTTTCCTCTATCTTCCTCTTTATCCTTTCTTCTCTCCTCTTCTCTTTCCTCTATTTTCTTTCATACACTCATTATTAATTGTAATAGTTTTATTATTAATAATCATTAATATTGTTATCAAACAGCCTATATTATAAGACCAAAGAATAAATACAGGGAGGCTTTTCCTAAAGCAAATAGTCAATGACAATAAACTTTACTGCAGGCCATGGTACAATGCCTTTTATGAATCATGTTTTGGACATTATCTCATTTGATCCTTGCAATAACCTAGTCAAGTAAGTGCTACACACATTCTGTCCACTTTACAGATGAAGAAGCTTAGGTTCATTGCATTTGAATTATAATATAATCCAGGATCACAAAGCTAGTGGGTATCTTGAGGTATAATTTTCCCAAATGGTACCCTGGGGTAGGAAAATTGTTAAGGTTTGAGGAAGAAAAAGGCCTGAAGTTAATTTGGGTCTGCAAAAGTAAAATGACACTCTTAGAATGAATGGGACCATTTGGAATATTAGCATTGTTACCTAGTCCATTCCACTTATCTATGCTTATCAGTGATGAGCTGCTCCTGGGCTGCATATAAATGAACAACATCCTTTGCCATTTATTCATTTAGAGGCAGCTAAATGACAAAGTGAAATGAATCTGAACCTGGAATTAGGAAGACCTGAGTTTGATTCTCAACTCAGAGGCTTGCTAACTATGTGACCCTGGGCAAGTCTCAGCCTCAGTTTCCTCATTTGTAAAATGAGGGTAATAGCAACACCTCTGTCATACATTTGTTCTGAGGATCAAATGACACAACCTATGCAAAAACCTTCTGAAAATCTTGCAGGGTTATGTCAATGCTAGCTATTATTCTAATCCTAAATATCATGGTCATTTACTCAAGATGGACCTGACTTTCAACAGAACCCACTAAAGCTCATCCCAAGAGACATGTACATTTTCATTATATGTTCATGGCACAGGAAAACTGAAAATTAAAAGGACCAATTTTAAGTCAGATCCTCTTTGAACTTACCAATATAGCATTTTAGACTTTAATTATGTAGGGATTTCTGTTTTCTTGTTCTGTATCAGGGGCAGACATAAGGAAGAGCTATGTGGACAACTTCAGCCACCTTTCTAAAATGAAGTAAAGGTTAATATTATTCAGTAAGTATTATTATGACAGGAAAAACACTTTTAGGGTTTTTCAAAACAGAATAGATATAAGACAAAATTGTAGCATAGCAGCTCAAGTGTTCTCACTTTTCTAATTTCAAAGGAAGACTACTGACAT
Organism: Notamacropus eugenii; assembly: GCF_028372415.1. Taxonomy (NCBI): domain Eukaryota; kingdom Metazoa; phylum Chordata; class Mammalia; order Diprotodontia; family Macropodidae; genus Notamacropus; species Notamacropus eugenii. Next base: position 670,954,108 of record NC_092872.1, read on the forward strand.
TTCTAAGCGATTTGACTTTGCTTTAACCATACTTCTATTTTGTTCTGAGCATCTAACAGACACCCATAAAGGCAGAAAGAATTAGACAGAATAACACGACATCAGAAAGATCTCACAGGTCCTACCTGGTAATCAGTTTGTGAATTTTAGCCTTGTTTATTATGCCTCTGACATTCTCTTGGACAAATTATATATTTAATGTTTTTATATGTAGAATGGAAATGAATATCTTTCAAAACACCTTTGTCATGACATTGAGGGATGGTGAATGGAATGTGGGGGAAAACCCCAGAGCTTTTAATGGGGTCATGAGTACAAATACCATGTATGTGTCAGATAGAAAATGGTAGTCTAACTAGTACTCTGTGCTCCAAATTGTCTTTGGCAAATTAAAATCTTCTTGCTAATGTTCTAAGAAAACCTATGAGAAAAGCAATCCATAAGGACCATATTGTTCTTCAGGGAAGGTTCTGGTCAAGAATTATGAGGCAGCTTTTGATTGGCATTTTCTTTCTCCTCTTCACTTCGGTTCAGTTGTTTTTATAGTTCCTTCAGGTAGTCCCAATTTTGCCATTGCAGCCCCCATACTAATCTTTTTTTTTCTTTAACTGCACTCAGGCTCCAAATTTCCTATCCCTCCCTGCCTTCCCTTCAAAAATGGCCTGCCATCTACCCAATCCTTTAAGACTCAGCTCTCTCTAGTTGAGCTGAAAATGAATTTGTGTTAATTTGTGATTACGTTCTTCCCCCCCAAGCAAATATGAAAATTGTAAGTGGGGTCTTCTAGAGATAGTGACTCAGCCCAGAGAGATTTTTGAGCCAAGCAGCTTCTTGGTACCCTCAAATCCCACCAGGTAGGTGCCTCTCTAACTTGTCTGGCCATGTTTCTCTTTAGACAAATACACACACACACACACACACGCACACATATATATATACATACATACATATACATATCTATACACATAATATGTAAAATATATATAATCTGTGTGATCATGGGAGATTAATGATCTCATTTTGAACAAGGGATGACCTCATTTATTATTTGTATTGTTACGATAGCATTAATACAGCAAGTTTTGGTTGTGAAGGATTGTAAGGGAAGTAGGCAATGTTTGTATTACCTCTTTTTCTAGTTGTGATTCAGAAAACTTCAGTGATCTCAAGATCACACAGAGTCAGTGTTGTAATGTAAACTAAAACCCAGGTTTTTAGACTCCCAGTCCAGCATTTCTCCCCCTGCATCTGACTTCCTTTTTTACCCTTCTTCTTTAATATTTTTACCCTCAATTATACAAACACCAAACAACATAGGCATCTCTGTGTGCACTGTAGAATAGAAAGAAACTTTAGTGAAATGCAAGGTCTCTATTGTAAGGAGCTTGCTTTTTCTGAATATGAAATAAATTCATATTGTAACTCTCAAAGCTATTCTGTTGTTTGTTGCTCTGTCCAGATTTCCTTCTGTTCTCTTTTCTTTGGGAGACTAGAATAAGGAGATTCTTTTACTAGCCCCCTTCTCCTGCCCTAATAATTGAACAAAAATTAAAAACAAAAGTGTTTGTGGTAATTATGTATAGTCTAGTAAAATTTAATACCCATGTGGGCCATGTCCAAAAATATACATCACATTCTCCATCTTGAGTCTATTGCCTTCCTGTTAGGTGGTGGCTGCAATACTTCATTATCAGTCCTCTAGAATTGTGATCATTGCAAAGATCATAGATTTTGCATCTTTTAAGTTGCTTGTCTTAACAATGTTATTTTTGTTTAAATAAATTTTGTTCATTTGGTTCTTCTCATTTCATTTTGTATTAGTTCATGAAAGATTTCTCAAATTTCTCTAAAACCCTGTCTCTGTGTATGTCTCCTCTCCCCTTCCCTTCCCTTGGTGGTCTCTCTCTCTGCCTCCCTCTGTCTCTCTCTTTCTCTTTCTCTCTCTGTCTCTGTCTCTGTCTCTCTCTGTCTCTGTCTGTCTATCTGTCTGTCTCTCTCTCTCTCTCCCTCTCTCTCTCTCTCCCTCTCTCCCTCTCTTCCTTTCTCCCTCTCTCCCTCTCTCTCTCTCTCTTTTAGTGACTCAACATACCACAATTTGTTCTGCTCTCCTCTACCTTTGAACCAAATTGGTTTCCATTAGACTTGAAATTAGCACTGAGGGCAGCTCATTGCATGGATTTCTTATTAAAATAATTCCCCCTAATTTTTTTTCAGAGCAAAATATTCAAAAGATTTATCCACTGGGTGGATTCACCCTGTTAATAAAGACCTTGCTGATGCTTCTCCACAAAAAGTTTGTTCAGTTATCCAACATGTAACCATATCCTTTCATGGAGGAAGAAGAGGAAGAAAAAGAATGCTTCAATAAGGGTGGTGTGCATCCTGCAAGTCCCATTGGGAGGAATGAGGTTGTGCTGTACACATTTCCCAGGTGAAGCCATTTCTCCCTTCCTTCTGCTCACACACATTCTCTAGAAAAGCCTATTTGTCAAATCCATATCTCTGCTCTTTTTTTTAAAAACAAGGATAGTTAACTTTACTAAAAAAAGATTTTATTTTAAAGAACATAAGCAGACATGTATAAGGCAATGAACCATTTATAGCTTCAGCTCATATATGTGTATCCTCAGGAACAATACTCCAAGGATTCTCTTTTCTGTTTCTTACATCAAAATTTGTGACAACAGTGTCATGATTCCAAGACCATATAGACTATTTCCTGTCATAAGCAAATACCTAGTCTATAGGATTATATATAACAATGTAACTGCAAAAGAGTAAGGAGGGAGGAAAGAGAGAGCAGTAGAGCCAGCAAGTTCTCTTTCAAAGTGTGATGACTTCTGATTATTTTCTTACAAATCCCAGATCTCATTGTATCATCTCTCCCTTGGTAGACTTGACTACTCTCCATTTATCTTCACCCCTCCCCAACTAATCAGTCAATCTCGACAAGCACTGGCCAATAGGTAGAGAGGGTGATAAACAATATCTCCCTCAGGAAAGGCACTGCTTGAAAATAGAGAAATTAGGTTCCTAGTATTTTATGTTGGAACTCTGAAGATTTTCTAAATGAAATATTATTATAAGTGACAGGCTCTACCAAGCTAGGTTTAGCTAGCTCTACTGAGCTATGATTTAGATACCTCATAGTTTAATGGACTTTGTGAACTGACCTGGGGAGCAAGCTGCCATTTAAAACATGATGACTATGGGAAAAATCAGTTCAAATAGTTAACTTTAGTCCAGTTTTAAGTTGGCTACCACTAATCTTGTGCTACAACCACTTGACCCCACATAGCTTTTTATGTTGCTGTCTAATTTTTGCTATTCATTATTCTGAATTATTCATTAATTATTCATTATTTATTCATTATTCATTATTTCTGAACTTGGTGATAATTCAATAATTCTGAATTTGGTGATAGGAGACATAGGTTCCCATCTTACTTCTAATCCTTTGGGATTGTATGACTATAGATAGACTACTTCATTCCTCTGAAGTTTATCATTTATTAAATATATATAATAATAATTTTATCATTTCCCTTTGGGAAAACATTTTGTAAAGCTTAAAGCATTGTAGAAAGGTGAATTGCTATTGGACAAGCCCTGGAAAGCTGCTACTCACCTTCTGTGACAAGTCTAGGTTTGCTACTCAATTTATAGCACAGTAGATCAGAATGCAAATGAGCTCATAGAAAGTATCCTTCTTGAATTCTAACCTCCTCCACTGGAATCCATCATTTTAATTGAAAGTTACCACTTGCATCCTTGTATAATATAGACCATAAATGGAGAAGTACTGTGGCAGCAGAACTGTCCCTGCAGATTTTGCCTCAAGAAGCACCAAAAGGCATTATAATTCTTGGGGATGCTGGGTTTGGCATCCTTGACATTTGAAGATATTCCATGTATTTCCAGCATTTTCCCCTGAAGAATTTTCAGAATTATTATCCATCTCTCAGTCATCACTTTGGTAAATGATTTCAAGACTGGAAACCATGAAAAGCTTCAAATACTCTGTGGTTGACTGTCAATGATACAATAAAATTGAAAAGTCAACATGGCAAACTTCAGTTTTAATAATATTATACCCATTGAATTACTATAACAAAAACACCAAATTCTAGCAAAATAGGTTAATTTTACTGATATCTTTTGATTTTATATCACCTGCATTTCACACTTTATACCTCTCCCCTCCCTTTAGAGTTATACCCTAAAACGGAAAAGAAAAAAAGGAAGAAAAGAAGTTCATTTAAACTAACCAACACAGTAAAAGTGTGATTTTTATGAAGTGTTACACACCCATGGTCTCCACATCTTTATGAAGTGGGGGGAGATGTGTTCTTATATTATCTCTGTGGCCAAGTTTGGTCACTGCAATTTTGTAACATTTCAGTTCAAATTTTTGTGTTATTCTTGCTATTTCTATTAATGTTTGCTTTTCTTCATTCTACTTGCTTTACTTAGAATCAGTTTAGATCTCTTTCCATTCTGTATTCATCATCTTTACCATTTCTTTTGGCGTAAAAGTATTCTGTTATATGCATATCTCACAATTCTGTTTTCAGCCATTCCCCAATCAATGGGCATCTATTTTGTTTCCAATTCTTTGCTGAGAAAATAGTACTGCTACAAACATTGTGATGTAATAGGACCTTTCTTTTGACATTGATATCCTATATGTCAAGAAGTGGAATCTCTCCATTAAAGGGCATGGATATTTTAGTGACTGCCTAATTCATTATTGTTTTCCAGAATTATCTTTTTTCTTTCTATTCTTTTTGTTACCTCCCTTTAAGAATCTCCTAAAGGATTCACCTACAAGGTTGCAATACCATACAGACTGGCCTTTCTATGTTCAGTTTCTCTCAGATTCCTATCTATCCTACACAATGCTATTGGATTAATTCTTTAAAAGCACAGCTCTGATCATGATTTTCTCCTACTCAAAAATCCTTTAGTGGTTTCTCATTGCCTGCTAAAATCAAGTCCAGACTCCTCAGTCTGGTTTTCAATGCCTTCTACAACATAGTCCATAATCTGTCTTTCAAAAACCTCCTACCACTCCCTCTTATCTACTGTTTTCATATAAACTCTATTACTCATCCGTTACCCCAATACCTCTCAATTTTCAACCTCTGTGTCTTGATAAATTCTCTTCTCTCTTCCTAGAAGTCCCCTGTGATCATCTGGATACCATTCCTTCTCCATAAAATACCTTTTCTGCAGATCTGGAAAACCATTCCCTCTACCTAGAATGCCTTCACTGAATATTACCTATTTCAAATACCAACCCTTTCTTTATGCATTCCCTTGATCTCTCCCATGTGATATGTGATCTCCTTTTTCTAAATTCCCAGATTTACTTCTCTTAAAGGACTTGTATATTCTCACTTTTGCTCTTGCTTTTCAGTTTACTCATATCCTGGTAATTATAGAATTTTAGAGTTGGGACCTCATGCATTGTGTCCTTTTGTCCATCTGAAGTACTGTATAATATCCCTGAGATATGGTCATCCATTCTTCTGTTAAGGACCTTCAGTTCTGAAGAACTCACTACCACCTGAGGCTACTCATTTTGATTTTAGATTGAGTTAGGACTGTGTTGTATCCTTTTTTATACTCATTTATGCATTATTCAGCACTAAGAGTAAAGTGCCTTGTGCACAGTAGGTGCAACATAAATATCTTTTTAATTAAATTAAATAGGAGCCATTTCTCTTTCTAGAAAGATAAGTACAGGACCCACAGCCCCAGGAATCTAAATTGACCATGCAATTAGTGCCTGATACTGAAACTCAAGCATATCTCCATTGCTAATCAACGCAATCTAATTTTCTCTTGGGCTAATGGGTAACAGCTATTCCAGATGCCACTTAGATTCATTTGAATCAATTAACATGCTTCTGTCCTTAGTTTACTTCCTATGTCCGCACATGCTAGGGATGTTCCACAGCAGGTTCATTCAGCGGCCTTTGTTTCCTGGGTTTACATGAATGATCATTCACTACGATGAGAAGAGATCCATTTCTGATGTAACTTGGGATAGGATGCTGCTGCCTATCCACAGCTCACAGGAACATATCTCTGAAATACTATAGAAGGTCTCATCAGATAACAGTCCAAGTATTGGGCAGGGGAAGACTTTTAATTTATTTAATGGAAGCTTCTGTATCCCAGGAGGCTTCTTAATTTAATCATTCTTGGCAAGCCAGTACTGCAGTATCCTAAGTCACTCATTGATAACTCTTAATACTCATTCTTCAGCGACTATTTCAAACCCTATCTCTTCCTTGAAGTCTTCCCAGGAACTTCTAGCCCTCGGTGATTTTTCTATTCTCTGGAAAAGGCTTACAATCTGTGCTGCTCATTCTGAAATTGAATGAGATCCTGCATTCTTTTTTAATTTTTGCAAGTATGTTCATCTTGTCTTTTCATCAAGATTCTCACCTCCATGAGGGTTAACATTGTGTGCCTTCTACATCAGCTCTATCCACAGAACCAGCACACTACCAAATACATACTGGATGCTTAGTAAATATTTCCCTTGCTGTTCATTTGCTTCAGTTGTATCTGACTCTTTGGGACTCCATTTGGGATTGTCTTGGCAAGGTTAACTGAAATGGTTTGGTATTTACTTCTCCTGCTCATTTTACAGAGGAGAAAATGGAGGCAAACAGAATTAAGGGACTTGCCCAGGGTTGCACATCTGGTAAGGGTTTGAGGCTGGATTAAAACTCCAGTCTTTCTGACTCCAGGCCTAGCACTCTATCCATTGCACCACCTAGCTGCCCTATAAATACTAGCTGAACTAGAATAAATACTAATACTAGTAATAAATAATTAATATTAGTTAAACTAAACTAAACTCGACAACAGCCAGATGCAAAAGAGAGGAAGAAAGTTGAGAGGTAAAAAATGATTTCCAACAGGTAAACATGACTAAGGCTTTTGAGGACAGAGCCCACTGAAGGATGACAAGTCTGATGACTTGCAAACACAATTAATCAGATCGATTTCCTCAATGGAATAATGGAAGAAGAAGGGTTTGGGACTCACTACCCACCATACTACTGCAGTTACTTATCCTGTCTCCTTTCCCCTGGTTCTCTTCCATTGCAGCATATTGGATATGAGATCATATGTGATCCTGCTTGGACTCTTTCACCATTTAGTCTTCCCATTCTTGACATTAACATAGATCTATTTATTATTCAAAAAGGCAGGATGCTAGGAGAAATTCTGATTAATTGAAACATACTGCTTGTGAATTTACTTCTGAACTTTTGAAGAGAAAAAATATTAAATCTCTAACACTGATAGAGCACTGACTTCACCATATTAAAGTGCAATTCTCCCACCTACTCTTGCATGACTTTATCCAGAGATTATCAACCATTTAGTGAACTGTTTTATAAGGTAATGCCCTTGCCATCATAGAAGTGTTTAAACAGATGCTGGGTGACCACCTGTAATGGATTTAATAGAGTGGACTCCCTTATTTGTGGAAAGACCCATTGTCCTCTAAAATCCTTTCCAATCATGCTTGTAAGTGTATAACAAAGGAAGCTATAATCCAACCCTGGGCATTATTCCCTTATTAAAACTAAGAAGACACTTTTAACATAACAGTTCTAGAGAATATGAGAGTTACTCCATGGCAAAAAGTCAGCAGGCCCTTTATTAAGCACTACTTATTCCAAGCAAGTGTTTTTTGCAAAGCTGCTTTTTTTCCATCACAGCTGCCAAACTTCATAGAAAAATAGATTTAAAGAGCAGACTAGGTTAAATTACTCAGACTGGGACTAAGCAACAAATTAAAAAATAAAAAAAAACATATATATACTGTAGTGTAAAAAAGAATCTAGGTACTTTGAAAGATTTCTGCAAGGATAAGTCCATGAAGTTGGCATTAATGGCTTTCAGATGAGAAATTTGTTTTCCAAATTAACCCCCTGAGCATCCTGGGATGAATGTTTTCAGTCATTCCTTAAACTGTGATATGGCCAAGATTACCACCTCCCTTAACTATTAGCATTACAGTAAAAACTACGTTTTTCCTGGACTCTACAGAAATCCCTGAGTGACTTGTCATATAGTTTTGCTATTCAGGAAAAAAAGTGAGGCAGATATGCCAAACTACTGACTATTCCAATTCGTTTTCATCTGGCTTATCACAACCCTACAAACACTGAGTTTTTCTCCTTAAAGAAAATCTGCCTCCCATCTCTATTATCCATTATAAGAAATGAGTTATAAGGGTTTTTTTTTTCTTACTGTGCCATTCACATTGTCTTAGGAAATAGAATTGCCTTTGAGTTGACCAAAGAAAGAGAAAAGTGAGACCCCAGCAAAGGGCACAGGACATTTTTCCTGAAATTTTGAAGGACAAAGCTCAAGAGAAAATAAAGCAGCATTTGTTTATGCTATTTCTCTTTCAAGAAGAATTGTGTTGGAAAAAATATATATCTGTATTCTTTGTGGTGCCACTAGCATCTGATGACTTTGTGTGGAAGGCTTTGGGGAGGAAGCTCCAAACAATTAGCATCAGAGAAGTGCTGAGGAATTTCCAGGAGCCAAGATGGTGGAGGAAGCAATAAATCTCTATAATCTTTCCATATTCACCTCCAAAACAAAGAGCCCCCCCAAAACAAAGTGTAGAACATTAGAATCAGCATAAAGATGAGGTGAGATAAGCATTTAGTTCAAGAACCTTGGAAGATCGACAAGAAAGGTCTGTCTCACTTGGGTAAAAGAGGAACACAGTCCAGCAGAGGAAGAATCTCAGAAAGCCAGTGGGAGATCCTAAGCACTAGTGTAGTGAAGCAGACAAAGGCCAACACCAGAACCCTCATGTACTCCAATGTAACCCCAGGGAAACACAGACCAGACACCAGCCCTCGGACCCTGACTAAGCACCACTTAAGCTATCAGACTCTTGTGACCTCCAGCAGCAGCCATCCCCTACCCTACCTTCTTAGTTCAGCACCAGACATGACATTTCCCAGGGGAAGCAGAACTCAAATTTGAAAAAGAAAAAAAAAGAAAAAGGTCAAAAAAAAAAAAAAGATGAGCAAAACACAGCAACAATAAAAAAAAAAAAAGCTGACCATAGAAAATTATTATGGTCACAGGGGAGAACAAGACGCAAACTCAGAAGGGGACAACAATGTCAAAACACCTGTGGGCAAAACCCCAAAGATAAATGGGAAGTGGTCTCAAGCAAGAAAGAACTCATGGAAGAGCTCAAAAAGGAGCTTAAAGGCATATGAGAAGTAGAAGAAAATTGGGAAAAGAAATGAGAGATAATTATGAAAAAATAGTCAACAGCTTGGAAAAAGAAAACAACTGCTTAAAAAGTAGAAATGGCCAAAAGGAAAGTGAGATACAAAAGCTAACCGAGGAAAACAACTCCTTAAAAGTTAGAATTGGGCTTTTAAGGGTTTCTAAAATAATTTTAGTGGTCTACCAATGAGATATTGCCATGGTGATGCATTGACCACAATATCCAAATTCAAATAACTGAAAACGTAAAGCTTTCAGGCTATTGGTCAACCATTTTGTTAATATGTGATCTACACTTTTGCCCTCCCTCCAAAACAGGGATTGGGGAGGAGATAGAATTTTTTTCTACCTGAAATGACATGATATTTTGGCATCAATAATCACAGCCCAACAAGATGTTTGGTAACCTGAAATCTCAGCAAATATTAGGAATGGCAATTCATAAAACTTCAAGATAAGGTAAGAGAAAAAGAAAGACTGGTTAGCACAAGTTGCTAGCCAGAAAACCTGGATCCTTTTAAAAGTTGAACTATAAGTCCTTCAGGACTGATAACCTGGAAAGTGTTGCCTTCCTCTTGAGAACTAGTGGCCTAAAGGTCGACCAGGACTATACTTTGTCATGGTATAATAGGAGGAGTGGGACAGGATGGGATAATACTAGGCTGGAAATCAGCCATGGTTCTAATTTTAAGTCTGCTGTTACCAACTGGGTGACTTTCAACATTTTTATGACTACACCTAGGATCTCATCAATTGAGGTTGAAATGTTTGAGATAAGGTTATACTTTCTACAGATGACAACCTAGCTGTGTCTTTCATTCAGGCCACCTGTTCATCACTCACATGAATACTTTACAAGGGTTCCAGACAATGTGTTCAGAGGTCTTCACCTAGTACTTTAAAATTTTTACTTTTGAGTTTAATCTTCAACAAACATTCCAATAAACTAAGAAGAAGAAAACAAAATAAGATATGGCTCCTATTCTCAAGTTGCTTTTTGTTTTCTTGACATTGCATGGATGTCACCAAGTCCAGAGGCTGGCTGACATTCACTTGCATCATATGATCACCTTCCCAAACACTTATTTTCTCATCATGCAGCCATCTTTTGTCATTCTTTACCATGTTTCCCTAGAGCATTTCATAGTTGGCCATATGTTGTAGTCTAGTCATATGCCTCACTGTTGTCCTTTGGTTCAATAACTTTAAACTTTAGGTCTTCACAGGCCTAGGTATAGGATAACACAGAGCTATGTGGCATTACCAGGCATAATTCTGATGTCTCTTTCAGCTCCAAAGAGATATGATTCCTTAGCTATTTGATCATTGGTGGTCTTGGTAACAGGCAGAACCTCAAAATCCAGAAATGAGTGAAAGATTAGACAGAAAAATTGAGTAAACATTTCAGGAGTAAATAAGGGGAAATTTCTTTTTTGTTTGTTTTGGAAAAGGATACATAATTCCATTATTAAGTACTGAGGATACATAGATAAAATAAGAAATTGTGCTTACCTTCAAGGAAGGACAGGGGAGTACATATTTGATGTTAAAATATAAATTATATATATATAGCATTTTATATTCTTTTTTTCTCCAAATTTATTGTTTTCAGTTTTCAACAACCACTTCCATAAGTCCAAGATTTTCTACCCTTCCTTTCCCCTTCCCTCTCCAAGATGGCATGCAATCTCTTATGAGTTCTACACAAACATTCCTATTAAACACATTTTCACTTTAGTCATGTTGCATAGAAGAATTAAAAACAAATGGGAGAAACTATGAGAAAAATAAAGCATAACAGAACATAACAAAGGAGAAAATAATCTGCTTCATTCTACACTCTGACTCCATAGTTCTTTCTCTGGATGTGAATGACATTTTGCATCATGAGTCCTTTGGAAATGTTTTAGATCCTTGCATTGCTGAGAAGGGCTAAGTCTATCTAAAACAGCCTTTGCACACCATGGCTGTTACTGTGTATGATGTTCTCCTGACTGCTCACTTCACTCAGCATCAGTTCAAATAAGTCTTTGCAGGTTTTTCTGAAATCTGCCTACTTCTCATTTCTTATAGCACAATAGTATTTCCATCACATTCATTTACTACAACTTGTTCAGCCGTTCCCCAACTGATGGGCATTCCCTCTATTTCCAGTTCTTGACCACCACAAAGAGAGCTGCTACAAATATTTTTGTACATATGGGTCCTTTTCCCATTTTTATGATCTCTTTGGGATACAGTCCTAGAAGTGGTATTAGCACTTTATATTCTTCTAGGAATTTCATCATTATCCATTAATATTAGCCACTGACCCAAGGAATCAGAGTAAAAATTTCTACCCTTTGCTTACTTTGCACAGAGATATGTTGATTACTGAAACTATTCTCTTTTTTTGCGTCTTTTGGTTTCAGTCTGGAGTTTGATTTTATATTTGGTTTACACAATTATGACTAAATAAGCTTACAGAAAGGTCAACAAAACGAAAAGAGGACTTGCAACTCGAGAACCAATTCTGATCAACAAGAAAGGTCAGGTGCATTGAGAAGAAATTACTAAAGAAAGGAAATCCAAGATGTGGATAGAGGGATAGATATGATACTGTGCCCATAGGATCATCACACCATAGTCACTGAGTCCAAACCATTCATCTCTGCTCTTAACACAGCTTCTGGCATGTAGTAGGTTATTTGCTGATTGATTGTTGATGCCATACATATGGAAATTGGGACACAGATCTGAGCCTCTAAAATGGAAAATAGCTTGAAAAAGAGGTTCTTGGGAACAAAATTATGATAATATATGCAAATTATCTCAGTGAGCAAGAGAGAGAAAAAGATAGATGAGAAGTGGCAGAGAAGTGGTAGATTGGGATTCATAGGATCCAAGATTTAGAGGAAATCTTAGAAACCTTTGAGGTTAGCCCTCCTTAGTTCTCATATGTGAATACTGAGACCAGTCAAGTTGATGTGGCTTTTCCAAAGTGACATTCAGAGGCTTAGCTGCAACCAAAGACATCTGGATCCAGGCTCTAATAGCTTAGTTTGTGTTTGATTGAAATCTCGTGTTCTTTCCAGTACACTGTGCTCCTTTTACTGGTGTGGCTAGGAAAGAGGAAATGAGGCCAAAACCTTGTCTACTCTTTACCATACTTATTTATGAGGATGAATAAATTCCAGTGGATCATTTATTTTGAGGATTAGAACAGGATAAATCCAGTATTTTATTATTCCTTGAGATTCAAGTGAAGACTAAGCATCAGAAACACCAGGATGAAGTCTCACTTCCTGAGGGTTAGGGGATCTCTACCTTTAATTACTATTACTAATGGATTGTGGCTAGCAGCACATCCCAGGGGAATTAGAATTGAAAATATCTCATGCCCTCTATTTTTTTAAAGAAATCACTTTTTAAAAAATGTATGGGGACTTTCACTTTTTTGGAAATTCCTAGTTCCCTTCAGGCCATGGGACATGTAGCTCACACTGAGGATTTCTATATATATTTTTAGATTTGTCTATTTCTGTTTTCTTTTAGATTTGTCTATTTCTAACTCCCAAATCCAGGCTGGTGGCATGTTCTTTCTAGCTGTAAATTTTATTAGTTTAAAAATACATTGATAACATCACTTCTATTCCATTAAAGGTTCAGGGTATTTGTCATAATCTGATTAGGACTGGGGGAAATAGGAGTTGAAGAGATTTAAGAGAGAATTCTGACCTTTAGTTTATTTTTATTGTTATTTTTACAGAAATATATATACACAGCTTCCCCCTTTTCCCCTTTTCTTTTCTTTTCTTTTCTTTTGTTTTTGAAGCTAGGTCCCCCTGTTTTCCCCAGCTTACAAGTACATCAGCTACTCAGTGCTCTGACCCCACTGTGAATCAGCATGAAAACCTTGACCTATTCCTTTTCCAACCCAATCCAGTTTGCACCTACTTAGAGGTATCCTACTTAGTGTCTCCCATTTCTCTTGTACCCTAGGGATTCTCTTCTCCCTAGGGATTACCATATTTGTACCAAATAACTGATCAATTTTAGCCCTACTACAGTTGAGAACTCCCAAATTCAAGTTCTAGTGATAATAGCAAGGTCTTTAAATTTGGGCCATCCTACTCAACTAGAAAGCTCTCTGCACCTATCTCTAAGAGTCTTTAACCTTACCCTTCTTGTCTAAGAGCTATAATAATCTCATACAAATTTTTTTTTTAATTTGAGGAAATTTGAACCCCTTACAAACAGTAGTAATTAATTGTCTCACAATTTAGTTAATGACTTTTGGATACAACACTGCACTTGTGCTAATGCCATCTTACTCAGGAGTAGGTAATAATAATAATGATAATAATAGTTATTAATACCAATAATTATTATTAATAAATAATTATTATCTTTAAGGTTTGCAGAGTCCTTTCTATATGTTAACTCAGAGATTATGACTTTACATATGTTAGTCCTCATGTAACTATGGTCAGGAGCCTACACATGTCGTTCCCATTATCTTATAATCTCATCTCCTACACAACATGTGCATTTGTGAGCATAGAAATATTCTTAGAATAATATTTTCACTGTATTCTTGGCTCAACATTGTGGACCAGACTTGCTGCTCTGCAGTTGTTTTTGCCTTTACAGAAACTGAAGTGCATGGTGATGGCAGGAATGGGGAGAATGGTCAGAAATTCTCCTTCCTAGCATGCCAGCTTAGAACACATTGCCTAAGCCTTCCCCCCTCAAAAAAACTTAGCACAGAAATGTATGAGAACTAAGCTTCTATGATGTTACTTTCTCTCTCATGCCATCCTGTCCCTTCCCTAAGATATAAGTTGTAAAGCAAGGTCATGAGAACAGGGCTGATCTTCAAGTAAGGCCTTTATTGCACATGCACAGTACAAGGACAGGGTTTATTGTTATCCACCTATTGTGCCCCAAAGGTCCCGGGAACTAGCTATGAAGTCATAGAGCTACAGCTAGAAAAGACCTCAGTGATAATTTAGTCCAACCCTTTCTCTTTTATAGATGAGAAAAGTAAAACTTAGCCAGGTTCTGTGACTTACCTAAAATGCCAACTAGCGGTCAAGTGAATGGAACCCATTCCAGGATCACTGTTTTTTCTATTATACCGTGGTGCTACTAAGCAGTGCAATGGATAGCATGCTAGGCCTACAGTCAAGTTCAAATCTGGCCTCAGTCAGCAAGCTTTGTGACTCTGGGCAAATCACTCTTTTTGCTTCAGTTTCTTCACAATGGGGATAATAATAGCACCTGCCTCCCAGAGTTGTGTAAGGATACAAGAAGTTAATATTTGTAAAGCACTTCACAAACCTTGAAGTGCTGTATAAATGTTGGCAATTTATACAATGGTGGCTTTGAAGTGGAAGTACATATTGTTCGAATGTCAAGCAAATGATAAGAAATGAAACTATTTTGTATGTGAAGGTTACATATACCTCAAAAGAAGTAATTCATTTTTAATCTTTTAACCAGAGGCTATTATATGTAAATCACTGTGCTAGGACCTAGGGGAGATACAAATTTTATATAAGACATAATCCTGGCTTCATGGAGTTCAGTATGGTATGACATAAAACCAGTAAATAGTACAGAGTGTTGTGTGTTATGAAAAATGTATGAAATTAGTGTTAATAACCTAACACTACTATTTGTCCTCAAAGCTTCAACTAAGTGGGGTAGATGTGAGTTAAGCTCAGTGCCTCTGTAGGTTATAGCAGAAAGACCCTTAATTGAGGAAACATTAGACCTCTTTTCCATTTCTAGCCCTGATAACCCTGACCTCTCTATGCCTCAAATTCCTCCCCTTTAAATAAGGCAATGTGTTTCCTGAATTCTAAAATCCCTTCCAACTCTAAATGCCTTAGGTGGTCCTGAGATCTTTTCTATAGTTTGAGGACCTCACTTATCCAGATTGAATCAACATAATCTAGGGACGTTACATTGGCATTATTCACATGTGCTTCTAAAAAAATTATGTACAGTACCTAAATGATGACCCCAAAAGTTCCATGTTAACTCAAGAATTCATTTATTGGATATTAGAAACAAAGAATGTCCTAAATTGAAAAGTTGCCTATTTAGACCCAGACATGTCTTGCAGTGGTCTATTTATAGGTATTGAATAGTGTTTCTAATTTCATTTTTATTGTCATTTCTTGGTTAAAGGCCAAAGGGATATTAGTACATTCCCAATGAGTTGAGTATAGGCTGTTTCACATTTATATAAGGGCATGGTCTACGAATGGAATGTAGTTCCATATACACAAGTGAGAAATTCTCTCTGGGATTTTTTTAGGAATATGTTGGTTTTTCTGTTGAACTTTGTAAGACTTTTAAAGTAGGAAAAAAAGTGCATTATCTCTGAATATCTATTTCTTCTAGAATTTAATTTAAGGAGGTAAAGGAGAGCTGGCAAGAGTTTGGGAAACAACAAAGACAGTGTAATCTGAAGTTTTTTCTAAGGTCCCTGGACATTGCTCTAGGAGTAGCCAGAGCATGACTTTAAATATCAAGAGCAGTTTGGAAGGCTGACTTCGATAGCCTAGCCCAAGGCTGCACAGGCATCACAATTCAGCCAAGTATCATTTAGAATTTCTCCCGATTAATATTTAATCTCTCTGTCTTCTGATGGAAAGGGGAAGTGAGGAGGAAAAACTGATAGAGGAAAAGATCATGCGAACTTTTCATGTCTCTTTCCACTCACATCACATTTTTCTCTCTCCTTTATTATCATTATTGCAGTCTAGAAAATGGGTTTCTTATGATACCAAGGCAATGATGTATTTTATTTACAGACTCAAAAATTTTTTAGTGGCACTTCCCTTCCCCACCTACCTTTTCTGTGTTAACCATGACCCCATGGCTTAGTAGATAAGTCCTTTACTACTGTCTGAAGCACAGAGAAAGTAAGTGATTTGCTAAGGTCATCTTAGTAAATCTTACAAGTAGAATTTCTTTTTTCTTGCTTTTTTTAGAACTTTATCAACTTAATAAAATAATTATTCTCTATACAAGTTTAAAATAGAAATACAACATAGAGCAAAAGTTAAAGAAATATAAACAGGCATAATCTATTGCCTTCATCAGTTTTATATCAACTGCCATTCATTGCTTAATGTTATTTTAGTTATTTCCAGGCTGAAATTTACCCCCAAACCATTTCTTAGAGTCAAAAATCACATTAGGACATGTACGTGGTTACTGGTTCTTGCATTTCACTGCTTTAGGGAAGTTTAGGAAGAAGGAGAATTTCAGTAAATGTCTTCCTGATTCTAAACTAGCACTGTACTCATTTTATACTAAGACTTTCTGAACACCATAATAAGTTTACCATAATATGGATGTTACAGAGATGTGAGATGGCTGGAGTCAACTAGTATGAGATGTTTCTATCTTAAACTCACAGAGTGGTGTGATATATAGAACAGTTTGTTTAATATATGAGTCAATACATTCTTTTCAGTACAGATGCTTATGATAATGAAATAAGTAGGATGAGAATATGGAAGTTAAAACGAGGAGGATAAATAGGAGTAATTTTATTCTACGTTCTTACTTTTGGGCGAAGCAGAGGTGCAGAAATGTTAAGCCACATGCTCAGGATTGTACAAGTACTTAATTGCTGAATTAGAATTCAATCCCAAGTCCTCTAACTGTAAATCCAGTCCTCTTTCCATTCATTAGACTTAGTAGTGATTGAGTAGTGTGATTTGTATTTGAAGGATTTGTGTTCAAATTATAATTATGTCACATACTATAACTACAAGACCTTGAAGAAGAAGAAGAATACAGTATTTGTTTTGTTCTTGGGTATTCCAAAGATCAAATGAGCACAGGAGAAATGAAAGCATTTTTTTAAAACTGTACAAGGATCGGTTTATAACTCAACCCTATTTATGCCATAAAGTCTCTTATCCAATGTGGTTAGGGAACTGAATCTTCTGATTAAAGTGTTTTGGTTACTGTATGTACCATATTAATAACAGCTGACATTTAAAAAGCATTTTACAATTTGCAAATCACTTTACATACATTTTCTCATTTGAATTTCACACCCAACCTATGAAGTAGGTTATAGAGATAGTATTATCTCTTTTACAGATAAAGAAATTGAGGTTCAGGGATATTAAATGATTTGGCTATGGTCTCATAATTATTAAGTACCAAAGGTAGGATTTGAATCCAGACTGAAAAGTGCCTAGTATATAGTAGGCAATTAATAAATACTTGTTGATTTTCTTGATAAAAGCTCAGCACCTTATCCATTGTGTACCACTACTTCCAAATATAGAAGACCACTTTTCAAAGATTTAGAATTCTGCCTACTCAAGATACATTCTCTGACATCTCTGCCATGCCCCAGGAAATTCAGTCACTGGGAAAACATCATCATCCTGTAAGATCCAATTAGCCTTGGTACTCATACCACATCATCACACTTCCTCACTACCCTCTGTCCCTCTAATTAGAAGAGGGAGCATGAACTCCAAAACCTTAGTTTAAGGCCATCTCCTCACTTCCCACCTGGCTACACTGCTTTTCACCATTTTCAGTTTTCTTTTATGTGTTATCTTCCTCCATTCAATTGTAAGTTCCTTGAAGTCTGAGACTATGTTTTCTTGTATTCATATCCCCAGTGCTTATCACAATACCTAGAACATAGTAGGCACTTAATACATGTTTATTGACTTATTATTGACTAAATTATATTGAGATACAACATCAGATGTAGGCTGACAGTCTCCCATACACTTAGATTCCAACTAACTGACTAATCTTGGGAAAATCTTGAATTTCTCTAGGCCTCAGTGTCTTTATCTATAAATGAGGGACTAGGATGAAATGATTCCTAAGGTCCCTTCTAGCTCTAACATTCTATAATTGAATAATAATTGATGATTTAGAAGACATTTCAGGGTCTTGTAGTGCCTCAGGGATCAAATAATTAAAACAGATTATCATTACACTGTAGAGACATGGCAGTATCCAGATAATAGAGTTCTGACTTATTACCTAAATATTCAAGAGTTTCCTTGGGTATGTGTTTAATTTGCTAGCCAGAAAAATGTTAATCAATTCCTCTTATGCTTTCTAATGCCATGCAGTGATGGTATTGAGGGTAGGAGCATCACAATTCTAAAGCTGTCGTGTACCCAGTGTAGCTGGAACTTTTATTTTTTTCTGTATTTTCCAAAATTAGAATCTGTCCTCATTGGCCATGTGCTTCCTACAAAGTTTTAGTCCGTTTCTTTCTAGGGCTCAGGCTATGCATCTTTCCCATTCTACAAGACTACTATATCAAATTCTTCTTTTACCTTGTGTGTGTCATAGCCCTCTCTGGAAGTCTGGTGAAATTGATGGACCCCTTTTCAGAGTAAGTTTAGACTGGGAGTAGTGATGTACACCTTCAACCTCAGCTGTTGAGGAGGCTGAGGATGGAAGATTGCTTGAGCTCAGGAGTTCTGAGTTGTAGACAGCTATATTGATCAGATGTGCACACTAAGTTTAGTATCAATGTGGTAATTCAGCATTGATATAATAGCATTAATAATTTTTTTGTTGTTCAGTCCCTTTCAGTTGTGTCCAACTCTTTGTGACTCCATTTGGGGGTTTCTTGGTAGAGATACTGGAGTGGTTTGCCATTTCTTTCTCCAGCTCATTTTACAGATGAAGAAATTGAAGCAAACAGCATTAAATGACTTGCACATGGTCTCACAGCTAGTAAGTGTCTGAAGTCAGATTTAAAATCAGCTTTCCTGACTTTAGCTGCCCTAGTAGTGATAATTTATATGGTGCTATTTATACAGCACTTTAAAGTTTCTGAAGCTCTTTATGTGTCTTAACTTGTGTTATTCTCACAGCAACCTAGTGAGGTAGGTGTTATTATTATTTTCATTTTGTAGATGAGGAAATTGAAGTAAAGAAAGTAAAATGACTTGCTGTCACACAGCTAATATGTCTAAGGCAGGAGTTAAACTCATGTCTCCTGGACTCCAAGTTCTGTTCTCTTTCCATTGCTCTACCTAGCTGCCCCTAATATGGTGAACCCTTTAGGAGTGGAGAGGGCTACCAGGTTTCTGAAAGAGCCATAAAATGGCCCAGTTTAGATCCAGAGAAGATCAAATCTCTTTTGCCAATCAGTTGTGGGATCAGACCCATGAATAATCTGCATTTTCAGCCTAGGTGAGATGAGAAGACTCGCTCTTTAAAAAAATAAAATAAAAGAGAATAAAGTTTGTTGATTGTGTTCATATCTGAAGGAAATGCTAAATATTGGTTAGAGATTTGTGAAAAAATATACATATTTATATATTCACTTTTTCCCATCCAGGCTCACAGATCCCCTGAAATATATCCATAGATCCAACGTTACAAACCTCTTGATATAAGAGAAGCAGGCAAAAAATGATTACTTGGAAATAAGTGCAGTTTTGAAATGCATATGTGGAAAGTACAGCAGAACCCCTTTATAATATGGATACTCTACAGCAGAAACATAGCATGACTAATTTATAATGTAATTGTCTATCTCTTTCTACACTAATATTGTGAGGATGAAAGTTCCAACAGATTGGTCCTTGGAGACCAGTAAGTTGGATAAAAATGGTTCCTCAAGGCTCAAAGAATACACAAAGCTGTTTGAAGGCATTTTTCTCCCTTGTTACTGATGATTTTTCTGTTCGTGTCATTTTCTGTTTTGCCACATTTGAACATGTCATTTGTTTTAAAAACCTGAACTAGAGATCATCACACAGTTGTCATAGAGACAGGTATATGTATATGTATATGTATAACAGCTATAAGACTCCCATGGAGTATATGGAAGGGAAGAAATTACCACTCGAAGGAAAAGCTAAGTCATGAGAGCTATTAATTGTTTTCCCAGAAGGATATGAGTTTTCATGAACTTCAGTCCAATGAAACAACACCTATAAACCATTTATAAAGAACTTCATTCCACACATTTCAAATAGTCCAGATAAATGTGAAAACAGATTTACTTCAGGATTCTAGTCTTTTAAAATAGCCAAGCTGAAAAATCTTAAGAGATTAGGATCAGGCTTAACCTCTCCATCTCTCAGCCCCAGCCAAAATTGGCACTTGAGATTATGTAAAGGGGAACCAATGTTGTACCCAGCCACTAAACAACTAAGCTCTGAGGTTAAATTCAAAAGGATTTAGTTTTAATCACTATTGACCAAGAAAAAAATCTGCATTTAAAATGAAGATTTATTGAATTATATAAAATCCTTTAGAGTGAGGATAATGTCATCCAGAAATTTCAGTTGTGTTCCTAGCATCACTAAGAAAGTCACACTAAGTCAGCAAGCATTTATCAAGAGTTTGCCATGTGTCAGGAACTGTGCTAAGTGGGAATAAGATGGTAAGCATGAGATTAGTTTTTTTTTAAAAAGCACCTAAAAAATAAATCAAGGTCAGAAGCAATGACCTCCTTTTTTAGGGAATCCAGTCACAGAAATAAGTAAAAATGAAGCTTTAAATGAGAGAATGGGGTAGCTGGATTTGCACCTTCTACCTCTTAATTCATAATACCCAGTGTGTGCCATTTTCTGCCCCAGATTTTGAATAGGAAGAACCTAATCCTTTTCAAGCACCTATCTTTGTTGTTAGAATTAAGTGATTTACATTGCTGTCTCAGTGTTTTAAAATAACTAATGCATATTTTAAAAGCAAGAAGAGAGTATTTTTATACTAGTTAATCTTTTTAACTTGAATAAATACTAGAAAGCCATCAAAACTAGGCAAGGATCCTGAGTAATGTCTTTAAAATCTCAGAAGTCATCTCAATAGCTGACTTAGTTCAGGGACAGATCCAGGAATGTTAATAGTGTCAATGCTACTGATTTTGTGCCATGACATTCTCCTCCCTTCTCCAGGTCCTGTCACATTCCTTACCTAAAACTAATATATAAAGAGATGCTCAATCGATGATTGACAATTCACATCTCGTTTTAATTTAACTGTGTAATTGAGAAAGCCCTTCTCCACCTGCTATCATAGACTAATACTTGCCTGGTCTAAATCTAGTATTTCTAAGCCCAATTATCCACACATTAACACACACAAAAGTGGAAGATGTGCTTCAGAGTAGGCAACATGGTAAAGAGGGAAAAACACTGGCTGTAAAGTCAGAGTATCAGAGTTTAAATTGGGGTTCTGCTATGGCTTAACCTGCAGAAACTAAGGCAAGTCACTTACCATCTCTGGATCTTAGCATCTTTATGTGTGACATGAAGGGATTAGATTTGATGGCGTCTGAGGTGCCTGGGTTTCCCTGGCTTCAGGGTCAGGAATGAATCGATTAACAGATACAATATTAAGTGCCTACTACATTGCAATCACTCCACTGAGCATTGGAGGTTCAAATACAAAAATAAAATAGGATAAAAATGATCCCTTCTTACAAAAACATATTCTAATAAGGGAAATAACAGGAACATAAGTATGCATGCTTGCATATTTATATGCACATATATGTATATTCAACAAAGAAGTAAAGCTTCTAAGTAGATTCTCATTAGTTGGTAGTTTAGGATGGTATTAGCAGATTAATGAAGATAGATGATGTCCAAATTGCATCTTAAAGATAAGAGGGATTAAAGGAGTAAAGGCAAAGAGGGAGTGTATTCACATCATGTGGGATGACCAATACAAAGGCATAAAGATGGGAGCTGGAATGTCACATGTAACAAGGACACAGAGAAAGCCAGCTTGAATGGATCGTAGAGTGTGGGAGGGGGAATAATGTCAAATGAGAATAGAAAGCTAGGTTGTAGCCAGGTTGTGTAGGGCTTCAAAAAGAAAACAGAGGAGTCTCTATCTTATCCTAGAGACAATAGGGGCACAATAGGATTGATTGAATAAAGAAGTGATATGATCATCTGTACTCAAGGAAAATTGCTTTCATAGTCCTACATTGGGCGCACTAGAGTGGGGAGAGATTTGTGTCAAGGAGACTAGTTATAATGTTGTTGCAGTAGGTTGAACTATAACAGTAGCTATTTTAGTGAAGAGAAGGGGTGAGATGGGAAGAACTGTATGAAGGTAGAAATGGCAACATTTGATAACTTATTTGATAAGTAAGGTAAGGTAAAGAGAGGAGACAAGGATAATGTCAAGGGACACTCAAAGATGGTGATGCCTTTTGGAAGAGGGTGAGGATAAGCTGGTAAATTATGAGTTCCATTCTGAACATAAGTTCGAATTATTGAATGGGCATCTGGTGATTTGGTATAGAAGCTCAAAGGGCTAGATCTGGGTGTTATATGTATAGAGATCATAATTAAACCCATGAGAGCTAAATTCTTAAAAGACTATAGAAAGAGAAGAGAAGAGGATTAGGACAGAAACTTGGGGAATATCCCAAGATAGGGGCATGATATAGATGGCAAGCCAGTGAAGGAAACTAAAAAAGAAGTTAGATGACTTGAAGGCAAGCCTGTGGGAGACAGTAATGTCAAGAAAATGCAAAGAGCAGATGGTGTCCAGGAAGAGAGGGTGATCACAGTGTCCAGTGTAGCCGATAGGTCCAGGGTGAGGACTCAGGAAGAAAAATTCATACCACATGCAGTAAAGAAATCATTGGTTACTTCGGAGAGAGCAATTTCAGTTGAGCAATGATGTCACTTAAGAAATTAAGATGTGCCTTCAAAGTCTCCTTCCCTCCTTTCTGGTTGGCTGATCTGTTGTGCATGGCTTTTCTCTCAGTTTAGATAAGACTTTTGTGACAAACTACAAAAGCATCATTTGTGATATTCTGCCTGCCTCCCATTGAACATTAACCTAAGTGAACAATAATGAATATTACATGTAGCCTTTTATATCTATAAATTGCCTATGAATCTAGTTTGGTGTTTATTTTTACTACAATGCTTTGATACCAACAGAAATTAATTGGTTGGGTTTGGGTCTGGACCTCCCAGTAGCTTGCCTCAGTTCTCTCATTACTATTGGCTAGGTAGCTGGGTCAGTATTAGTGTGAAGAATAAATCCCATGAAGTAGTTGTATGTATTCAAATTCACTCTATTCAAGGTTATAATAACATGAAATACAGTAATAGGTTCTAGACTGATGGAAATATGTAATGTGGAACTGAATAATGCCACCACTTCTTTACAGGATTCATTATTCTCAGAGATCAAACCTAGTTCTATAAATCTCTGCCCTAATCCAAGTGAGTCTCTGCTGTCAGAGATAAAGAACCTACCACTTAGGGAAGTCAGTGGACATTCAAGGAGTCTGAGGCTGAACTCAAAGAGTACTTGGAATCTTCATTGCAGACTGGCACCATGGTAGTCTTAAAGCAGAAAGAATTATTCTTTTTGACAAGCTTCTTGATAGGGTACAAAAAACCTTATTTACAAAAAGTGGTAGACATGACTCTTTGGTAAATAATCAGTCCTTAACTTGTGGAGAAATTATTAAATCCCATTGAGTGTTTGTGTAGACTCTTCACTTCATTTTTTTGCCAGAGTAAAATGTTCCTAGTTTCCCTGTGCAAGAGACTACTTTTGAATCAGTGTAAGTCACACTGAAGTGCACCTATGGTTTCCAAAAGCTTGATGTCTAGAGATTAAGGTTCCACCATGGCTTCCTCTGTCATAGTGATGGGACAAGATGAGGAACAATGTACTTTTAGTAGTTGGAAATTCTCACCTAAACTATTATGTTAACATACTAGTGGTTGATTTTTAACCAGCTAAAACAGAGAGGCATGTAGATCTGGTTTTTGGAATCGGGAGACTCCTTGGTTTTATTCCTGGTGCTGACAAGTCCTAGTTGTACAACCCTGAACAAGTCTTTGAGACTGAGTTCTGTCATCTGTAAAATGTAAATCTGTAAAACAAAACATATTAAATAACTTATGTAAGATATGTGGTGATTTTTCATCCAAACGTGTGATTTCATTGGTGTGGGGAAAATCCTTGTATGATAACTCTGTTTACCAATACAGATCTGTGTCAGAGTCTTAGAGAGTTCTCAGGGAGAGCTGAGACAAAAGCCTTTGACCCATATAGTTAATATGTGTCAGAGGCAGAACTCAAACCCATATCTTGCTAAGTATAAGTCTACTCTGCTCTCTATTACCCCATGAGGCATTTCTTTTCACACCCTTTAAGGACTATGTTAATGTCATCTCTTATTGAGCTGTTTTGATTTGTTTTCTCTATGTAGTATAATGTCTTTTGCATATTAGGGAGAAGAGTTACATTTTCTTAGTCTGCCTAATTTTTAATGGGACCACACATATAAGATGACATTATAATTCCATGTCTAAGGACAAATAATTAATTACATGTTGGAAATAATACCAAAAACTTGATATTGGATACAACTTCAATTCCTGTCACTTCATAAAAAAAGACCACACAAGATCCATGCCATCATCTATCCAGAAGTCTCAGTTGATATGTAGGCAATCTTTGTATTTTTATTCCTTAGCACTGTTCTTTCTCTATGAAAATGAATAACTTTTCCCTTAAAGATTTGTTCGCTCAGGCAATCGTATGGTAATTTTATTGGCTATCAATGATGAAGTGACTTTTCACATGAAACAAAATGCAATTCTCTGTGTTTGTGAATAACTTGTGACAGAAAGAGAAACCAAATGGTTATTGGGTATACATTTAAATTTTTTCTTAATGGAAACTTTTCCAAATAACAAACTCATGCCCACAGATATGCAAAGTCTTTTGAGATTACTAGATATTTCAGTTTTCTGGGTATAGTCCACATTTTGCCCCTCCCCCCTCATTATCCTTTTTACTTAGTTTGGATAAGTCCGGGGGGGGAAGTATTTTATTGGTCTCAAAGTCAATGCCTACTAGTGACACTCATGGATCTTATTTTGTGTCTTTAAATTTAGATGCTTTTAGATGCTGAATACAATTTGAGAGAGTCAACATGCCAATTCATTTAAAAAACAATGTAAAAATCCATATCTCCAGATATCCTTGGCAGAGAAAAATATCAAAAGGAAAAGCAGCAAAAATATTAATATCTCAGATCAGTAATCATCACTTTAAAAAAATTTCATATGTAACCAAGTCAAATTGATTAATTTTTTAAAGTCCTTGTAGAGGATTTAAATGAAGTTCTACTAATAATCCTCAGTCAGTTTTCTGGGTGCTGTCCAACAGGTAAGTGCTGACACCCTGCAGCTCTGGCTGTCTTCAACCTCAGTGAGAGTGATTGTAGGTGAATGGTAGGGCTGACACTATGGGATTTCTTGCCTGAAGCTTAAAGATGGAAGAATTGCTCCATATGTTCAAAAGGAATTTGCAAGATGTGACTATATAAGATGAAGAGATGCTAAAAAAAAAAAAACAAACAAACAAACAAAAAAAAAAAAACCAGATACTCAAAATTAAAGAGTCAGATGAAGATTTGTCCAATTAGTCACCTTGGGAAGCTGTACACTTCAAGTCAATGAAGCTGTTATTGTTTAAAACATTTACGAGTCTTAGCTGTGTGGCCATTGACAGATGTAACAACCTCCTGGCCCTCAATTACCTCACCTGCTAAATGACAGGTTTTAACTGCATGGCTTCTGATGTATCTTTTAGATTTAAATCCCATGGATTCTATGACTGAGCTCCTCTGTGGGAATTGCACACAGAATCTATCTATAAGCCTTATCTCACTTTAGAGTCACATTTCATTTTTTACTCAAAACAGCTGAATCATCCACCTTACTACATGTGGTGTGGAGTGACTTTTGCATTTTTCAAAAAAAATCTACTCAGAAAATGCAAGGATTTGTCCCTCTTGATTATATTCAGAATACTCTATGTTGAATTTCAAAGAATGTTATTCCTGGACAGTTTGATACAATGGCAACATTATTGAAATAAAACTATGTCTTCCCTTTAAAGGACACCATTCATTTGGATGGATAAGTTATTTCATGCTTGTCTAAAAACAATTATACAATATTACAGTCATATGTCATAAGATTCACTCATCCAGAAAATATTTATTGAATGCCTTCTTATTATGTAAAAGTCATTATGCTCTATACTATAGGGAATAGAAAAATGAATAAAATACATTCTGTCCTCCCAAGGGAGCTTGCAGTAGAAATAAAGTAAGACCATAAATCCATCTGTTTCAAGGCTGAAGGTGATTACATGCCACTGGAGAAGTACATATAAAAATACAGTGAGGGCTTAGAAAAATGGGATATTATACATGTTGGGGGAATCATGCAGGACTTCACAAAGAAGATAGAACTTTAGCTGGCCTTGAAGAATGAGTAAGATTTAAATAAGTACATGTAGGGAAGAGCAAAGTAGGCAGATGAAGTGACATGACCAGTGTTTCAGGTGCAAGAAAATCTGGAGTATATTGAGGGAATGAGGAATACATTTGAACAAGAGTCTATGGGAGTGATGAGAGAAAGCTCGAAAAGTAGGTTGGATCCAGGACATGGAGGACCTTGAATGTCACCATAA
The DNA here is from genome assembly GCF_028372415.1 of Notamacropus eugenii. Classification (NCBI taxonomy): domain Eukaryota; kingdom Metazoa; phylum Chordata; class Mammalia; order Diprotodontia; family Macropodidae; genus Notamacropus; species Notamacropus eugenii. Next base: position 670,980,886 of record NC_092872.1, read on the forward strand.
GAATTTGACTTAATGGGCAACTGTGAATAAATATTTTTGCAGAGAAAAGTAGTCTGATCAAGCTTTTAAAAATTATAATCTGGCAATGCAAAGTGTATATTAGTATAATCTTGGTATCAGAACCTGAGTTTTAGTCTCATTTCTAAGCCTTAGGAGAATATGCAAGTCATTTAAACTCTCTGAACCTGCTTTACTATATAAAATCAACCATTTATAATACCCTCCTGGAGACGTGTTAAGAAAGTGTCTTGTGAAACTTGAAAAGCATTACATAAATGAGAAGTTGTGTTGGTATTGTGTTTTTATGAAGGTTTAAAAAGGAAGGCCCAGAAATGATTAGACTTAGGCTGTTATGGCAGTTTCAGCAAGAAATAATTAGAGTCTGGCTTAGAATGATAGCTCAAAAAAAAAAAACAAACAAACAAGCTACAGCAAAGCAGTAGAATAGAGGTGAATATTTTAGAAGTTGAATCTACACTGTTTCGAAACTGAGTGAATATGAAGATCTAAGAAGAAGAAGGAATTAAAGAAAAGTAAAGGTGGATGGAACAGTGTAATCTGGACACATTCACATGTTTGTATACATGTGTCAGGAACAAGAAATAAGAAGCAACAATGCTTCGTCATCTCTCAATTCAAATTTCTTCCCTGGGATAAGAATTCTGTCGGTAAAGAGAAGCTTGTCACTAAGAATGATCCAGTTGTGCCAAAATCACAAAGTTCTGGAGACCAGAGTCCTAAAGATCATCTAAGGCTGTCCTAGCATTTTAAAGATGATCTCAAGGCAAGGGTTGGTTCTATGGGTCCTTTTGGTTGTCTGGTAAAGCCTATGCACCCCCTTTCAGAATATGATTGTTTTTAGATTTGTGATTGATAAAACACTAAATTTCAGTTAGAGGTTAGTGAAACTAAAGATATACATTTTCTCCATCTCTTAGGATCTACCCATGGATGGAACTTGGGTTAAGAACTTCTGGTAGAGGGTGGTCAGAGCCTAGTCTAGGATGGCAGCTTAGAAAATGGAAAAGAAGACAAGGATGCAAGAATAATTATGAGAAGACTTAGTGGGACTGGAAAAATGACTAAACAGAGAAAAAGACATTAAGAAGAAGAGAGTGTAGTTGAGGATGAGTATTTAGAACTAGAGAAAAGGGACAAACTCGGTCAACTGATAAAATGAAAATGTTATTGGCAGGAAATATTAAATGTAAACTGGTTGGGGGTCAAGAGTACAATAAGTCCAGTTCTAAACTTGCTTATTTTGAGGGCATCATGGAATATTTAGGGGGTCAGTGGATGGTAGGAGACATGTGACTGAAACTTAGGACAGAGATCAGGCTTGGTGACGTAGATTTAGGGGTTATCTGCATATAGGTGGCAATTAAAGCTATGGGTATACATTAGATCTGTGAGGTAACACAGAATGGTCTAAAAGTCAAAAGCTAAACGTTGGTAAATATTCATTTCTAGGAAATGGGGGAATAAAGGAGAAAGGGTGGTGGTCTGTGAGGTAAGGAAACCAGAAGAGTTTTTCATGAAGGAAAAATAAGGGAGTGGTCAAGTAAACCTCTTTGGAGAATGAGAATTGAGGAATATCAGGTTTATTTAGAATGATCTTCTTTTATAATTAGATATTCAGGTCATCATAGATTTACTTCAGGCAAGGATTGGAAGCTTCTGGAGATGACTACCGTTTCAAACCATTTCCTGGTCTCATTTTATTCTTTATCTCAGCATGTGACTTCCCTTAAAGTCATTCTGGTCTATGGGCTTGGATTTGCTCCAGGCTCACAGATCATCCTTAAGAAAGTCCCTAGGAAAAGAGTTGCCAAAAAGAAGTACATGGTTTGGTTCATTGCAGCTACTTTTGTTCTGTCAGAAAATCTTCTTCTTTGGGGATTTGGTTTCTTAAGCTCTTGCTCCCTCCCTTGGAATCACATTGTAGAGACAGCTGTAGCGAACTATGAATTTGTTGATGCTCCACCCCAAAATCACATTGACAGAGATGATCTTATCAAGTGGATTATGTTTTGAGTCTTGTTGAGAAACTGTAGCTGCCAGGTTGCATGCTCATTTCCACAACCTAATAAAGAATATAAAAATCAAAAAGTTTTGAAACTGAATCATAAATCCTAAAATGGAAGTGGTCATTTGTCTTCAATTGCATCCCTTAAATGGGAATGTACAAACTGTACACCTTATTGAACTTAGAATTTAATTGGTTTCCTTCATCTTATCCCATCCACTGGCTAGATAGAAAGCTTGGATGTGCCCTGAATGAACTTCTCTCACTTCACGCATTCATAAGAAGTCTTCCTGAGATCAGGAGTTTGTCTGAACACCTCAATGATTGATGAAAGATTGCCTCTATCTTACCCATATCCTTAGCAACTGCCGTATGTGTTAAAAAAAACAAAACAAAACAAAACATGCCTTGCCTCATTTATAGAAAATCACATAATAATGCAGATATCTTATGTCTTAAAGCATACTTTCAGAGTGGGATGAGACCTGGAATTGCCAATGATTACAGTGCCATAATACTTCAATTAATTAGCCTATGCTCAGGTTGGAGCATTTTGGCAGGGGACACTCTCACTGAAGAACAGATTAGAGAGAGAACCTCTATATGGTTGACAACATGTCACAAGTATGTTAAGGGAGAGACTGGGGGAGTGTTTGAAGGGGAACTAAAAGGCATGCGGCTTAAATACCACAAAACTTTGACAATGAAAGGGCTGATCCCATTGGAAGAATGTCAGGGTTTAAGTCTCATAGCAACTGTTAACAAACATATTGCTCAATATTTTGGAAAATCAGCATACATGAAGCCTTGGTAGATGTCAGATAAAATTTCATGACTGATACCAGGGAATATGTTATATGTTCTCTTGTCTGTCTCCATCTTTGCCTCACCATACATTCCCTGAATTACTTGGGTCTTCTAACATATATGTGCTTCAGTTTATTTATATCCACAATTTATTGTCATAGTTGGTGGTTTTCAGTCTTATCTGACTCTTTGTGGCTCCATTAGAGTTTTCTTGGTAAAGAAGCTAGAGTGATTTGCTATTTCCTTCCCTGGCTCATTGTATAGATGAGAAAATTGAAGCAAATAAGGTTAAGTGACTTGCTCAGAGTCACATAGCTAGTAAATGTCTGAGGCCAGATTTTAACTCAGGAAGATGTTCTTCCTGACTCCAGACCTGGTACCCTATTCATGGTGTCACCTAGCTATCCATATCCATAATAATTGTAAAATAATTGAAATATAGACACTGAGTCATGGAAATAATGAAGACAATAGTAATCTAATCAGTGTTGAAAGGTTGCCCCTTTGAGAATCTCCCTTACAATATCCTTATGTGTGACATTCAGGGCCCTCTGTCACTTCTTAAGTGACAGTTACAAATTTCTAAAATATGTTAGCCTTTCCTCCTTTCAGATTCTTTATTCAGTTCAGTCCATTTTCATCCTTAACAGAGAAGAATCATCAGATCATGGGTGTTAGAAAGAGACTTGAGAATCACCTTTGAGGATCAAATTCTTATTAAATCATCCACAAGATTTCCTTTACTATCTTCACACCTGTTCTGTACTTAGAACTTTTAAAAAAAAGAATAGCCTAGGAACCTCATAGGTTCTCGGGTAGAATTAGTCTGTGTTAGTTCCTTGGACATGAGATCTAAGGCATTCTATCAGACAAATTCACATTATGAAACCTTACATTCCTTAATCTGTGCTCCTTCATTTCATATTGCTTGCTAAATTATAAATGAAGTTACTATGTGATGTGGAATCATATTTGTAAGATAGGTTGCTAACTTTTCAACAGGTTCATTTGACTTAAAGCCAAAGGGATTTATCTCAGAAACGTCTTTTTGAACCTTGTCCTGGTTCCTTCTTAAAATGTTTGTGCTACTTTCCCTTAGCGATGCTTCTGTCACTCACTAAGTAAAACTCACAGCAAAACAGAGACCCTTCTAGATACCTGGAACTTACTCTTAATTCCTAGAGAACCATTGCTAGGAAGTAGTTGACAAATCATAACCTATTTTCACCCTTATGCATGAGTACAGTAATCCAGATGAAATGAATAAATAGGGCCCACCCTGACATTAAAGGGAACATTTTATAGCATGCTTCATGGGGATTTGGCCACGTTATTTCTATTAATACTAACGAGGAGTGCTGGGGTAAATACCAGTGTTCTTAGCTGCAAATTCATTCGTTATGTTTCCTAGAGAGAGACTTTACCCAATTAACCATGTGAGACTATCATACTCTTAGGCTTTTACAAGTCTATAAAATGTGTCTGTACTCTCTAAAATTTCAGAAATAAATGCATTTCCTCTCTTTATCAAAAATAACCTTTTCATTAGAGCAAAAAGCAAGCTACCCATCACATGATTCTACCTCTCCACAGAGTAATCTTATTACAGAATTAAGTGTAATGCATTTGGAATCCTGAAAACACTGATTCAAATGCATACGTAGGAAGGCACCTCCCCCCCTCCTTTTTTTTTTTTTTGTTTCCCTCCCTAAACTCCTAAGAAGTAAGCCAGGGAAAATGTGGGTGAAAATAAACAAACAGCACTACTAGGAATAGTGAATGACTGACTAGCAAATTTATTAAGAAAGTGTTACTGAAGAAGAGGTAGCTAGCATGTAATTAACCAGTTCCCATTGAAGGTGAGGTGTTGATTCCATTTCTAAAGATGACATAGATCTACTGCCTGGGTATTCATGTCTTTGATGACTGACTAAGTACTACATAGGGTTTAAAGAAGGTAGGCTCCACTCCCACCATGTGTCAGAAGCAGCTCTTTTCTGAGGCACCTGGCTAACATAATAGCTCCGCCACACATAAACACACACACAGTAAAAATAGGAGGATTCAAGTTTGGGCCCATTGCCTGCAAGCTCTAAATCTCTCAATGAAGTAAAATAGACTTAGAGAGTACACCTTGTCTCCCTGCTTATTTTCTTACCAGATATGGTAGCAATGGAAACTATGCACTCTAGGAAATCTGATTTCATAGCTATATTTATCCCTACCTTCACTATTCCCCTCGCTTGCAAATCAGAATGGTGGCTAAAGTTCACTGAAATTCAACTAGGTGAGCATTTGTTAAGCATCCATTCCATGCCACTATAGTGGCCATTTATTATACCTAGAATTCTCTTACTTCTCACCTCTACCTCACAGAATCTTCACTGTCTTGTAAGACATAATTCTAACATCCTTTTCCGTGTGAAACTTTTCTGGATACTCCCTATTGCCAGTCTCTGCCGAACTATTTTATATTTAACTTCTTTGTATTTATTCTCTTTGTATTTATTCTCTATAATCTATTTATTTATGTGTTGTTTTTCCCTTAAAGTGTTTGCAGCTTTCTTGCAAGCACTGATTATTTCATTCTTTTGATTTGTCTCTCCAGCACATCATGCAGCGTCTGACATGGAATAAGTAGCTTTTTGACTGATTGATGCAGCAGACAGTTTTCTAGGGATAGACAAACAAAAATGAGAAAACAGCTCCTATCTTAAAGGAAATCACGTTTTACTGAGTTGTCTGGAATCATGACAAGACTTTTTAGGGTGAGAACCAAGGAAGCCCACTCTGTGCTCTATTTCTCATTCCTAGGCAACTGAGTCATTGCGATGCAGCTAGACCCTCTTTCTGGTGAAAAAGGTTGGCGACCCTGGACTAGATCCTTCTCAGGGCTGTGTGTGCAAACTTTGGTCTTGGTAGGGGTCAATTCCCCTGGGAGGGTCAGGCTAAGTGATACAATGGATTGCGTGCTAGACTTGGAGTTAGGAAAATCTGAGTTCAAATTCTGCCACCCTCTATCTGTGTGACCTTGGGAAAGTTACTGAAATTCTAATTTAAGAAAAAATGTTGATAATAACACTGACCTCAGGTTTGTAAGGTACGTATCAAAAGACATTAAAGAGAAGGGTCAAATAGTTATTAATCATCTTCTATGTGCCAGGCACTGTGCTAATAAGCACATTACTCGTATTATCTCATCTGATCTATGTTTACAAAGCACAAAAAGCACTTTGCATGTCTTAATGTGTAATATAAATGCTAGTTTTTATTGTTATTATTTATCGTTAAGTCATTTTTTGTGTCCTACTTTTCATGACACCGTTTGGGGTTTTCTTGGCAAAGATAATGGAATAGTTTGCCATTTCCTTTGCCAGCTCATTTTACAGATGAGGAAACTGAGTCAAACAGAGTTAAGTGACTTGCCCAGGGTCACACAACTGTTGCTTATCTGAGGTCACATTTGAACTCAAGATTCCTGACTCCAGGTCAGGCACTCTATATATACTCTACCACCTAGCCACACTGTTGTTACTGATATTATTATTTTTTGAAAGCTCATTTTGGAGAGATAGGGAGCAGAAAGCTACAGATCAGGCTTGAGTCAAAGTCTTGGAAGGACTATGTAACCCACAGCAACACATTTCCTCCTCTCAGTTGCAGCATCTTTAAGCATGATCTCAGGGATATTCTCTAACTATTTATATGTTCAGAGGAAATTCAAGAGAATCTGGAAATACTGGAGTTTCCTTTGTGGATGTTCGTTGTTCATAGTAAGTTTGACTTGATAGAAAAATGTCATGCTTACCTCCCCTCAGGAATTTAATTTGGTCCATTTTAGCTAAGTGGATTGAACTGAATGGATTTAGAGAATTGGGTTTTGGAAGGTTTTAATGATGTTTATTCCACAACAAGGTCAGGCCTTTGGACTGCAATAGACTTTTTTTTCACCTTTCCTTTTCTTCTAGCCTACTTAGGCAAGTTCTTGCATGTCTCAGAAATGCCTTGCTCACAATTCTTGTTTCCAGTTACCTTCTAGAGAAATAAAACTGTAATTAGAAATTATTCATGTGTAACACCTAAACAACAATCCTAAGTGCCACATGAGGAATGAATTGCTGCCTTGGGTCCTAAAACTAGTCATAAGTCACATGAATCATTTTTAAATTGATTTTGTAGCTACTGAGATTGTAGGCTTTTGACAAGGGCTCACCTTTGTCCCATTTGATCTTAAGGTCAAGAAGCAGTAGAGAAAAGGGGGCTCTTAGGAGCAAAACTTAGGAAATCAGGTCTGTTATCTGGAGGGTGTGTGTGTGTGTGTGTGTGTGTGTGTGTGTGTGTGTGTGTGTGTGTGTGTGTGTGTGTGTCTAGATACCATTCGCTGCTTCCAAAAAAATGTAATCTTATGTTTTCTAAGTCAATACCTAGCACAAAAGGTCAGGAATAATAGTTACCTGGAGAAGTTACTTAGCCTGGATGGTGCCCTTTTCATAATTAAGGGAGGCAATCATGCATGAGTTGTCAGATTTTGATTTTTTTGTTTTTTGTTTTTCTGTTTGTTTTGTTTCTTTTTTATAATGATCTGTGGTTTCAAGACAATATTGTCCTAAAGCCCTTCTCATGGGTCTAACTTATGGATTCACTGTAGTCCTTCATTAACTTATTCTCTTGGGTGAGGTTTCTCACTGTCTTACCCTAAAACTACTCTGGAAAAACAGTTATATTATCAAGAATTTCTATGTAATTGACTTCCCCCAACCCCCTTGTGCTTGTAGTTATGTCTTCAATGCTAGCATGAGATCATAGGATTTAGAACTGAAAGAACCTAAAGTTAATTTAGTCAAACCCCCTCATTCTATGCCATTACTTCCCACAAATTTGTTCTCAAGAAAGTTTATGACAGATCAGCTTCTAACCCACAAGCTGGAGAAACAGGCTGATCATAGATTATGTAACTAATAATCATAAGCGAATGGTCCTGGAAGGTAAGGAGAATGGGAACAGCCAGTTTGCTCTCTCTCCTAGTCAAGACAGTCTAAAGAATAATGCAGACATCTACATCTATGGCTCCTGTTCATTCATTTATGACATAGCTAGGTGATGGAGTAGATAGTGTTCCAGATTTGGAGTCAGGATGACATGAGTTCTAATCTTGCCTCATACAGATATGTGCTGTTTGACTCTGGGAAATGTATTTAACCTTTCTGTTTCAGTTTCTTCATCTGAAAAATGGAGATCATGACAGCACCTTCCTTACGGAGTTGCTGTGAGGGTCAAGTGAGAAAACGTACATAAAATGCCTTTCAAATCAGAAAGTGCTGTATACGTGTTAGCTGTTTCCATTGCCCATCCAAGAAGTATTTATTAAGAGCCCACTATATGCCAGGCTAGGTGTTAATTCCTAGGAATATGAAGATAAAATATGAAATTAAAAATCTCTCAGCATTTGCATCCTACTAGGGGAAAACAACATGTACATAGAATATAAAAATGCAAAATATAATCAAAGTACAATTTCTGAGGATGATCTACAACTGAGGAAATCAGAGTGGGCTTCCAAGAGGAGGTGCAACTTAAGTTAAGCCTGGAAGGAAGAAAGGAAGGATTTTCTAAGGCAGGAATGAAAAAGAGTGAGCCCAACCATGGAAGATAAGCCTGTGCAAGGCATGGACTGGTTTTGTTTTTCCCCAAGAGTGGCAATGGACTTGCATTTAGCTATAAATATCCTAATCCCTAGTACCCTTCATGACCAATGATCTGTCCTGGTTGAAGAGCTTGTAGGGTTGACCCATAAGCCATTGTTGTTGAATAATTTTCTGAGTCAAAAGTAGCACAAATGGACAAGAAACTTCAAGCTTTGACCTATATATTACTTATTTCTTTGGGCTAAGGTAGTAATGATCCTATGGAAAGAAGTGTTAATGCTTGCCTTGATGGTCAACATTCAGGTTTGTCAACTATTAACACTTTAGTTCAGATTATACTAGTTCCTTTCACTTGTCAGAACCTCCAAAGGGCACAAGGGGTGGGAAAATTTTGATGGGTAGATCTGGTTATGCAAATTAATTTCTGGAGTCTTGTTAAGAAGGATGGGTATTGGTAGAGTATGGAAAAGGAATTTTCCTAGGTAGCAAGGGAAGGATGAAGTCACAGAGGGTGAATTGAATGATGAAAGAAAGTTAAGGGGCAAAAGGAAAAGGGGACAAGGGAACTGCTCAAGATAAGTCATACTTATTGCACTGGCTCCAATATCCAACTCAGAGCCTGGCACATGGTAGCACTTAAGAGATACTTATTCATTGATTAGATACAACTGAAAAATAAGTATCAAATAAAGTGTAGAAAATTCCAAAGAATATGGATGTAATATGCATACAGTCCACAATTTATGAATGAGTTATGGGTAGCATGATGTGATAGAAGGAAAACTACACCAAAAGACCAGAAAGTTTTGTTTTTATCCAGCCACAGCAAATAGCTGTACAGTCTCAGAAAGATGATTACAGCTCTCTGGGTTTAATTTCTTCATCCATTCAGTAAAGAGGTTTAGACAAAGTCATACTGTAAGACTTTGTGCTAATGCTAGTCTTTCATATGATCTTCAGATGTTCAGAAATCTTTTCAATAGAAATAATGTGATCAATGAGAAAGAAGACGTAAGTTCCTCTACATCCACAAAATATTCAACTCATAATATAACTGAGCCATAGCACTAATGGCACTGTTATAATCTAACCACCATTTAAAAGATGAATAAGGTAATTTAAATTAATGAATTATGTATGGATAGATTAACGTCTATATCTTTATCACATGCACACCAAAACTTACACATTCAAACAATTAGTTCAATGGCATAGTGGATAGAATGCTGGAACTGGAGTCAGGAAGATGTGAGATCCTGACACAGATATTTACTAGGTAAGACATTTAATTTCTCTGAGCCTCCATTTCTTCACCTTTGAAATGGGGACAATGATAACATCCATCTACCATCCAGGGTTGTCATGAATCTTAAATGACAGAACATATAGAAAACATTTTGAAAATCTTAAAGCATTATACAGTTATATTTATATAAATATATAATCATAGAACTACATTTATATAGCTATATTTAGATAACTACATAGTTATGGAATTATATGGGTATATTTATATAGCTATAAATGTATAACGCTTTAAGATTGGATTATATAAATATAGTTATATTAAAATAGTTTTATAATTTAACTATATAAATGTGATTATAGAGGCATATACAGACATTTATATAACTATTACAGTCATGTTTATAGAGCTATATTTTTATAGGGAACTATCATTATTGTTCTTATAAATACCACTTATTATGTCAGTGATAGCAGGGCTTCAAACGTGGTGGATATTTCTTTTACCTTCCATCACACTTTCTACCTTGTTCATTATGGAAGTCACCACTGACTGAATATAATCGCTATCCAGAGTCTCTCTGAGGAAGCTAGGAGTGTTTGGGGGTGGATTCCTTAGAGAGAACCTAGGTAGCAAGTTGGTTGAAGGAACACAGAGTGAGAATGCAGTCATTTCTAGTTAAGAATTTCTTAATTCCTATGTTCATAACAGCAGTCTGGAGGTACTCAAGATGGAATCAGATAATTACCTCACAAGGATGGTAGTAAAGGATCTTTTTGCATGGAATTTGAGGTCAGAGGATGATAGGAATTATACCTAGAAGTGTCTCAAAGCCAGAAGGAACCTTTATAGTAATTTAATTTAGTCCTCTAAATTTCATGGATGAGGAAACTAAAGACCAGAGAGGCAAAGTAACTTGTCTAAGGTTACATACTAAGTTACAGAACCAGGATATGAATCCAAACCTTCTGTCTCCAAAGCAAATGTCCCATTCCATTAATACTATGCTACCTCACTTAGGTAAAGTCACCTTCAGTTTCAGGGTCCTAAGGCTCTAAATGGCCTACAGGTAAATGCTTCCCAAATTCAAATGTAATAGGCTCCAGATTCCTTTGGAGGGAGCTGTCCTTTGCTCTTAGCAATTTATAGTAATTACCTCTTCATATTGATTTTTTAAAAAATCTCTGTCAGTGTCTTCTGTAGTGACTTGTACCTAGCATGTGCTCCCATCTCTTTACCAAGTAGAGGCAAAATTCCGAGGTAGAAATTTTTTAATCAGTATAGGAAAGTTGGGAAATTTCAGGAACTCCATGGAAAAACTTAAAATATTCACATCAGAAGAGACTTTTGGGTCCTGTTTTCTGATGTTCTCATCACTGCTAATTGTTTATATGGATAGGAGCTATCAAAGAACTTGATTTGATCTTGACGATGCCTGAGGTATTTCAAGAGCTATGAAACAAATTTAAGGGATTTGATTCAGCAAGTATTTCTTAAACACCTTCTATGTGCAAGGCATTACAGATAAACACAAAATAAGCACAGTCCCAGCTAAAGAAGGAGCTTAAATTATAATAGGAAGTCATTCTGATAAAAATACATCACCAATAAGAATGGGTGTGAAGACTGTTAGCTAGATAGGTAGTCTGTGAGGATCTAAACCAGAGATGTTTGACCTGGGCTCATGGATTTCAGGAGTTTAATCAATTTAAATGGAAACACATGCACACATACTATACATATATATACACACATACATGTGCATATATACATATGTACACCTGCACATGTCTATGTACATGTATGTATACATGCACATATATGATATACATATATACTTACATATAACATATGCATTCACAGTATATATATATGCACATATATAAAACATCTTTATTTGCACTAACTTTTACCTTCCTTTATAATCCTGTGTAATTTATTCTATGCATTTAAAAGCATTATTTTGCAAGGTGTCTTTCATGACACCTTGAGACACTACCAGAACAGTCTATGATACACAAAAGGATAAGAATCCCATACTTAAACTCTTGCTTTTAAGTCTAACATGACTACAGTGTAGATTAATGGCAAAGGAAGAATCTGTATCTTGAGTGATCAAGAATCTATTTAGGAGCTCAAAGGTACTAGACTATCGAGATAACCCCACAGTGTAGAGTCAGAAGTACATCTGCTGTTGTCACTCAGTTTCCAGGATACTCCCCAACATCCACCTAGGAGCAACTCTGGAGAGCTGCTTCTGTTAATGACAAAGCCAATAGTCTGGCTTTCTACCTCGAACTGAAATTGTCAGTCATTCATGAAGTCCAGTCGGGGCAAACAGTAATATGCTGAGAAGTGAAAGGAAAAGCAAAATAAATAAAATAAACTTGTTCTGAGGTGACAAATCACACTCCTGTGCACGATAGGATGACACTAAAAGTTGTGAAACCCTTGATGCAGATTTGGAAACCAATTTTTCCATGGTTATTGTCAGTTTCACACAGGATGTTTGGTTGTTGATGGAGGGAACTCCAGCAGTGACTATAGTGATGAGTCACTAATCCCCAGGAGGTGAATATCATGCTTCATCAATCTTCTGAAATCATGATTTGTTATTGTATTGACCAAAATTGTTAAACCTTTCAGTGTTGTTTGTCTTTCCAATGTTGTCATTGTATAAATTGTTCCTTGGTTTCTACTCATTTCCCTCTGCACAAATCCATACAAGTCTTCCCAGGTTTCTATGAAACCATCAATTTCTTCATTTCTTACAGCACAATAATATGCTATTTCATTAATAAACAAGGATTATTTCAGTCATTTCTCCAGTTGATGCCCCTTCCCCGTTAGTTTCCAGCTCTTGCCCATCACATGCACAAGAATAGAATTGCTACAAATCTCTCTGTGCGTATATGGTCCTTTTTCTTTTTCTTTGGTCTCCTTAGGGTAAAGGTCTAGCGATGGTAACATTAACTCAAAGGGTACGCGTGGTTTAGTAACATCTGAAGCATTTTTCCAAATGGTTTTCCTGAATTGCTAGACCAATTTAACAGCTTCATTAATGAGGTTATTTTGCCATAGGCCCTCCAAAAGTTATCATTTTCCTTTTTTGTCTCTTTTATCCATCTAATGGGTATGAGGAAGGAGCTTAGGGTTCCTTTAATTTGCGTTTCTGTAATTAATGATTTGGAATATTTTTCTTCAGATGACTATTGATAGCTTGGGTTGATTCCCTTGAGAACTGCCTGTTCATATCCTTTAGCCATTTATCAACTGCAGAATGAGAAGCAATTTTTAACTACAGGTGCAGGCCTCTCTCTGCATGGAGAAGAGATGTAGCCATCTCTTAGGACAGGAAAATTGAAGGTGGAGAAATAACAAAAGGGAAGTGAGGATTCCTGAATTTAAAAAGAGAAAAGGAGATAATTTAGATAAGCTATAAAGGGTCTGCCTGTGGGTGTGGATTAGAAAATTATCTATTTATGTAATCAGCTTACTTTGAAAGGGTCGGGAATTAATTACTTTAATTAACTGTAGTGGAGTTCAGATTGTCACTGAGGGAATGTAGACATAATTTATTTTGGTGTGATTTGATCTGGTACTTGGAATTGCAACTTGGCTCCAATCAACTTCCCTTCTTCTGGGATTTTTCTGATGACATTTCTGCAATTCAGGGGCTAGGTCTTTTGGAAATAAGAGGAAGAAAGAAGAAAAATTAACCGAACAGAAACACAAGAGCTCATTTCCCCATGTGATCTTTGGTTTTCGGAATGGTTTCATTATCACTTCTTAGGTTACATCTGATTATAGTCCATCTGGTTTTCTCTGAGGCATGATCTGGCTGCTAGAAAATGAAATATTATAGAAAACAGCTCAATTATTCTTCAGAATTAGAGATTTTGAGGAGGAAAATGTACCTATAATATATCTAAAAGGTATTTCAGAAATGTTTATGAAGATGTTTTCTGCATCTACACAAAGTACATTAAGTTTACTTATTTTAACAGTCACAGACAGAATAATAGTAGTGGAAAAAACATTTGTCTGGGAGTCAGGAGACCTGGATTCTATCCCTGGCTCAACTGCTAACTAGCAGTATTCCCAGTCACAGCCCCTGAATGTTTGGGGGTCTTAGATCAGGGATTTTTCACTTTTTCTGGGTCGTGAAAATCACTGGCAATCTGATAAAGCCTATGAACTCCTTCTCAGAACAATGAATTGTTGTCTACCTTCATAATGGAAGGAAATGTTCAATTGAGTTAGAGCCTAGTGAAATTAAAGATGTAATTTTCCCCTCATCCATGTTCACAGACCAGCTGAAACCTTACCATGGGGCCTCTGGACCCCAGGTTAAAAACTCTTGCCTTAGATCCTTCCAGGATAACATGAAGATACTGACAGAAGAATAATATACTCAATGACTAGAACAATATAAATAAAAAGAAAAGCAATAAAACCACCTAAAACCACCTAAAATAAAAAGAAAAGCAATAAAACCACCTAAAAAAAGGAAGAAACAGATCAAAAACTGTATGATTGTAATGGTAAACGTTGAGGTGGATGGAAAATATAGACTAGTCTAGAAAGTGGAAGAGATAGCATAATCTGGAGCTCCCTTGTCTTACTAGTGTGTTAATAGAAAATATGGGACCATACCAGCTGAGGGGCATATATGTTGTTCTAACTGGCTCTAATTCTTCTCTCTGACCAACAAGTCATTGAATTTCTCTGGGCTTCAGTTTCCTTGAACTGAGGCCATGTAACATAATGGAAAGAGAATTTGGAAATGGAAGATGCAGAAATAAATTTAGACCTGATGTAAAGAAAATCCTCTTAGTAGTGAGAGCTATCAGAAGTAGCATAGATTGCCTCAGTAGCTAGTGTATTTCTTCTCATTAGAAATATTCAAGATTGGATAATACCCCTTGTTGGGTGAGTCATAGAAGGGAATTCCTTTGAGAGGAACACTGAGGTAAGTGATTCAATCAATCAATAAACATTTTTTAAGCATCTACTATATTCTAAGCACTGTGTTAAGTGCTGAGAATACAAAAAAAAAAAAAAAAAAAGGGCAAAAGACAGTTCCTAACCTGAAGAAGGGGAGACAACATGCAAACAAATAAATGTACAACAAGCTATATACAGGATAAACAGAAAATACGTCACAGAAAGAAGTCATTAGAAATGAAGGATAGAGGAAGACTTCCTATAGGAAGTATGATTTAAGCTGAGATTTAAAGGAGGCCATGGAGGAAACTTCCAACTCTGAAATTCTGGGAGCTCTTGATTCTATGTGTTTTAATCTAGGCTAAGCCACTAATGAATCTGTGATCATGGGCACAGAGGAAACGAAACTGGTGAGATGATTATGAGAGCTGTTCCCCGTGTTAGAAGGCTAGGCTTGCAGTCCTCAGCCCTCTACTGTGAAGGAAATGTCTTTGACTTAAGATACAGGGTAGGCCTGGAAATTCTAAATCTGAAGATCCCTCCCAGGATTCTGAGTGAGGGTGGAATATAAGTGTTCCAGTAGCTATCCTTGCTTGCCCTAGACTGAGCATCAAAGCTGAGCAGTGGATGGACAAAGTGCTCCCAAGAGGTATGTTCATAGAACAAAACATGTCAAAAATGTGAGGCAATGTCCTCAAGAAACTGACCATTTATGGAGGAGGCTACGGGAAACAGACATTCTTGAGAGCCTATGAGTATGGGACATATTTTACAGAACTGAAATTCTTAAGTATGCTCTTGGGTATTCTGTGACAATGAACCCTGGCCAGTGTGCCCAGCATCTAA
This sequence comes from Notamacropus eugenii, assembly GCF_028372415.1. Lineage (NCBI taxonomy): Eukaryota > Metazoa > Chordata > Mammalia > Diprotodontia > Macropodidae > Notamacropus > Notamacropus eugenii. Next base: position 670,996,403 of record NC_092872.1, read on the forward strand.
AAGAAATCTTGATAAGCTTGCTAGAATTTTAAAGGAAAATGTTTCTAACCTGTTTCTTTTCTCTGTCTTCATGAAGCTTGTCAATCATGTGCTAATGGGGAGACTCTAGAGCTGTTTCAATATTATGCCCCCACAGTCATTCAATTTAGTCATTTTCATATAAAGAAAAAATAGTATTCATTTATTTGGCATCTGTGTGGTACAGTGAAAAGAATTCTAGATCTGGACTGAGGACTATGGTTTGAATACTGGCCCTACCATTTACCAGCTGCGTGATGTTCGGCAAACGTCTTCAGTTTCCTAATCTAGATTTTGATCTAACCTTTCCATTTCTAAATGTATGGTTCTGTGCAAATGTAGCCTGAGTATATTTGTTCTGCCAAGATGTCCTTTCTGTTTTCCTATTCATATGGAAAAATGTAGAAAAAAATCTGAAAGAGGGGAGAATAGGGATAGATAGCACTAGGATACATGGTTGGAGTTATTCAAATTCTTTGAGTTAAATGAAATGCATTCATACTTTAAAAATTAAAAAAAAACACCTTTTTTGAGATTGCCAAAGTGCATGCAAATATGTGTGTACATATATAGATATATATGCTTACACAAATGTGTGACTATAGAGGATATATATGTACATGTTTTTTGCAGACAGACACATGATAGTGACTAGATAGGTTATTTCATTAGTATGAGGAAATGTGAGGAAATAGCTTTCTTTCCATATAGGTCAGGTTCTACACTCTGAAATGCAAAATCTTAGATAGTTGTCTAGGATACACACATGTGTGTATACATGTACACATATATACACATAAACACATACACATATAACCTGATGAGAAAGTACAGGGAGAAAGTTTGGGAAATGTTTTGAAATTATTTAATTTAAATTGCCTTGGAGCCTAAGAAATATAAGAGTTTGGTTTTGTTTTTGCTTTGTTGAGTTTCTTTTGGGAGGGAGGGATAGATTACTACTTCATGGCTCATGATATTTAAGTAAGCAATATTGAGTAAACCAGGAAACCAAATGAATCTCCAAATGTACAGTACATGACACATCTTTGAATTTAAACAGACAATAGATTCATGCTTGCTCACTGCTAAATTGGATTGGTGTAGAGAGGATGAGGAATAAGAGACATTTTGGAATGAGGTCAAGTGAAAGAGCATTTGTAACTAAACAGGTTGAGGCATGAATTCCTCCTGCTTCCTTCTGGCTTATGTGCATATATATATATATGTATATGTATATATATATATATACACATATGTTAGATAGATAAATAGATATACATACAAATATACATGTTAGATATGAAAGTGGAAGTCTTACCAATAGTTATATAGCTGTGTGTGCATTGCGTGTTTTGGCATTGTTAGTAAAAATGTATACACACATATACATGTATGTATATGTGCATTCCTTGAAGTGAATGTGTGTGTGTGTGTGTGTGTGTGTGTGTGTTCCCATATGGTCCCACCGCAGAATGCTCAACTGTCTATCATTGTGGCTTCTGCTACAACAGGACATTAAGGGCAGCTTTGTCAACCACTTCAGCCTTTCTTTCCTTGGGCAAGATGATGAAAACTCTGGCCCTTCTCCTATCAGCTTCTGACAGAAGTTTGAAAATAAGCCCAGTGGAGAGACAGAGCCTCAGAGGTGAAAGTTGTCAGTGGAACTTGTTCCCATAATAACTGCAGATAGACAACAGGAGCTGAAGAAATCAGAGGCTTCCCCAATTTCCCAGAATTGGGTGGGATAATGGAAAGAGTATTGAATATGGAACAGAAGATGTGGGCTGTGAAACTGACTTTTCCAAATATTGCTCATGTGATCTTTGGCATGGGTTCCCCTCTCGGAACTATTTTCTCACCTGCAAAATGTGAAGTTTGATGAGATGATCCCTAAAACCTTCTACCAGTTCTAAAATCCAGTGATGATGATGATGTTTGCTGACATTTATATAATGATAACTGCATGGCAGGTACTATACTAAGCACTTTAAAATCTTTATCTCTTTTGATCCCAACACCAACTCTGAAAGATAGAGCAATATTATCCTTATTTTGCAGATGAGAAAACTGAGGCAAGCAGAGGTTAAGCGACCTGCCCAGGGTCACACAGCTAATAAGTATTTGATAATAATAATGTGATAATATGCTGGATTTGAACTCAAATCTTTCTGACTCCAGGTCCTCTGTTTTATCCACTGTGCTGCTCTCCAGTCTCAGGGACAGTTCCACTCCCCAGGCATGCATAGTTATTATTTTTAAATGGTTGAAAATCTTATGGTTTCAGTGGGTGGAATGATGAAAGTCAGATTTTAGTTTAATGCATTGGGGGGCACATCTTCCTAACAATTAAAAATATCTACTATTTATCTAGTGTATTAAGGTTTGCCGTATGCTTTATAATTATCCCATTTGATCTTTACAACCTTGAAAAATTATTATTCCCATTTTTCAGATAAGGAAACTAAGGCAGATAGAGATTAGGTGACTAGCCCAGAGTAACATCTAATAAATGTCTAAGGCCAGATTTGAACTCTGGTTTTTCTGACTCCAGAACTGCCTCTATCCAGAGATGCTGTTGTTGTTAGATTGTTTTAGTCATGCCTGATTCTTCATGACCCAATTTTGGGGTTTTCTTGGTAAAAATAAGGGAGTGGTTTTCCATTTCTTTCTCCAGATCATTTTACAGATGAGGAAACTGAGGCAAACAGGATTAAATGATTTGCCTAGGGTCACACAGCTAATAAGTGTCTGATGCTGGATTATATCTATATATTATATCTATAGAGAGACAAAAGTTTAATGAATTCCTTTAGGAGACAATCTTCTTCCTTGCCTTTTACCTCACTGGAGATGACCAAGTAAAGACCAATTCACTACTTTTGGGGGCTATTTGTGATCCCTTTCAATTCTGACATTTTATCATTTGTCCTCTCTCTCCTGGAGAGAGAATGTAAAGAATCTTCCTATCTTTCTCATAGGATATTATAAGGATCCTTAAGACTTTAGGGAACTAAGATATCATAACACATTTTTTCATCATTCTCCTAATTCAGTTTATATTTCTCCAAATCAAAAATGATAAAAGGTTATAGCTGTTATTATCTCATCCAACACTTTCATTTTGGAGAAGAGGAAACTTCCAGAGAGGCTGTGACTTGCCCAGACTTCCACAACTGTTTAGAGGCGAGCCAAGACAGGAGCCCAGGTAACCTGACTTCCATTCCAATGGCCTTTTCACTACTCCATGATGGACATCATGGCTTTGGGGAAATTTTTACTGGGCATAAATTCTTTGGAAACATAAGTATATATGTAAAGATAGCAATAATTTTGTTTAAAAAGAAAGTATGTATTGTCCATGTATGTGTTGTTTGATTTTTTTTCTTAAGCTAATGTGAAATGAAGCAATCCCAGCCTTGCTTTTCAGCTTCCCAGTTCTCACAGAAGCTCTAACATTGGAATTTTGCCACTGGAGGCACATACAGCTTGTTTACTGCCTACTCACAACCTGTGGATATACAGATGGTGGAGGATATCATCACTTCCACTATGGAGGTGGGGAAGAGAAGGTTGACTGTTTGATTTAATTTTGCTTCTAATTTTTTTGTTGGTTTTCATGTAAAAATTCTGCTGTAACATTTACAGAAAGTAGCCCACAATTAAGGAAAGGATCTGTAATTTCAAGCACAGTGGTGTAGATGACTTCTAAGAAAAGAGCTACAATTTCTTTCTTGATGTTCTATAACTATTTCAAAAGTGTGTGTTAATGTAATCTCCCTATATAAAATATCAACTTCTTGAGGGCAAGGGGTGTGTGTGTGCGTGTGTGAGAGAGAGAGAGACAGAGAGAGACAGAGAGAGAGAGAGAGAGAGAGAGAGAGAGAGAGAGAGAGAGAGAGAGAGAGAGAGAGAGAGAGAAGGTAATGGAGAAAATGTGATACTCAGATTTCACACTGTTCTTACATTTACATGGCACCTCTCTCACCATCCCAAACATCATGTGTAGATCTGTCTTCCTCCTTATTGCTATATACATAATCAGAAAAGCAAGCCCAGTATGAGTTCTCAAGAAATGAGGTTAATAATGACATCGCTGTGTCATCATTTCTATGGTAATGAGCAGAAACCCACATGCCATCATTAGTCTGTCACTTCACATTTGATTAAATAAGCATTTATTAAGTATCTTTTATTGCAAGGCACTGTGCTAGGCACTGGAAATGCAAAAAACCAATAGAAATAATCCTTTTACTCAAGGAACTTATATTCTACTGAATCACTTGCTCCTGTAATTTTGAAGTTGGGCATTCATTTCCATAATCATTTATCCTTTCTTGGTGATAATGTTATCATTATCCTCATGGTTGTATGATACTGACAGCAAGTGACCCTCCTTGTTGTTAACTAGTGGTTACAAGGATATGGGAACTGTTCTTCCTACAAGGAAAGAAAGAAGGAAGGAAGGAAGGAAGGAAGGAAGGAAGGAAGGACAAAGGGAGGGATGGAGGAAGAAAAAGAGGAAGGAAGCTTATTTCCTACTTCAAGTTTCCCATATTTCATCATGTCCCTCTAGAATTTCCTCTGAACCCAGACTAACCTCATTAGCTAGCCCCCTGGAATGTCTCCGTCATGCCTATGGAGTACATATGGGTATTTTTTTCTCATTTGCTCTCTTTGGTTTTCCCATAGTTTCAAGTGTTTCCATTTTACATCCCCAGTTAAACTGTCAGCTTCTTGAGAGCAGGGAATATGTCATTTACTTTGTTTTGTTTTGTTTTTTTTAACTCTCAGGGAACTGGGTACAGTTGTAGGTAGGTAATGGGTGTTTCATAATACATAATGAATTTGATTGAATTCAACTGAAGGGGCTTCTGGGAAAAGAGAATATACACTGCTGCTAAATTAACCAAAGAACCAAACATTACTAGCTGCACACTTGGCAAGAGTTTAATTGCTTTTGGTATTTGAGACCACACATTTAGCCTTTGCAGAGAGAAGATAGGGCAGTGGAAATAGAACCAGTAGGACCAGCAGTTGTCGACCCTCGGTTTGAGTCCTGTCTGAGATAACTAGGTATACAACCCAGGACAAACCATTTAACTTCTCATATCAATCTGTGCCCTCACAGTAGCCCTGACATTTTCTCATAAGTAAAATGAATCTAACGATGCTTAGATGACCTACTTCACATAGTGTTTGCATGGAAAAGTTTTTTTAAGGAATAAAATGATAGAGAAACAAGCTATGAGTTTACTGTTTTGTCTAAAGGACAATAACAGATTCTGAGGTATCTATTCGGAAGATTCCCCACATGATAAGTTTTCAGTTTTCAGTCCAGGTCAACTGAAACTGATCAGTCTTTCAATTCATACTATTGCCTACTTCCCGCCACTGTACTTCTTTGGAAATGCTCCTGGTCCTAGACATATGACAAACACCAGAAAACATTAAATCTGCTAGGCACTGCTCAGATAGTAGTAGAGATTGCCATCTGTTGCCACCAACTCCCAAAGCCAATTATATTTTTTGTAGCTGTGTTTTTGGCATATAATTGACAATGTCAGGAGTCTTGTAAAGTTTATTCCCACCTGTTCTCTAAACTCAGAAGAAAACTTTCTTCTTCATTTATTCAAAAGGTTCCAATTCACAGAGTACTGATTCTCCCTTTGTGGAATTCAAGTGATGACATATAGACCCTCTCCATCATTTTAATTTGTCAAGAATCTATAATATTTTTCTGGAGGGTCTTTACACCAATTCACATCCTAACCCATATAGAATTTAGTGGGCTCTAGGAGTTTTATGAGGGCTCAGAGATATTAAGTGTTTTGTTTAACCCATCTTTAGTCATATAGGATAAGTGTCAAAGGAAAGGTTTGAAACTATGTCTTCCAGATCATACACAGTCGCATTAATTTCCTTTCTGTTCCTCCTTGTATATAAACTAATGTTGATTGTGTGCAGTGACTTGCTAGCTCCTTCATACATCTTTCTCTTATACTATGTATTATTTGTCATTTACTGCTTCTGACATCATGGCATTCAGAGGCATAGAGCCATGTAGCATAACCAACAAGATCTTGATGCTAAACACCTGGGTTTTTGCAGAGACAGAGAGTGAAGTCCATTGGATGCACACTGAGAGAGATGTAAGATGGAACAGGACAAATATGTGAGAGGAATAAGAACTGAAATACAAAGTCTGAGGGAGGAAAGGTCATTTGTAAGAGTTGGTATAAAAACTGCTCCTTGAAGAATGTGTAGGATTGCAATACTCTGAGATGTATTGTAAAACATTCTATGTAAACATTCTATGTACCATGAATGGAGTCACCAGAGCTACAAAAACAAAAAATTAAGGAATGTGGGAACAGGATAGAGACTAGGAAAGTGATAAAAGAGGAAGAAGGCATTTGAATTGGTCATAGAATATATGGTAGAGGAGGAAGAGGAGGGGGAGGGAGAGTAATTAACATTAATAAAGCACTCTAAGATATGCAAAATACTTTACAAATATTACCTCATTTTATCCTCACAACAACCTGGGAACTAGTTGCTATAACTATCCCACTTCTATAGAGAAGAAAACAAAGACTGAGGGAGATTGTTCAAGGTCCCATAGCTAGTAATGGTCTGAGATCTCTAGGTCTAGGGTTCTATCTACTGCGACACCTAGCTGCCTGTTACAACATAAGGGTGGAAGGGTGAAGTGATGCCAAGTCAAGGTTATTTACAGATATATATATATATTTATATATAATATATGTGTATATAACATAATAAATATATAATTATAATAATATTAGATACACAATAATTGATTTTTATATTATATATTATAATAATGTGTGTTGATTATTATAATTATATATTATTATATATAATACATACAGATATATAATATTTACATGCATACACATACATACATACACATATATACAATATATACACATACACACATATACATATATACGCACAAACATGTGTATATGCATAAATGTATGTGTGTGTGTGTGTATATATATGCACACACATATTCATATACATACACATACTCGCAGACACACCCACACAGTAAGCCATAAAGGGTAGAAGACCAGCCTTGGAGGTAAGGAAGTCCTGGATTTATATCTTCTACCTCTGACATATAGCAGTGTGACAATGGGCAAGTCACTCCCTCTCTCTATGCCACTATACAATTCTCTAGGACTCCAGGATACAAACAGATTATTCATCTGCCTCTATTGTGGAGGCCACAAATTAAAAAAACTTTTAAGTATACCTACATGTATGCACAACATCTATACAGCTGCATTTGTGTTTGGGGTAGTTCTTGCAAAATTGGTAGAAATTCTACAAGCAAAGTAGAATAAACAAAGGGGTGAAATGCAAGCTCCTTGTAATACATTATTTTCATGCAGAGGCCAGGAAATCAAGGAAACTGCGTGAAAATGTAGACATTTCCACAGTTATATTTGGAAGCATTTGGGAATTAAGAAGAAACTGTCCAGGAGCCCATCTTGTAGTGTCCCCCAAAAGAGTGGACTTGGACAGAAGAGCTGTCTCTCCTTTATTTTCATTTCTCCCCTTTCTCTTCCTGCCACCTACTGCCACTTTTGTCTTGAAAAGAAGCATGCTATGCAGCACTCAAGTGGTTTTCCACATTACCACCTTTGCCAGCTAGGCTGCTTTCCTTTGTTTATCTCTGTTTGGAAAGTTGCCGTGGCAACACAAGGTAGAAGTTGACATTTTTGGTAGTGCTTGATGAACAGGTTTGGTTTTTCCTTTGTCTGAAGCTTAGCCACTGCAGTTACCAAAAAATTCCTGGTTTTAAATGCAATGATAAAGAATGTGGATGTTGTTTTTCATCTCCCTATGATCCCCACCCAAACCTCTGATAGTAATCTTCCAGGGAGAAAACATGAGAGAAGAGAGAGAGAAACAGAGAGAGAGAGAGAGAGAGAGAGAGAGAGAGAGAGAGAGAGAGAGAGAGAGAGAGAGAGAGAGAGAGAGAAAGGAGAAGGGGGAGGAAGAGGAGGAGGAGGAGAAGAAGAAGATGAGGAGGAGGAAGAAAAGGGGAAGAAGAAGGAGGGAGGAGGAGGAGCAGGAGAGAGGGAGAAGCAGTTCCCACTTTGAGAATATTTACTGAATGACTTTATTCTACAGTTCCTATAATTGATATTATTGACCCATACACTGATACTTCTTGTGTAACTTTTTTCTTTTGATACATCTTATATAATATTACAAGGAAATTGGATCATCTGTGTCCTTAACAGTTTTGTTTTAGAGAAGTTCAGGACTATAGAAAACTGTTTCAATAGATTCAATGATGCTAGATAATGAAGCAAATAGCTTACTCTTTAAAATGACACTTTACCAGTTCATGACATTGTGACAAAATTTTGTTCTTCTGTTTAATTATATCAAACTTCCTAATACGTAGGTATTGACATTATCTGGACAATATTTGGGGTGTGTGTGTGTGTGTGTGTGTGTTTCTCCTTTCTTATTGAGGAACACAGAACACCCACATTCTCAATTCTAAGAAATCCTAACAAGATCCCTTTAGGGATAGAAGGAGGGCAAAGATTTGTGGTACTTAAGTTGGAAGATCAAACGGTTTTTGATTTGGGTTAGCAAGCATGTTTATAGCCTAGCAAACTATTGTTTTGAAAAAGAATCACTCAATGAGCATAGATGTGGAAGTTTCCTTTCTAACGTGTAATCATAATGTGTTGCTGCCAGATTGAAAGGAAATCTCAAACTGAAGCTTTTTATTTGACTGTCAATAAGTTACTTTGGAAGGGCAGGGTAGGACAAGCCATGATGTGAAAGAGTTCATTTATTGTGCAGGTGAAGAAGCTTGCCATCTGTTAACTTTCTATTCTAATGAATCTTTTTCTCCCCAGCTAAATAAGTGCTAAACTCGTTTGTTCATATGTTCTAAAAGTATAAGTGGTGTCAGCACCCTCCAAATGTTTATACCCTTGGGAAAAGTTCTAGTTTCCCCACCCTAGTTATGGTTACAGTGTTTATCACAAGTAAAAGTGATTTTGCCTTTCCAAACTGCTTTGAAAATTCAGATGGTTTTGAATGGCCATTAATGATTTTCTATATTTGGATAAGGCAGATTCATCTCTTCCAGTCTAATAGGCCTAGGAAGAAGTATGTCACAGTGAAAGGAACAACATTCACATCTTGCTACTCACATGGCTATATGTGTGCCTTTGAGCAAATCGTTCAACATTTGTGTCCTAGGTGTACCTAGAGTTTAGGCCCTTTGAGGAGAGGTGTGGGAAGGCCAGGGTCAATGGAAAAGTTCTCCCACTATGTGCCAGAATACTAAACCCATGCTATAGACACCTGTATGATCCCTAGGCTTCAGTTTCCTCATTCTTAAAATATGTAGATTGAACTAGATATCTTCTAATGGCTCCTCCAGCTCTAAATCTGTTAACTACATTCCTAATGGAAACAGCTTGGGGAAATCAGTGGCAAAAATAGGAAGAGAAACATTTCTTTAGGTTTCCATTTCAGTTATGTTCTACTGGAAATGTGTATGACATCAATTAGCGTGGTCTTTCTTAATCCTGTTTTTTTTTCAAAGACCTGTATAAAATGCTTGAGAAAAAGTCTGAAATGACTGGGTCTGCATTTCATCTTCAGTGGGTCTTTATCCAAGTTAGCTTTCCTTTTAGAGTCATGCTCCTTGATGCGTAAAACCTCCTAGAAAGCTAAATTCCACAAAGGAACATGCAGACACACACACATACATGAGAATACATATGTACAAGATAATCAGGAAGCTTGACATTTTTAGCACTACTAGTAATGGACTCATTTAAAAAAACTAATATTTTCTTTTTCCCAATTACATGTTAGCATTCACTTTAAAAAACTGAGTATCAAATTTTCTCCCTCCTCCTCCCTGAGATAATAAGCAATTTGATCTAGGTTCTATAACAAAGTCAATGGTGGGATGGGAACGTGAAATCAAAGGGCATGTAGCATTGGGTATTTAGGATGGCTATCTATTGGCAAAAGCAAAATGCCCATGGTAATGTTTCTCCAATTCAGAAGTGACTCCAGCTTATAGGACTATGGCTATTGCTATCTATATCTTGTTTAATATAAGGAATGAGGTGCAAATAAGCTTATTGCCAGGACTTCCTAAGACAATGTTTTCCTAATCCTCTGGTAAATTTCATTCTCTTTATGTCCAGCCTGTAGGTATCATAAAAAGTGAGTCCATACTGCTTCACAAAACCAAATTTGAATCACATTTGGAAAGGTCCCTAATAGACTGGAATGACACAATGGTAAAATGTAAGGTTCTTGACAGCAGGGCCTATTTTTGTTGTGTTTCTTCCCAAGTCTTCGTGCAAGGCAAGGCAGCAAGTGCTTGTTCATTGCTTACTATGTGTCAGGTACTGGGGATACAAAAACAAGAAAAATGAAAAAAAAAAAGTCCCTACCCTCAAGGAGTTCACATTCTGAGAGAAAACAACACATAAAAGTGAGCTGAAAAATCGGGGAGAAGTAGTCAAGTGGGGAGGACGGTATTGAAGTCCAAGACAGGAGTATATGGGTGAGGGAGATAGGGGGAGAAACAAGGCTTTCTGGCCAAAAGCTCTCCCCAAAGTGGAGTCATCAGGAACAAGTGAGTAATAGTAGATATGGCCAGTATGACATAGGGAAGTTCCATGGATAAAAGGCTTCCAGTACTGTTCACACTGCTTATTACACGTAAGTTTGCTGTGGGATCTGTCATTGTCACCCTCTCACCCCCTACTCAGTATCCCCAGTAGTAACTAAATATTCGAACAAAATGATAAGAATCATAAAACTAGACTTGCAGAATACTATAGGGCTCTTAGAGGATATTTAATGCAGTGCCTCCATCCTACGGATGAAGAAAGTGAAGGAAGCAAATCAGACAATCAATGAGTATTTATCAAGTATGCAGAGAGAAAGACCTCTGCAAACGACTGGAGAGAGAGCTGACACCATCAGCAAGAACTGGGCTCTTGTCTTGCCTCTGCCACCTTCAGGCTGGATGGGGGATCCTTCAAACTTTCATGTCCCAGGATTGACTGTCTGTCTGTCTGTCTGTCTCTCTCTCTTTCTCTCTCCTTTCTCTCTCTCTCTCTCCTTTCTCTCTTTCTTTCTTTCTCTTTCTCTAAAAAAAGTTGCCTCCATGAATTAGTAGGGAGCTACTTGATAGGAGTTCCATATTTCAACAAAATATTGGTATTAAAAGGGGGGAGGGAGAAAGACACTGTGCTTGGCCTTTGAGGATAAATATTTAAAAGGGTAGCTAGATGGCTCAGTGGATAGAGCACCAGGCTTGGAATCAATAAGACGAGTTCAGATCTATTCTCCGACACTAATTTTGTGATCTGAGGCAAGTTACTTAGCCTTGTTTGCCTCAGTTTCCTCTGTAAAATGAACTGGAGAAATAGCAAATAATCCAGTATCTTTGCCAAGAAAACTCCAAATGAAGTCATGAAGAGTCAGGCACAGATGTACAACAACAAGAAAAAATTTAAAAGAGACAGTTCCTGCCCTAATGCAACTTACATGTGACTGGCAGAAGGTGCACTGTGAATTAATGACTGATCTGTGCTAAGTTCATCTGGATTCTGTTCCTGCACAGTCCATTTTGAAACTTGGAATGCAGTTTCCTTCTTTATACTGAGAAGATGCAAAAGCCATTTTGGCAGTGAAACAGCAAAAATAAGAAAGATTTTTAAAATAAATAATTAAAGCACTTGGGTTTTTTGGTTGTAGCAGAAAATCATCTTTCAGAGAAAACAAAGAAAAAAATCCACTTCAGGGGAGATAGGATGAATTCTTGCCTCAGACGTAGGGTCATTTAGCCAGCGAATCAACACAGTTTAGTTCTTAGCACTATACTAAGTACTGTGAACATACAGAATTATAAACCACAGTCCCTGCCCTTAAAAAATTTATAATTTACTTGGAATAATAAGACTAATACATGAAACAGCCAGAGTGAAATTTTGTGATCCATCTCTAACAAATGAAAGCTCTGGGTTTGTACACATTATATGTGTATTGAGAGGTCTCTCCCCAATCCCTTTCTTTAGCTCAGTTCTCCAATATAGGGCTACCTCTAGAAATACCTGGGTTTTGCTCATTCCTAGGTCTCAACAACAAAACAGAACAGACCCACAGCTTTCAGGGAAGGATTCAGGCTAATACTATATTGAATATAGGGCAGACCTTATTTAGCCTGACTAAAAATATAATCAAAAATCAAAACAACTGTCCTTTCATCTTAATCTCTTTCTTTTCTTAGGAAGGTAGCCTTCTTCTCCCTCAGGGACTCGGACAGTTCTCTAAACTTATATGACTAAGAGGCCTGAGCTGCCCCTAGGAGAGAAAAACCTTTGGGGTTGCTAGAGAGTCTACTAAGCTATCCTTTTTTTGGGGGGGCTCTCCCGCTCTCTAGATTTATAGCACTATTAGGGTTAAAGATCTCTGCTATGAGGAAGCATTGACAGGAGCTAGAGAATAAAGACACCAGCTTCTTCTGATGAACTCTATCCTTCTTAGGGATCTTAAGCAGTCCTCCAGATGTCCTAATGTTTATTTCCACCTGTCATTGACAACTCCTTCCCCCTCCACTAAAGGGAAACCCATACATTTATAGACCTCCCCTCACATACACACACTTGCACAGTCTACATAAGTCAGAGTCCATCAGTCAATAATTATTTTTTAATGCTTACTGACTATTATGTACCAGGCACTGCATTAACCACTGGAGATACAGAGAAAAGCAAAGAAAACCTTGCTCCTGACCTTGAGGAGCTGACAGTCTAAACAGGTCAGACAACAAGCAAACAAGTATTTAAAAACGTGCAAGATCTGGGCTTGCTCCCCCTCCTTTTGGCTCCATTGATCCTTGCTTCCAGTCTCCAGCTCCTACTTGGTATAGCAACTCATCCACAGGACTCAGAAAATTTACTGTTTACTCAGAAAATACTTCTGCTTACTCCATCTCTGCTGCTATTGGGTAGTATGTAAACTCCTTTAAGATTGGAACCAATTCATTTCTGTCTTTGTATCCGCAATACCAAGCACCATGCCTGACACCAAGCAGGGACTTGGGAAAAAATGCTTGTTGATCAAGTGATTAATCTGCCTCCACTCTTGAGTGCTGCATAATTCCTCCTCTCATCAGGCTAATTTGATTCTCTGTAGGGATGCCATGGATGAACAGGTTCCCCTCAAGGGACTGATATCTACTCCCTGCATGTAGACATTTTTAAAGACCAAGTTTGAGGGCATACCTTGGCCATGAATCAATAAATCACCTTCAAGTCTGGCAGAAGCTGACCTGGAAAAGTCAAATTCATACCCATCAAAGAAACAATATCAATGCCAGAGTAAATGTGTCAATCCTTGTTAACACTGTTACCAAGAAGTTAACCTTGACTAGAAATTAACAACTAATTTTTTGACCAGTAAATAACACCTCATTAAGAAAGAGAAATTCACGAGGGCTTTGGCTCTCCCAAGAACACTACATTTTAAGAGTAGAATTTCAATAGGGCTGAAGTTTTGGTCCTTCATCTCAATTTGCAAACAAGAAAAAAATTATAATATCTCTCCCTTAACCAGTAAATATTTTATACAAACTACAAATGTATCAAAAAATTTATATTTGTATATGTATACAACCAACATTAAAATATATTTTATTCCGGACTTCTTTCAGATATGATTCAAATTACAATTTGTCAGAGCAATACAATTACCCTCATTTTCCAAAGAAATTAATGCTCAGAGAAGTTGATTTGCTCAGGGCCACACGGCTAGTAAGAGAAAGAGGTAGGATTAGAACCCAGGTCTTTCCTAACTCCAGGGTCAGCACTTCTTCTGGAGTGGTGCCTGCTGTGCCTCACCTATAAAATACCTGCAAAGATCATGAATAGAATTTTGTTGGAGAAGTTGTGCAAGCTGGTTTATTTTAGTAGTGCCTCACTAGAATTTTTAAATAAGTAATATATACCTTTATTATAGGCATCCTAGGGAATAGTGGGAAGACCCTCACTAACTTGCAGTGTGAGCTTGGGCAGGTTAGCTTATCTCTCTGGATCTGCATTTCCTCATCGGAATGGGGGAGGGAGGAAGGTAATAAGATAGTTTTTAAGGTCTTTTTCAACTGTAATTTTAGGGAGGATGTTGTTCATTTTCATCAAGATGCTATTAGTGAACTTGTTTCCACTTTTAAAAGATGATCTATAAAAACAACCTAAACTGAGCCTTCTGATATAGTGGTTCATTAAATGCCCCTCATCTGAATGCAGACCCAATATGGCAAATGTAGCCCAGACAACTCTGAACTATTTTTTTTTTCCTTTTGTAATACCATCTGGCACATTAGCATATGGAAGAATTTATTTAAATAATCACATTAACAAAAGTCATTCTCAACATACATATATGAATACACAAGCATATACAAATGTATGTGTTCCAAAGACATACAAGCTAAAAATCACAATCTGAAGTTGTAGATTACGGTGGGTTTTGAGTCACTTACTCCACTTACTACCTTGGAGAGGCCCATAGAGTTCAGTCCCTCACCTACATTGGTGCAGATCAGAGTGTTAATAATAATAATAGTTAAAATTTATGGAGTGATTTAAGGTTTATAAAGCATTTTAGGCATTATCTAATTCAATCTTTCCAACAATCTTGTTATTGTAAATGTATGACCATTTTAGAGGTGAAAAAATTAAGACAGGTTAAGTGACTTGCCCAGAGTCAAATAGTTATTAAGTGTGTGAGGCAGGACTTGAATCCAGTTCCTTGTCCAGAACTCTACCCATCATTGCACACTGGCTGTTCCCTCTTATAAGCTCCTTGGACATGGTCATTCTTTCCAAGGCTGCTGAAAGCCATGGTGAAAGCACACAAAGATATGGGCCATATTTGTGAACTGATTTCAGGTTCACATTTGCCCAGTAAGGTGGGAAAAGTCTCTTTGTAATCTCAAACCTGAGCCAGTCCAGATAGGAAACATGCTGTACTTTCCATTCAAGTATAAATGGGAAGAATCCAAGGTGAGAATGGAAAATGAGTGCTGGTTTGTTTTTATTGAGTTATTTTTTGTGTGAATTTTTTTCTTCTTTTCACATTCTGCTTAAAGGTGAAGCTTAGCTTGTTGCAATAGCAACCAGACCATGTTTGTCTAGCTCAAGGAGCTCACCACTTATCTTTAAAGTGATAGAACTCAAAAGGAAAGTTTTCTCTTTAGCTTATCATAATAGAGGCTTATTAGACAAATATGCCCGAACTTAGAGACAGATGTTCAAGAGAATTCAAATCCCCTGTGGATAGTCTTAATCCAAATTTGAATCAAAGCAATCCAGGTTCTTGGTTTCTCTGCCTCTTAGATAAGTGGAGAAGCAAAGAGACTTTTGCCTTGTAAAAGATGTACATGGAGCTCAGCTGTGGAAATACTGAAGATCATAGCTGGCAGGTCTGGGAAGTGACATATGGGAAAGGAAGACATTCTAAGCCAGACAGTAGTGCCAGTGCTTAAATGGGTGCCCACTGTTGGAAGGAAGTTTTTGAAGGAGATCAAGCATCCTTTAGCACTGGCTAATTTGAGCCAGTCTTAATGTAGTTGATTTGTCCATCCTGACAGTTAGCTGGAAGCATCTACAACAGAAGCTAATGGGGAAGCATCAGATAGTGAGATTAATTTGCTACGCAAAGCTTTGGCAAATCACATCCAGGAATTTCACCATCAGAGCCAAGGGCAAGTTAATTTTTCATGGTGGGATAAGGCTGAGCGACCTATTTCAAGACTGTTAAAATGGAATTGTGTGTCCAAAGGAAATACTAGATGCAGTCACCAGTATGGCTTCTGCATATGCCTCACATGCACAGCTTTAGGGATAACATTTACACACAAGATATAGCAGGAAGACTCTTCATTAAAATGTGCTGAATGCAATGCTTTAAGGCAGGAGTTTTTAACCTAGGGTCTGTGAACTTGCTCTTTAAGATTTTTTCTCCTAACTATATTTCAATGTAATCAATGTCATTGGCAATCTTCTGTATTTTATGAATTTAAAAACATTCTGAGATGCCATTCACTAGACTACCAGAGGGGTACATAACACAAAAAGGTTATGAATCTCTACTTTAAAACAAATCTATATTCGTTATGCACCAAATAACTCATCTAAAACATAACATTTTATATAATAGAATTCAGATGAATAATCATTTTTCTAAAACAAGGCACATCCCTCTCTCAACCAAAGAACTAACACAACACACACACCTTCCGACTTGATGCATTTATGGTCAAGCTTATTATTTTTTAATGTCAGTAACATATATTCAGTTAGGTGGCACTGCACCTAGCCTGGAGTCAGGAAGACTCACCTTTCTGAGTTCAAGTCTGACCTCAAGTCTGACCTCAAGTTCTTACTAGCTGTGTTACCCTGGGTAAGTCACTTAATCCTATTTGCCTCAGTTTCCTCATCTACAAAATGAGCTGGAGAAGGAAATGGCAAATCCCTCCAGCATCTTTGCCAAGAAAACCCCAAATGGGGTCATAAAGAGTCAGACACTGACTGACAACAACAACACACATACATACATACATACATACATACATACATACATATATACATACAGTTAGAAAGGCAATGAGGCACAACAGAAAAGTGTTGCATTTGGAGTCCAAAGACCTGGGTTCGGATATTAAGTCAGCCATTTGCTACCTTCATTACCTTGGGCAAGTAATTTAACCTCTGTGGGACTCAGTTTCCTCATTTGTCAAATTTGATGGCCTCCAAGGTCTCTCCCAGCCCTCATATAAGCAATTAGCTGGAAATTTGCTGTTAATAACTGACAATTAGCTGATGAGAAGAGAACCAATGCTAATATAAAACAGGAAGAAAAAATCCAGAAGACATATTTGAAAGAGTGGATCATATGCCTTTCAAAGTATAAGCAGAAAGTCCAGCTGAGTATAAAACTTGGAGAATCCCCAACCTGCAGTCAACTTCCACTCTCACTAAAGATTTCAGTCTACAAATCTGCATCTATACCTTGTGAGCCTGCTATTCATATCAAACTCAATAATTTAAAAACAAAAGAAGGTATTTTTGTTCAAGCACAGTGGCTACAGTGTTGGACTTGGAGTCAGGAAGATAAGGATTCAAATTCTGCTTTAGGCACTAGATCTGTGACCCTGGACACACTTAACTTCTCTCAGCTTCGGTTTTTTTCATCTGCAAAAGATTGGTGATAATATCTCTTCCATCACAAGGTCATGATGATCAAATAAGGTAACCTGCATAACACTTTACAAACCTTAGAATCTATACGAACGTTACTATTACTGTTGTCGTTAACCAACTTCCTTTGAGAGTTTACTCATCTGTATCTCACAATAGTATTTATTTTCCAGACTATAAACTTCTCAGAATTTTTGATCATCATCTATATATTCTTTGTGGCACCCAGTGCCAAGTGTAATTCCTTAAATAGAATAGTCAGCTAATGTTTGTTGAATTTTATCCCAATCTTCTCTACAGGCTGGCTAGCCTCAAGAAAAGGCAGGGTCTGATTGTCTATTTAGTGTAATTGGCAGAGCACCAAAAAAATCTCCCAGCTCTAAAATTGCTTATGCCTGTTCTCTTTTAAAATGTTGTCCTTCATTCTCAAAGAGGACCAAAATGACATCACTATGCTAGAGTCAAGTTTCAATGTACTTGACTGTGGCTGATCAGACCAATACGGGCTTGGAATGTGATACCACAAGTCGTGCACGAATAGTCCATGTGAACATTTGGGTATGTTTTTAAAATGTAAAAAAAAACTTTTAAAATGTAAATAGCTCTTGGGTAGTAAACATCAGTATACTACTATTAATTGATTGATCAGAAATTATAGTAGTCTGCATCATAGCCTGGCTGTAGAAGCATCAGGACAGATATGTCTAGATGAGGAAAAGGAGGGAGGGAGGGAGGGAAGGAAGGAAGGAAGGAAGGAAGGAAGGAAGGAAGGAAGGAAGGAAGGAAGGAAGGAAGGAAGGAAGGAAGGAAGGAAGGGAGGGAGGGAGGGAGGAAGGGAGGGAGGGAGGGAGGGAGGAGAAGGAAGAAAAGATGAATTTTTAGGTACCTGCACCTGTGCCATGCACTGTTCTAAACACTTCATAAATGTTATAAAAGAACTCTGGGAAGGAGGAGATCAGCTTAAGCATTCTAAGAATCCAGTTGGCAGGAGTTAATCAGGCAGTCCATAAGCATTAAGCACCGACTGTGTGTCACGTACTGTCCTAAGTGCTGAGGATACAAAGAAAGGCAAAAGCCAGTCCCTGCTCTCAAGAAGTTTATGGTCTAATAGGGGAGATAACATGCAAAAAAAAAGTATGTCCAAACAAGCTATAAACAGAATAAATTGGAGATGATCAACAGTGGGAAGGCAGTAAAATTAGGGAGATTATGATAAAAGGCCTAGAAAATGATCTGCCCCTCATTTTAGATCAGTTTGCTTATATTTCCATGTATTTAATAACATCTAATTTAGTTGTTATAATTCAATGATAAGTTGTTTATTGTTATTATTATTAACGTTATAGTAGCACTTCCTTGCTTCGCATCCCTCTGAAAGACTCTAAACTCCATGAAGTCAAGGACCACGTCTTCCTTACCTTCGCATCTCATCCTCGCTATCACCACCGACAGCATTAAACCACACTCCACGCCAAGGTAGCATTTAAATGTTTGTTGAGCTGAGCTGCCCAGAACTCAACTGATTTGCACACATTAATAAGAAATGAATGCACTCATCTCTTAGACATGTCCACTTCACCTAAAGCATAGTTTTTCTCAGTACTAGTCCATGTCTGCGTGTCACTTTGGATGAGCTGAAGCAGCTAATTTGTTAGGCCAAAACTCCTTTCAGGGGAGGACAACACATCATTTATTGTCTTATCCCAGTCCTTAGCTTAGTGCCTTGCACATACCAAATATTTGTCAGCCCAAGGAATTATTTGAGTAGGACTTTTGCCACCAAGGCATTTGTTACCTTCTGTGACTTAGTAGATAGGTCCTAGTGAATTGCCTAGGGCACACAGAGGTTAAGTGATGTCCCCAAGGTCTCACAGGTATTGTTACAGGTAAGATTGAAACCTAGGTCTTCCCTACTCTAAGTCCAAAAATCTATGTGTTATGCCCTGCGGCCTTTACTTGCCTTTATTATGCCTTTACATATATGTGTGTGTATACATATATATATACACATGCTATTATATATGCCTTTATATGTGTCCTTTATATGTGTCTTTATATATGTCCTAATACATACTATTTGTTAGGACATGTTATTTTATCAATATAAATGTGTCCTAGTGAAAAACCCCTCTTACCTATGTAGATCAGCAAATGGTCTCCAATTTTAATGTTCTCAGACCCTGAAAGGTTATGACTTGCCAAGGGTCGTGCAATCAATGTGTGTCTGAAGTGGAAGTTGAACCCAGGTTTTCCTGTCTCAGGGCTGACTCTTTGCCCTGACAGTACTATGTGCTTACTCAGTGTTTCTTGAATTTAATTAAATTGACTTGAACTGGGCTTTTTGGGAAATGTAAAATTTGGAAGCAATGTAATCTGGAATTCACTGCCCAGTGCCATATCTGATAATGCTAAGAAGCATCACTGACTCTAGGAATCCTTGTTCCTAGTCCCATACTTTGTGTTGGTCTAGTCATTTCCTTGTGGATGAGATTTCCACCACCTGCTTTCATAACTAGAAGGCACTTAAGCCAGTACCAGTTGGAAATGCTTTTCACAGCTCCTGGTATTTCAGCCCTGCCAACATGCCATTCCCACCCAAAGGGGTACATCAGTGTGATAGAGTTGCCTGTGCCAAATGCTGGTCATTGTACTCCAGGTGGCTCACAGCATTAGGGCCATAATGCTTGGCTGACAGATTCACACATGAGTTAGTGCCCTTCCCAATGAACATCTGGAAAACATCCACTAGTAATCCAGTACTGGAGAACTCTGCAAGTGGCAACTTCAAAAACAACAGAAATCACTCTGGGTTTCTGGGGATTTCCTTAAAATTAAAGATGCCACACTTTTCTCTCTCTAGTCAGGAGAAATCTAAGGGGGAAGTTGTTTCATAACTCAGTCAACAAACATTTATCACATATCCACTAGGTCTTTGACACTTTATATGGGCTTACAGGTCTGTGTCATACCTTAGAGGATCATGGGATGACAGATTTGGAACTAGAAGTAACATTAGAGGTCATAGAGCCCAATCTCCTCATTTTATAGATGAGTCAGCTGCAGATAAAAGGTTAGGTGACTTGTCTGGAATCACATAGCTAATAATCTCACAATTTCTGATGCCAAAGACATCTGGTTTCCTCATGCATAATGCATATATTATAGATACGAACTAAATAGCATTTCGCACCTTTAACAGAGAAGAACAATTCAAATGGAATTAATAAGAGTTCTAGCTGCATAGCTGTTTGAGAGGACAGTCACTTGCTAAATCAAGCTTTAAATTTTGATTGGATTTATCAGGAACTCATAACTTAAATGTGAGTAAGGCAGGTACAATTTTATATATCAGTTGAACAGAACCCAGACTGCCTTGTCCAGAGGGAGGCACTAAGTTTGGATTCCATAAATATTTATTAAACCCAACTGAATAAAGTATCAGATGATGAGCCTAACTCCTTTCTGGGAAATGTAAGACACTCAGAATTTCAATTCCATATTGACAACTTTTTAAAAAGAGATGCCTTAGTTCAGACAAACAAAAAGATTCCACCTGAAAAAAGATTTTAATAAATTTGTCAATTGTTTTTCCCTGCTGATATTTGCTCTTTGGCTGGAAAATATACTTCTTTTTTCCCAGTTAAAAAAAGAAAGAAAAAGTCCTGGATCTACCTTTGTGTGTCAGATTGAGGGTATGCATTCTCTAATTTTTAAGTGGTTAGAGATGGAACACATTTTTTCCCCATTTTTTGCTGATATATCGTCAGTCAAGTAAAAACTTTTCACATAGCACAATTGTCTTTTTTGTTTGTTTTAGGGTTTTTTTGTTTCTTTCTTTATAGAAAAAATTCAAAAATTGATTGCTGAGCCTGGAAGCTACCTTTTGGAGCACTGTAAATTATCATTTTTGTTTTGGTTTGGTTTGTTTTAGTTTGGTTTAGTAGAGATTCCTTGTCACTTGGCAAATACGTACAACAGACATTTTCCAGAGTGATTACTCGGGACTTATCCTTCAGACATTCCTTTCCTCTATCGTTAAAGTCACAAATTCCAGGAGAGTCCTTAGCAATCCTTCCCTGGGTGGTGTTGGAGTAAGAGACTTCCCTGGGATTGCTGAGGTTGCCCTCCTGTGGTTGCACATCTGTCTGAGAGTTTCTTTTCCATCACTGCTTTCTCACTGAGGCAATTTTACTGATGTGTCCCAATAGAAACAAAGTGGAACTGAAGGGGGAAAAAATAGGCTTTTGTCCTCTCCAAATGTCCAGTGGTGGGAGAATTTCTGAGCCTGTCTGAATTCCTAATCTATTAGCTCATAAACTCAGTGAAAGAATGATTTCTATTTTTGAAAACATTTCCCTTTTGTACCTTAAACAGGACAGTACTTAGGAAACACTGACTTTCCTGATGGGCAAAATTGTATTTTGTGTCTAGAGGTGGCATTTTTTTCTCTTTCTTTCTGCTTTTTGCCAGGCACAGCCCTTGTCTGTCCAACTCCAAAAACAATTACCCCCCCACCCCACCCCAGTCATCTGCTAGAGGAAAATACAGTGTGGAAAAATCCAAGTAATTTATTTTCTTTTGCTAAGATTATACAGAAAAAGACTGGACAACTCTCAACCTAGCTGCCACAAGACTGGCACCTTAATGCTCTAGCCCACTGACCTCTTGCTTGCACTGCTGACTCACTTGCTCCCATCTGTCCTTCCCAGCTCAAAATCAGGAACCATATCTCCTGCTTCCTTTTCAGCTCCCTCTCCATGGACCTCTTCACAGAGGGAGTGCTCTCAACTGGGCAAATCAGACTTCCTGTCTTTCTTCCTTGTTTTACCAACCCCTAGTCTTCATTGCTTTCAAATACCCCCTGATTTTCCTATTTCAGTGTTCACCTTTGAGCCCTGATAATATCTTTACTTTGAAAGTTCACTGTTCAGCATATCACCCCTTCAGAGGGAATGCACTCAAGAATTTAATACTAATAATGTAAGGAAAAAAATGTTTTAATAGGATTTTTAAAAAGTGTTTTATTCTTCACATTGGATGTTTCCTACAACAATGCAGATAGCAACCCATGAATTCCCATCTATCATATATATATATATATATATATATACATACTCAGGCTACCTTTCTCTTATTTCTTTCCTTTCACATATGACCAGCTCATCTTCTGTCATACACTTCCCTCTTGGCTTCATTTACCCTTGTTCATCAGAATCCCACATTACTTATAAAGCATGTTGCTGTCAGCTGCCTGGACCTCTCCACTGTCCTCTATTTGATAATCTTTTTTTTTTTCAGTTCTTTACTACTTAAATACAAGTTGTTAGAAAACAAAGAAGGGAAAAAAATCATTTATTAAGTGCCTACTGTGTGCTGGGCATTCTACTAAATGCTTTGCAGATATTATCTCATTAGATTCTCACAACAGCACTACAGGATAATGCTATTATATTCCCATTTCATAGATAAAGAGGCTGAGGCATAGAGAGGTTAAGTGACTCACCCAAGGATATATAGCTAATGTCTGAGGTCAGATTTGAAATCGCTTCCTCTTAACTGTAGCCCCAGAACTCTACCCACCATGCTACCTAGCTATTATTTCCTCAGAACAGAAAATTTCAATTGTGGAAAGTCTTTCTACAGATGTCGATCAATGACTTGTCTGTAACTGACAAATGACTATCCATCCATACATTCCCATCCCATATGA